>NC_090381.1:57358905-57685526 GCF_036365525.1 Heterodontus francisci | reverse complement strand
TGGCCTCGGGAGCCAAAGAAAATTGCAGCAAGAGCGAGGCCATATTCTTTGGGAACTGGACTGACTGATCCTTTGTCCCCTTCACCGTCAGGTCAGACTACCTGAAGGTGCTGGGGATATGGTTCGGAAGGGCCGGGGCGTGTGCCAAAACCTGGAAGGAGCGAGTAGCCATGGTACATCATAAACTGAGCATGTGGGAGCAGCGTTCTCTCTCCATTGCCAGTAAGAATCCGGTCATCAGGTGTGAGGCACTCACGTTGTTGCTGTATGTGGCGCAGGTCTGGCCCATACCCCACTCCTGCGCCGTGGCGGTCACCTGAGCCATCTTCCGCTTTATCTGGAGATCCAAAATGGACCGTGTCTGGAGGGACACGATGTTCAAACCTTTAGATGAAGGGGGAAAAAACGTACCCAACATTGACCTCATCCTGATGGCCACCTTTGTGTGTGGCTGCATCAAGCTATGCGTAAAACCCCAGTACGCAAACACCAAGTATCACTATATGCTGAGGTTCTACCTGTCTCCAGTGGGATGGGTCTGGCCACATTTCCACAGAACGTGAAACGGACCATGCCGTACTACCTATCCTTCGTGGAAAAGTTTGTGTAAAAAAAAACCTTTGATCGCCAATCCATCAGGAAGTTGTCTGTACGAAATGTCCTCAAGACCCTACTGGAAAAGGAGATGGTGGATCCTGTCGGATGGTTCCCTGAGCAGACTGCCAAAGTAATTTGGCAGAATGCCTCATCACCAGAACATCCAAACAAGCTCCAGGACGTAGCTTGGCTGGTGGTGAGAAGATCCTTCCTGCACGTCCGGAATCTCACCACCTCCATACACTGCCCTTGAGGTGGTTGTGTTGAGGAAGAGACTGTTGCCCACCTCCTTCTGGAATGTGCTTTTGTAAAGGAAGTGCGGAAAGAGATGCAGTGGTTTTTGTTGAGGTTCATCCCGAGCAGCTCGGTAACACAGGAGTCTGTGCTCTACAGTCTGTTCCCAGTGATGTATACCGAGATAAATATCAACTGCTGCTGGAGGACCACCAACTCGATGAAAGACACTCTTTGGTCTGCCCGAAACTTGCTGGTCTTCCAGAGCAAAGAGTTGTCCATGACCGAGTGTTGCAGACTGGCACATTGCAAGGTCCAGGACTATGAGCTGAGGGACGTACTAAAGCTTGTGGCAGATGCCACAAAGGCTCAATGGGGGAAAGGCCACCGTGTAAGGTCCTCCAGCCATAATGAACTGAGGGGCTGGAACCTGTGTAAAACCCAGCTGTATGCACCAAAACATGGTTTTACTGTGTAATGCAAATGTACATTGCATGTAAAATGGAATGGAAGGGTTGTGAGGCAACTTACGTTCTGTATTGAAGAAAACTGATTTCTTTTGCACTTTCTGGAATGTCAACTTGGAACTGTTTTGAATTGTTTTGTAATGTATTTTTTTACAGATTTTTATGAATAAAGTATATTTTTGGGGGAAAAAAGGTGTACATAGAAATAGCACTAGACAGTGGGAACTGAAGCAGTCATTGAATATATTTAAGGCTGGGATAGATAGATTTTTGGTCTCGCAGGGAATCAAGGGATATGGGGAGTGGGCTGGAAAGTGGAATTGAAGCCCAAGATCAGCCATGATTGTATAAATGGCGGAGCAGCCTTGATAGTCTATATGGTCTACTTCTGCTCTTATTTCTTGTGTTCTTGTGTGCAAGGATCACTGCTGGAGCCTCAGCAACTTACAATCTATATTAATGACTTAGATGAAGGAACCAAGCATAATTTTTTTTTATTTCCAAAATATACTTTATTCATAAAAATCTGTAAAAATTACATTGCCAAACAGTTTCCAAACAGCACCAAAAAATACAAACATTGCAAGGGAGATCAGTTTCCTTCAATACTGTCATGAGTTTCTTCCCAACCCTTCCGTTTCACAATTGTCATGTCAATTACAGTTTTACATTTACAGCAATTCAGAATATTAATGATACAGTTCGAGGGGTTTCCCATGGATCCAGCCCCTCAGTCAAGCTTGGTGGGGGAACCTTACACTGTGCTCTTTCCCCATTGAGCCTTTGCTGCGGCTGCCCCAAGCTTTAGTGCGTCCCTCAGCACGTAGTCCTGGACCTTGGAATGTGCCAGTCTGCAACATTCAGTGGTGGACAACTCTTTGCGCTGGAAGACCAGCAAGTTTCGGGCAGACCAAAGGGCGTCTTTCACCGAATTGATAGTCCTCCAGCAGCAGTTGATGTTTGTCTCGGTGTGCGTCCCTGGGAACAGCCCGTAGAGCACAGACTCCTGTGTTACAGAGCTGCTTGGGATGAACCTTGACAAAAACCACTGCATCTCTTTCCACACCTGCTTTGCAAAGGCACATTCCAGGAGGAGGTGGGCGACCGTCTCTTCCCCACCGCAGCCAATGCGGGGGCACTGAGTGGAGGGGGCGAGACTTCGAGTGTGCATGAAGGATCTGACGGGGAGGGCCCTTCTCACCACCAGCCAAGCTACGTCTTGGTGCTTGTTTGAAAGTTCTGGTGATGAGGCATTCCGCCAAATGACTTTGACGGTCTGCTCGGGGAACCATCCGACAGGATCCACCGTTTCCTTTTCCCGTAGGGCCTTGAGGACATTCCGTGCAGACCACTGCCTGATGGACCGGTGGTCAAAGGTGTTTTCCCGCAGAAACTGTTCCACGAAGGATAGGTGGTACGGCACGGCCCAACTGCACGGAGCGTTCCGCGGCAATGTGACCAGGCCCATCCTTCGCAACACCGGGGACAGACAGAACCTCAGCACGTAGTGACACTTGGAATCTGCGTACTGGGGATCTACACACAGCTTGATGCAGCCGCACACGAAGGTGGTCATCAGGATGAGGGCCACGTTGGGTACATTTTTACCGCCCTTGTCCAGAGATTTGAACATCGTGTCCCTCCGGACCCGGTCCATTTTAGATCCCCAGACGAAGCGGAAAATGGCTCGGGTGACTGCCACGGCGCAGGAGTGGGGTATGGGCCAGACCTGCGCCACGTAGAGCAACAACTTGAGCGCCTCGCACCTGATGACCAGGTTCTTACCCACAATGGAGAGAGATCGCTGCCCCCACATGCCCAACTTTTGTCGTACCTTGGCTACTCGCTCCTCCCATGTTTTGGTGCACGCCCCGGCCCTTCCGAACCATATCCCCAGCACCTTCAGGTAATCTGACCTGACGGTGAAGGGGACAAAGGATCGGTCAGCCCAGTTGCCAAAGAACATGACCTCGCTCTTGCCATGGTTAACTTTGGCTCCCGAGGCCAGTTCGAACTGGTCGCAGATGCTCATCAGTCTGCGCACGGACAGCGGATCCGAGCAGAAAACGGCGACATCATCCATGTACAGGGAGGTTTTGACCTGAGTGCCTCCGCTGCCTGGGATTGTCACCCCTCTTATGCTCGCATCCTTCCTAATAGACTCAGCAAAGGGTTCAATGCAGCAAACAAACAAGACCGGGGACAGAGGGCAGCCCTGTCTGACTCCAGATTTGATCGGGAAACTTTCCGATTCCCACCCGTTGATTGAGACTGCGCTACTGATGTTTGTGTAGAGCAGTTGGATCCAATTGCAGATTCCCTCCCCAAACCCCATTTTGGAAAGCACGTCCATTATGTAGGTGTGCGATATCCTGTCAAAAGCCTTCTCCTGGTCCAGGCTGACGAGGCAGGTGTCCACCCTCCTGTCCCGTACGTAGGCGATCGTATCCCTGAGTAGCGCGAGACTATCAGAGATCTTCCTGCCGGGTACAGTACTGGTCTGATCGGGGTGAATCACCAACTCCAGAGCAGACTTGACTCGACTGGCTATGACTTTGGACAGAATCTTGTAATCAACATTAAGCAGTGAGATGGGCCGCCAATTTCTGATTTCTGCCCTCTCCCCCTTCTGCTTGTAAATGAGGGTGATGATGCCTTTTCTCATGGATTCTGACATGCTGCCAGCCAGGAGCATACTCTCGTATACTTCCAGCAGGTCCGGGCTGACCCAGTCCCACAGGGCCGAGTACAACTCAACCGGTAAGCTGTCGCTCCCGGGAGTTTTACTCGTCTCGAAAGACTCGACGGCCTTTGTCAGCTCGTCCAGAGTTGGCGGCTTGTCCAGTCTCTCCCTCCTGCTGTCATCTAAGACCTCTGTGATAGATGACAGGAAGGACTGGGAGGCTCTGCTGTCTGTGGGCTTCGCGTCATACAGCCCAGCATAAAAGGATTTGCTAATCCTTAGTATGTCGGACTGCGAAGACGTTACCGAGCCATCTTCTTCCTTCAGGCTGCTGATAACAGAGCTCTCTCTGTGTACCTTTTGGAAGAAGTAACGCGAGCACGTCTCATCCTGCTCGATGGAGCGGACTCTGGACCGGAAGATGATCTTGGAGGCCTCCTTGGCAAAGAGCGAGGCCTGCTGGCTCTTCACCTCTTGGAGGTCCTCCTTGACCTCGACCCCCATTGACTGCAACCGGAGTAGATTTTGCATAATTTTCTGGAGTCGGGACAGTTCCCTCTGTCTCTCTCTCGCCTTCTGAACACCTTTGTGGATGAAGAACCTCTTGATGTTCTCCTTAATCGCTTCCCACCAGTGAACTGGAGACTCAAAGAGGGGTTTCACGGTCCTCCAACCTTTGTAATCCCTTTTGAGTTCCTCAACGTTCTCTGGGGTCAGCAGTGTCGCATTGAGCTTCCACGTCCCTCTGCCAACCCGCTGGTCGTCCTGTAAGTGACAGTCGGCCAGTAAGAGGCAGTGGTCGGAGAAGAACACCGGCTTGACGTCAGTGGATCCGACCGTGACAGCACGGGACACAAACAGGAAGTCAATCCTGGAACGGGCAGACCCGTCCGATCTTGACCATGTGTATCTGCGCTGCGCTCCGTCTGCAGGTTTGCTGAAGACGTCGTGCAGTTTGGCATCTTTAACTGTTTCTATTAGGAATCTGGACGTAGCGTCCAGTTTGCTGTCGTCACTGCCGGATCGTCCAGCCGCATCGATGATGCAGTTGAAGTCACCGCCCAGGATGACCGGCCTGGACGTCGCCAGCAGCAGTGGGAGCTGCTGGAAGACGGTCAGCCGCTCGCTGCGTTGTACCGGGGCGTACACGTTGATCAACCGGAGCGGAGCGTTGTTGTACATCACGTCTGCTACGAGGAGGCGGCCGCCCACCACCTCCTTAACTTCAGAGATGGTGAAGTTACCTCCCCGCAGCAGAATACCCAGGCCGGAGGAACGGCAGTCATTACCCCCCGACCAGATCGATGGCCCGTGGGACCACCATCGCGACCACTGCCTGTAGGTGCTGAGGTGTGGTATTCCACACTCCTGCAGAAACAGTAGGTCAGCTTTGACCTTGGCAAGGTAATCCAAGGTTGAAACACATCGCGTAGTAGATTTAATGCTACGCACATTAATGGAAGCAATTCTTACACCCATTTTTTACTAAAAATTAGTTGTTGCTTCCCATACCATTTGTCCTCGCTAGTCCCAGTCCTTCGGGATGTTCCTGCATACCCATCGTATGCGCAAGCAGTTTCACGTTGGTTGGGCTCAGAAACCCCTCCTGATTTTTCATGCAGGGTTTGTGCCGCTCGGGTGACATCGGGGGGGTCTTGTAGGCAGAGAGGATTGGGTTGTCCTCAGCTGCTTCCATCTGTTCCTCCTCGAAAACATCACAGCTCCCGGTCTCCCGGAGCTCAGGTGCGCCAGACGTGTCTTTGCTCCCGGTGTCCCGGAGCTGAGATGCGTTGGCCACGTCGTTACATGTGGCACATTGGGGTTGGGGCACGCCGGGCCCATCACAGCCTCCAGTGCCCGGGGGCTGGGATGCTTTATCATCCATCTCGGAGTTCTGCCGCCTCTTTTGGAGGGGCTGTCGTTCCAGCATTTCCCCGTCCAGTGAAGAGGAGTTGTTGCAGTCTGATTCAGAAGAGAGCCTCCTCTTGCCACTGGTTTGGGTGGTGGCTTTGGGATGTTTTTTCTTTGTGGTTTTCCTCTGGACCACTTGCCACTGACCTATTTGTCCATCTGCTGCCTCCTCCTCCATTGATTCTGTCTGTGGAGGAGGGGTTTCCGGGCGCTGGGTAGGTGCTGGGTCGTTGGTTTCAGCTGCCTCCCCTTCCTTCTCAGGTTGAAGTTCCTCACTGCGGAGAAAGTTGCTGGTCTCCTTTCGGACAGTGGACGCCTTCGTCGAACCTTCTCCCGGCCTATCCTTGGACCTTGCCGCCTGAGCATAGCTGAGGCAACGTTTGGGGCAGGTCTTGTAGAGATGGCCTGCCGCACCGCACAAGTTGCAACACTTAGTCTGCTTACAGTCCTTGGTCTGATGGCCTTCCTCCTTGCAGTTCTTGCAAACAACCGTGCTGCAGTTGGCTGCCATGTGACCAGATTTGCCACAGGTGCGGCAAACTCTGGGCTGCCCAGCGTAGACCAAGAAGCCTCGACTTCCCCCGATAGCGAAGCTGGTGGGAGGGTGGATGATGGCTCCACTGGGATCTACCTTCAAGGTCACCTTGACCTGCCGCTTGCTGGTCCAGATCCCAAAGGGGTCCTTGACATCAGTGCTGCTGCCGGCCACCTCGACGTACCTGGCGAGAAAGGTGAGTACATCCACCACCGGAACATGGGGGTTGTAGAGGTGAATCGTCACCACCCGGTCCCGTTTTGACGGAAGCGTGAAGAGCGGCTCCGCTGTGAGGATCGACAGTGGCGCCCGGTCCCCTTTCTCCTTGAACGCCTTCAGGAACTTGATGCATCCCGCCACGTTCCGGAACGTCACGTCGAAGTATCCACTGCTGGGGAAATCCTGCAGGCAGAAGACGTCCGTCGCTTGAAATCCGCAGCAATCGAAGAGAATTTTCTTGATGAAGAAGGTGCGATCAACGGGTGCATCTCCTTCCTTGTCCTTCACGACCACCCGAATGGTGTTGCGCACTCCCTGGCCCGAAGCTCGAAAATTGGTTATAGCCATTGTACTCAAAGCTTCCCCAGGATCAAAAGGCAATGATCATGGTCTCTTCTCAATCAAATAAGCACTGATAAGAACAGATACTACACTTGATCTTAGCCAAAAGGCCGAGAAGCGATAGGTGGTACAGCACCGCCCAACTCCCCTGCCAGGTAAGTATCAACCAAGCATAATGAATCCAGGTTTGCTGATGATACAAAGCTAGGTGGGAAATTCAGCTGTGAGGAGGACACAGAGGGCTGAATTTTACCAGCCCCTCAACGTCGGGGGTTGTGGCGGGGGTGCCCATAAAATTCTGCCAGCAGAGGCCAGCCTCGATCCCCGACATCGGGAATGCCCCGTCGCGTTGTACAGGTGGCAGCGGGACCTCGGTGTGGCCCCCCTGCCGCTGAGCAGTGGGCTTTCATTTAAATATTTAAATTAATTAAAACAATATGCTAATTAACTTACCTGGTCCTGGCGGCCGTCCTACACCGATTTTACGGCCGCCAAACGCACATGCTTTAGGAACTCCATTCGGAGACACAGGTGGGTAGGGAGGAGAATTGAAATTATCAGAGTGGGGGGAGGAGGAAAAACAACTCGTTATTGGCTGTGGGGATGGTGGGAAGGAGTTGAACGGCAAATGTCAAGAGGTTGGGGGGGCAAGTTCAGGTTGGGAGTGAAATTGATTTTTATTAATAACAGCCAACAAAATAACCATTGTGGGGGTTGGGAAAGGGCCTCCAGCATTTCATATTTTATTTTCAATAAAATATGCATTGTTAAACCTTTAAAATTTGAAATTAATGCTAAGGACTTGCAGCCCTTTAAAAATGATGCCCTTGCAGGGGACGGAGCGGCCGCCTCCTCTACGTCATTGGGTTGGGGGAGGGGGCGACTGCTCCGCCCCCTCCATTTAAATGAGCCACCGAGTGAAATATTGCAGGGGCTCAGCGGCGGCGCTTTGAAGTCAGAAGGCCACAATATGCGGCGCGCTCATAAAATTCAGCCCTGAGTCTGCAAAGGGTATCAATAGGTTAGGGAGCAGGCAAAAAGGTGTCAGTTGGGGTATGATGTGGAGAAATGTAAGGTTATGCATTGTGGTTAGAAGAATAGAAAGCAATATTTTTCAAATGGTGAGCAACTATTAAATGTTGGCATTCAGAAGGATTTGAGTGTCCCTACACAAGAAACATAGGAAGTTAACATGTAGGCACAGCAAGCAATTAGGAAGGCAAATGCTATGTTGGCATTAATTGCAAGGGGTTTGGAGTACAAGAGTAATGGGGCGAAGAAGTCAATTGGTCCCGATTTTGGGCATTTCATGATTAGCCCATGTCCGTTCTCATTGAAGCAGGCAGCGTGCAAACTTTGCGCTGCTGCCTCATTTGAATGATTGCAGCATTCAGCCGAGCGCAACTGGCTACTGGCTGGCTGAATGCTCAACAGCGGCAAGGCTAGCATGTGTTTTAGTTAGCCTGCACCTCTTTATAGGCAGCCAGCCCCTCTTAAAGGGGAGCTGTGTTCATTATAAGGAAACTTCTGCTGACTGCCTGTGCCAGGAATTGGTTGCAAGAAGAAGCACTCGAAATGGAGCAACAGCCAAGAGAGATCACTCCCAGGTTTTATAATGTGGCACTGGAGATATTTGAGGCTGATTTGAAAAGAGGAGAGAAGCAATATTCCCACAGGAGACCAGAATGTCTGCAAGACACGCCCTGAGAACGGAATGGGAGGTCAATTCCTGGCGTCTGGCCCTGAGGACCTGGCAGCAAGAAGTTCAATGACCTCTTATGGGCATTCATGGTTAGTAAATGCTTCTTCACAGGACATCTCCTACCCACTGCAGCACCTACCCCTCATGCTGCTCAATGAACCAAAGTCTCACCACTCTTTTATCAGCAATCTCTAGCAATCAGGATTCAGGCCTAACATTCACATCCTCCATCTCACTCTCTCACATCTTTGTGATGCTGCTAAGCTCATATCTATTCATCTATGGCAGGCACATAATCTGAATACATGCAACACAATCATTGACATATTTCCTTCTCTCTTGCAAGACAAGTTGGTCCTCAGCAGGAGGAACCAGAACAGAACCAAAGGGAAACAGACACACCTGCATCACCTGTGCCAGCTGGACCAGTCAATGCTCCACATCATAGAGATGGCTGTGACAGAACCTGTTGCATCCAGTGTCACTAAGAATTTTGTGGATGTCAATATTTTCCTGCCTTATGCCCCTTCTCAAATCGCATCGCAACCTCATCCAGCTATCTGACGTGGTGAAAACTGCAAATGGTGGGACCATGCACCTATTGCTTTCCACTCCATCTGACTTCCCTCATACCAACCCTCCCCTTCTGCATTTATGCTTTGAGATACCCAAGAACTATTGTCTGGCCAGACACTACAACTTCATGAGGAAGGTTGAGAGCTGCCACAGACATCTGAGGAAGAAGCACAGTCACTTGATCTGACACTCACAGCCACTAGCTCAGATTCTGGCACATCATGTACTTTACGGTGTGAGGCTTTGCATGTGATGAGTCACTAGGCATGAGTGGGCTGCAACCAGGCCAGGGGAAAAGGAAAGCACATGTTTCAGCTTCCTGGAGGGTGAGGTTGCAGATGGGTTCTGTTGCAGGGACTTAAATGAGGACTTTGATGATTCGGTGTACCAGACAACATTGATGACAATGCACATTGAGATGCCAGACATGCCAGATAGCCTCTTGGTCACTGTCAAGATTCAGGTGAAGGGAGATTTAGAAATCTAAAGAGAAAAGTTGAGATCATAGAAGAGTGTACCAATTTGGGTGAAGACAAGCATTGTGTGACAGGAAAGGACAGAGAGTTTAACGGTAATAGTACATCAGCGAATAAGGTCCATGCAAAGAATAGTGGTAAAAAATTAAAATTAAAGGCTGTTTATCTGAATGTGTGAAGCATTTGCAAACAGATAGATAAACTAATGGCACAAATAAAGGTAAATGGTTTAGATCTAATCACCATTACAGAGACATGGTTATAAAATGAGCAAGGTTGGGAAATAAATATTCCAGGGTATATAACATTTCAAAAAAGACAGAATAGAAAAGGAGGAGGAATAGCCCCGATAGTAAAGGATGACATAAGGACAGGAGTGAGAAAGGATCATGTCTCAGAAAATCAGAAAGTAGAATTAGTGTGGCTGGAGATTAGGAATAACAAGGTCAGAAAATGCTGCTTGGAGTAGTTTATAGTCTCCCTAACAGTAATTATACAACTGGACAGAGCATTAAACAAGAAATAATTGGAGCTTGTAACAAAGTCAAGGTAATAATTGTGGGGATCTTTAATCTTCACAAAGACTGGACCAACCAAACTGGCAAAGGTGGTCTGGAAGATGAGTTTGTAGAATGCTTTCATGACATTTTCCTGGAACGATCTGTTGTGGAACCAACTAGGGATAAAGCTGTTTTAGATCTAATATTCTGCAATGAGGCAGGGTTAATTAGTAATCTCATGGTAAAAGATCCACTGGGAAAAAGTGATTACAATGCAATTGAATTCCATATTAAGTTTGAATGCGATATACTACAGTTCCAAATAAGAATCTTAAACTTAAACAAGGCCAAACTGGCTGAGGTTGATTGGGTAAATAGACTAAAAGGTATGGCAGTAAATAAACAGTAGGAAACATTTAAAGAAACAATTCAAAATGTTGAACAAAAATACATTCCATTAGAAAGCAAGAAAGATCCATCCGTGGCTTACTAAGGAAGTGAAGGATAATGTTAGATTAAAAGAGGGTTATAATGTGGCAAAGAATAGGAGTAAGTCTGAGGACTGGGAGTGTATTAGAAACCAGCAAATGGCCACCGAAAAGTTGCTAAAAAGGAAAATAAATTGAATATTAGAGTAAATGAGCCAGGAATATAAAAACAGATTGCAAGACACATTACAAGTATATAAAAAGGAGGAGAGGAGTTAAAGTAAACATTGATCCCTTAGATGCAGAGACATGAAAAATTAACATGGGGAATGAGAAAATGGCAGAGACATTGAACAAATATTTTTTGTCTGTTTTTACAGTAGAAGATACAAATTACATGCCAGAAATAGAGGGTAACCAAGGGGCAAATAAGAATGAGGAACTTAACATGATTAATATCAACAGAGAAAAAGTATTGGAGAAATTTAAGGGACCAAATCTGTCAAATCCCCAGGACCTCATGGCCTACATCCGAAGGTTCTAAAAGAGGTTGCTGCAGAGATAGTGGATGCGTTGGTTATGATTTTCCAAAATTCCCTAGATTCTAGAACAGTCCCACTGAATTGGAAGTTAGCGAATGTTACGCAGCTACTCAAGAAAGGAGGGAGAGAGAAAACAAAGAACCAGCCAGGCCGGTTAGCCTGACATCAGTCATCAGGAAAATTCTGGAAGCCATTATTAAGGAAGTATTAACAATGCATTTAGAAAATCATAGCATGACCAGACAAAGTCAACATGGTTTTACAAAAGGAAAATCATGTTTAGCAATTCAGTAGAGTTTTCTGAGGATGTAACTAGTGGGGTAGATAAAGGGGTACCAATAGATGTGGTATACTTGGATTTCCAGAAGGCATTCGATAAGATGCCACAGAAAAGGTTAATAGACAAGATGGACAGAATTTAGTGGAGCCGGCGGGACTCCCGGTGCCAGGCCAAAAATACAGTGGGAACACCGCCTTGGACATTCGGAGCCCCCCGGCTCTACTTAATGGTGCCTGGGCAATTCAAAGCCCAGGACTGGGCTCCCCATCCCTTTAAAGATGGGGTCTCACCTCCAAGAGCTACCAGCCAATCAGAGGGCTAGCAGCTCAGTAGTATCAGCAGTGCCACCAGGAGCAGTGGCCACTGCCAGTACTGCAGGAGGCCTGCGAATCAGGCCCAGTGTTGGAGATCAGGACCTCAGGTAAGTGAGGTGGGGTCACCAGAGCTGGCAAGGCAGGCTCCAGCGATGGGGGGAGGAAGGGTAGGCGTTGAGTGCAGGGAGAGGGGATGTTCAGGAAGGTGGGTTATTTTCCACCGAGGGCCCTCCGTGGGCAATCAGTGGCCCATGGAGGAGAGACACCCCAAGCCCACAGGGAGGTTGCCTCATTTTACTGGGCAACCTCCCCACATGGCAAAGGCCCCCACCAACATTGGCTTAATTCTAGCAGTGGCATGAATAGGCCCTTAAGTGGCTGATAATAGGCCTCTTAAGGGCCTCAATTGACTTCTGGGTGAGCAGGCTGTCGTTGGCCTATCCCGCCCCTGACTTAATTGCGGTGCGACGGGAAGATGATGGGGCTCTGCCTCTGCCTCCCGTCACATTTCTATGTGGCACACCCACCTCCTAGCCGGACTCCAGGAGGCCCATTAAATCCAGCCCGAAAGTGCTCATGGAGTTGCGGGTAATATGTTAGCATGGATTGAGGATTGATCAAAGGACAAGTAGCAGACAGTGGGGATAAATGGAGCATTTTCAAGTTGGCAGTCTGTGTCTAGTGCAGTGCCACAAGGATCAGTGCTGGAGCCTCAGCTCTTTATAATTTATATTAATGGCTTAGACAAAGAGACAGAGAATAATGTATTTAAGTTTGCTGACTTTGCAGAGCTAGATGGGAATGTAAGCTGTGAGGAGGACACAAAGAGGCTGCAATGAGATATAGACAGGTTTAGTGAGTGGCCAACAAGGTGGCAGATGGAGTATCATGTGGGGAAGTGTAAGATAGTAAGAATAGAAAAGCAGAATATTTTTTAAACAGCATGAAACTTGTAAATGTTGATACAGAAAGTGCTGGAAATACTCAGCAGGTCTGGCAGCATCCGTGGAGAGAGAAGCAGAGTTAACGTTTTAGGTCAGTGACCTGTCATCAGAACTGGCAAAGGTTAGAAATGTAATAGAAATGGAATGTAATAGGTTTTAAGCAAATAAATCAGGGGTGGGGCAAAAGATAACAAAAGGGAAGGTGTTGATAGGACAGAGGGACACAGAGAATAACTGACAAGAAGGTCATGGAGCAAAGACAAAGCCTGTGTTAATGGTGTGATGAAAGACAAAATGTTAGCGCAGAGAGGGTGTTAAATGACAGAATAATGAACAGCCCTGGCCAAAAGCACAAACCTGAAAAAAAACAGCGGTTAGGCACTTGGTAAAAAAATGGATGATGAACCAAACCAAAATAAAATAAAAATAAAAAAGGGGGGGCCAGTCATGCTCTGAAATTATTGAACTCAATGTTCAGTCTGGTAGGCTGTAGCATGCCTAATCAGTAAATGAGATGCTGTTCCTCGCGCTGGCATTGATGTTCATTGGAACACTGCAGTAAGCTCAGGACAGATATGTGGGCATGAGAGCAGGGTGTGTAGTGAAATGGCAAGTGACAGGAAGCTCGGGGTCATGTTTTTGGACTGAGCAAAAGTGCACTTGCAGACCCAGCCATAATGCAGCATCTAGTAGTGACTTTCACAACTTCTACTGCAGCATCGGAAAACACCACCTAATGTCTCAATGCTGCAGTGGGAACTCAGACTAACGTTATGGGATCCATGCTTTCTGCCATGTAGGCGCATGCTGCCATCCTGGCTGTGGATGTCAGTGTTCAAAGGGGTTTTCATCTCTCACAGCAGTCCAACATTCTGTACTCCAATAGATTATTAGGATTGCTGAGGTACTGCCCCAGGGAAATGGCAATGGCTCTGTGGGGCATGAACATGCTATCCTCTCTCAGGAGGAAAACATTCATGCTCCCACCACTGTCACTTCACCTGTCCTTTTCCTGTTGCCTGCTAGCCAGCCAGCCCGGACTGCTGCCACCCATGTCGAGGTGGTGCAGTCCAAAGCTGGGCCCTCAAGGCCCAGAGCTCCTTGAGAACATCCTGCAAGACCATCACTGATGTTCTCTGGTGAAAGTCAGCAGCCTTCCACCAGTCATGCTGCAGCCATTGGGGTAGCACTGCATAGGAGCACGAAAATAGGCAAAGGCACCTACAAGACTGGCACTAAGGGAAAGCACAAGGGTGAATAGTTTTATTGGATGTGTTGTCAGATAAAGCAGTTCTGGAAAGTTTTTTTGTTGGTGGCATTTATTTCAGGATTTTGGCCAAGAGGACACTGTAATGGAACACCACAGATGGATTGAATGGTGTAGAATTGTGGAGCAATACTGGTGTTGGGATAAGGTCTGAGGGGAAACAGAGTCTCAGCAATTATTCGTGGATGGCCTGTCTGGAATGAAGGGAACCTGGATGCCTCCCCATCTTCCTACTCCTCCTCTTCCTCATCCTAGTCTTCTTCCTCCCAAGGTGGCCTCTGGATGCCTGGTGGCAAGGGCTGCCCCTTCATGATAGTGAAGTTGTGGATAATGCAGCAAACCACCATGACCTTGGACACCCGCTCTAGTGAGTACTGGAGGGCTCCTCCCGAGTGGTCCAGGTAGTAGAACCGTTGCTTGTGGGTGCCAATGATCTGCTCATTGATGTTTCTTGTGACTGCATGGCTCTCATTGTAGGTGCATTGTCCTTGCGTGGTCAGGTGGTGAATGCGAGTCATGAGCCATGTGTACAGCTGTCTGCAAGCAGCCAACCTCTGGTTTGTCATGGTGGGTCAAAATTCAGCAGGATTAGCTGAGTGCCTTAGGATGCAGGTATTATGGCTGCTAACAGGATAGTGGGCATTCACCAATATGATGTTCTGGTCACACGTGAACTGCACATTGATAGAGGGGTAGCATTTGTGGTTCCTGTACCTCTCCCGGTTGACACATGGAAATCGCAGAGCCACGTGCCTGCAGTCAATGGCTCCTTGCACCATTAAGAATCTCACTAACATGGCAAAGCCACATGTCCACCCCTCCTGCTTCTCTGCAGTAAGAGCTAAGATGATGAAGTTCCCTTTCCTGATGTACAGGGTCTCCACCACCTCACTGATCCAGTGATGGATGGCAGACTGGAAAATGCTGGCTATATCGCCTGCACCTGCCTTGAAGTATCCGTTTCAGTAGAAGTTGAGAGTGACAGTGGTCTTGACGGCTATTGGCAGCCCTGCCTTTGCACTGCTGTGTAGCTGTAGGACCTGTTGAATAAGGTGGCACAATTCAGCGACCTTGGTGAAGTGGAGATCAGAGAAGTGCCCCCTGAAAACCCTTGGTGGGTCGGGCCTTCTATTGAGAGTTGTCCTCCTTCACCCTCTGCACTCAGCTTCCTCTCTCTGCAACCTGTGCTCCATGTTCCTGTCATGTTGCAGACTTCAGGGGACTGCAACTATAGCCCACATAACTGTAGCAGTCTTTCTGTGGACAGTTCACAAAACTCCTCTGATATCCCTGTCAGGATGCAGCAACCCTCCCTTCAAAATCCATCAAGCTACCAAAACTCTTGCAAGAACACACCACTGTACTTCCACAAACTTTGTAAAAGCAAAGTAATTCATGCCACGTATCAGGATGAGGGTTAGGAGGGAATTGAGAAGGGCTATAGGGCAATCACTTACTGTCATCCTGGACGGCCTGGACAGCACGGGCCATGTTGCTGCTGGCCCAATGAGCAGCATCTCCTGGAGATGGTTCAGAGAATTCAGTCATGCATTCCTCTGGCTCTCGCTGGTATTATAGACAACCTTCACCTGCAAGAGAGAGGACAGACTGTCAGTGATTGTGCAGCACTGTGCTTGGATGATATGCCTGCCGTAACTGAATAGCTGGAGGTCTCTGTAGGCAGCGAGATGTGTCTGTGTGTGTGTGTCGAGCATCATTGGAAGTTATTTGTGAATGTTACGTGAATGTTAGCAGTGAAAAAGGAGGTGAAGTGTGGCAGCTGCAGTAGCTGGGAGCTGATGGATGCCAGTGTGATCCACGGCAAACATGTCTGCAGTAAGTTGCTGCAGCTCAAAGAGCTTCGGTTCAGAGTCAATGAGTTGGAGGCCGGGTTATAGACACTGCGATGCATCAAGGAGGGGAAATGTTACCCGGGCACTTCATTCCAGGAGGCAGTCACACTCTATAGGATAAGGCCTTCTGATTTGATCAGTGGTCAGGGACAATAGGGTGTGACTGCAAGTAAGGCAGGTAAGGGGATCGAGAAGGCTCAGCCCTTGCAATTGTCCAACACGTTTGAAGTTCCTTTACTTTGTATGGATGAGAGCAGGGACTGCAGGGTGGATGAGCAAACTGACCAAGGCATGGTGGTACAGGAAGCCATTGAAGCAGGGGGACTAAATAGCAATGTAATGGCAATAGGGGACAGTACAGTCAAGGGAATAGACACCATTCTCTGCAGCCAAGAGCAAGATTTCAGAAGACTGTGTTGCCTGCCTGGTGCCAGGGTTCAGAACATCTGCTCAGGGCTGGAGAGGAACTTGCAGTGGGAGGGGGAGAATCCAATTGTCGTGGTCCACGTGGGTACCAATGGCATAGATAGGACTAGGAAAGAGGTTCTGTATAGGGACTATGAGTAGCTAGGGGCTAAATTATAAAGCAGAACCTCAAAGGTAATAATCTCTGGGTTATTACCTGAGCCACAAGCAAATTGGCATAGGGTAAATGAGATTAGACAGTTAAATATGTGGCTCAAAGATTGGTGTGGGAGAAATGGGTTTCGATTTATGGGGCATTGGCACCAGTACTGGGGAAAGTGGGGGCTGTACCGTTGGGAGTGTCTACACCTGAATCATGCTGGGACCAGTGTTCTGGCAAGTCATATAACTAGGGCAGTAAAGAGGGCTTTCAACTAAATAGTGGGTGAGAGGGATCAAGTGAGGGAAGATGTGATAATTTAAAGAGAAAGGAGAAGGAAAGAGAGCAAGATAGCAATAAGGATAATGATAATCAGGGTCAGACAGGAAGGGACAGTGCATACAATCTCAAGAGTGAGCCAGCAGATAAGACTAGAGGTTGTGAACTAACAGAGTGGGGTGCGGAAGGGTTCAGGAGAGGTGAGATTTAGAAATCCAAAGAGAAAGGCCAAGGCATTGAAACAGTATATTGTTGGGTACAGGCAAGCAGAATGGGACAGGAAGGGACAGAGAGTTGAACAGAAATTGTACATCAGCAAGTAAGGTCATTGAAGGGAATAAAAACAAAAAAATGAAATTAAAAGTTCTATATCTGAATGTGCAAATTATCTGCAATAAAATAGAGTCATAGAGGGATACAGCACTGAAACAGGCCCTTTGGCTGACCGAGTCTGTGCCAACCAACAACCACCCATTTATACTAATCCTACATTAATCCCATATTCCCGACCACATCCCTACCATCTACCTACACTAGGGGCAATTTACAATGGCCAATTTACCTATCAACCTGCAAGTCTTTGGCTGTGGGAGGAAACCAGAGCACCTGGTGGAAGCCCACACAGTCACAGGGAGAACTTGCAAACTCCACACAGGCAGTACCCAGAACTGAACCCAGCTCGCTAGAGCTGTGAGGCTGCGGTGCTCACCACTGCACCGCCCTAAAATAGATGAACTAGTGGCACAAATAGAGGTACATGGTTTAGATCTAATCGCCATCACAGAGACATAGTTACATGGTGATCAAAGTTGGGAAATAAATATTCCAGGGGACACAATGGGCTGCATTTTAAAAGCCCGCCACTGAAATAGGCGGTGGGCGAAAAACATGGCAGCCTACACAAATGGGGAGCACGTCACAGAGCTGCCACAATTCCAAATGCGGCGGCTCATTAGCATGGCCGGGGCCGGCACCCCCCTCAATGACGTGGAGGGGTCGGTTACGACGTCCCCGGCAACGACGTCCAGAGGCACAGCGCAAGCGCTGGCGCCATTTTTAAAGGGCTTAGAGCCCTAAATGATAGGTTGAATTTTTAAAGTGACAGTCCATTAAAAATATTGAAAATAATTAAAACCTCTTTCCATCCGCTCTCCCACCCCGCTCAATGCCATGAATCTAATGCCTTGCCCACTCTCCCCCAAAATACGTACCTTGATGACGTGACCTTGCCCCCCCAAAGTTCATGAATTCTAACCCTCAACCCCTTCCCATCATCTTCCCAACAAATCCAAAGCATTTGACCCCACTCCCCCACCCCACTGAGAAAATCACCTCCTCCCCCCTCCTCACAGGTGTTGCGCTTCGTTTCCCCGAATGGGAATTTGAAGGCGTGGCAGTGCCGGCCACCAGAATGAAGATCAGTGTGGCAAATCAGGAGGCAACGGGGCCTTCATTAATTCAGGTAGGTTAATTGATTTACATATGGAAATCATGGTCCTGTTGCCGAGCAGCGGGGGCTGGGGGCTGCCACAAAGCCTTTCTGCCTCCGTTGAGATCGGGCCGGTCCCTGCCAGCATTAGGGTCAGTGACAGGCCTCATCCACAGCAATCTTCATGCCCACCCCCCCCCCCCCACCCCACGCCACCATTCCCGACTTCGAGGGCTCTATAAAATTCAGCCCACTATTTCAGAAAGACTGACAGAATAGCAAAGGAGGAGGGATAGCACTGATGATAAAGGATGACATAGGGCATTAATGAGGAAGGATCTGGCCTCAGAAGATCAGGAAGTAGAATCAGTATGGGTGGAATTAAGGAATAGCAAGAATCAGAAAACACTGGTGGGAGTAGCTTATAGGCCCACTAACAGTAGTTGTATTGTTGGACAGGGCATTAAACAAGAAATTATTGGAGCTTGTAACAAAGGTAACATAATAATTGTGGGGGTGTTAATCTTCAAATAGACTGGGACAATGAAATTGGCAGGAATGGTCTCGTAGATGAGTTTGTAGAATGGTTTTGGGTCAGTTTCTTGAAGCAATATGTTGTGGAGCCAGCTACATTTAAAGCTATCTTAGATATAGTATTGTGTAATGAAGCAGGATTAATAAGCAATATCATAGTAAAATATCCAATGGGAAACAATGATATAATACCATTGAATTCCATGTTAAGTTTGAAAGTGGCATGCTCCAATCACAAACAAGGATTCAAACTTAAATAAAACCAATTACGTAGGCATGAGTGGAGAACTGGCTAAGGTAAGTTGGGTAAATAGACTAAAAGGTATGGTAGTAAATGAACAGTGGGAAACCTTTAATGAAACAATTCAACATGTTCAACAAAAATACATTCCTTTGAAAAACCAAAACTCGGCCAGAGAGTCCCATCCGTGGCTCACTCAGAAAGTTAAGGATAGTTGCAAAAAAGAGTAGCAAGTATAAGGATTGGGAGTGTTTTAGAAACCAGCAAAGAACCACCAAAAAGTTGATTAAAAAAGGAAAATATAGAATGAAAGTAAACTAGCCAGTAATATAAAAAAGATTGTAAGAGCTTTTATAGGTATATCAAAAGGAAGAGAGTAGCTTAAGTAAACGTTGGTTCCTTGGAAACAGAGACAGGAGGAATTATCATGAGGAATGAGGAAATGGTAGAGGCAGTGAACAAATATTTTGTGTCCGTCTTCACAGTAGAAGATACATGCTCCATAGCAGAAATAGGCAGTAACCGAAGAGCTAAAAGAGTGAAGAAATTAAGGAAATTCATATCAGCAGAGAAAAGATATTGGAGAAACATAAGGGACTAAAATCTGACAAATCTCCAGGACCAGATGGCCTATAACTTAGGGTTCAAAAAGAGATAGCTGCAGAGATAGTCGATGTGTTGGTTATGATTTTCCAAACTTCCTCAGATTCAGGAATGGTCCTATCAGATTGGAAGTTGGCAAATGTCACACCGGTTTTCAAGAAAGAAGGGAAAGAGAAAACAGGGAACTACAGGCCAGTTAGTCTAACATCAGTTGTTGGAAAAATGCTGGAATCTATTATTAAGGAAGTCTGAACAATGCACTTAGAAAAGCACAGTATGATTAGAACAACAAAGGGAAATCCTGTCTGACAAACTTATTAGAGTTTTTGAGGATGTAACTAGTAGGGTAGATAAAGGAGAACCAGTGGATGTAGTATACCTGGATTTCCAAAAGGCATTCGATAAGGTGCCACACAAAAGGTTAATTGGCACGATATGGGGTCGTGGAGTTGGGGTAATGCATTAGCATGGATAGATGATTGGTTAACTGACATGAAGCAATGAGTGGGCATAAATGGGGCATTTTCAAGTTGGCAGGCAGTAAATAGTGGAGTGCCGCAAGGATCAGTGCTGGAGCCTCAGTTATTTGCAATCTATATTAATAACTTAGATGGAGACAGAGAGTAATGTATCTAAGTTTGCTGATGATACAAAGGTAGGTGGAAAGGTAAGCTGTGGGGAGGACACATAGAGGCTGCAAAGAGAAATAGACAAGTTAAATGAGTGGGCAACAAGTTGGCAGATGGAGTATAATGTAGGCAAGTGTGAAGTTATGTATTTGGTCATAAGAATAGAAGAGCAGAATATTTTTTAAAAGGTGTAAAACTTGTAAGTGTCGATGTTCATAGAGATTTGGGTGTACTTGTACAAGGAACGCAGAAAGTTAACATGCAGGTACAGCAAGCAATTAGGAAGGAAAATGGCATGTTGGCCTTTATTGCAAGGGGATTGGAGTACTGGAATAAGCAAGTATTGCTACAATTTTACAGGGTTTTAGTGAGACCACATCTGGAATACTGGGCTGAATTTTACCAACCTCCCGACATCGGGGATCATGGCAGGGGGGTCGTAAAATGCCTCCGGGAGAGGCCCGCCATGCTCCCTGATACCGGGAAGGCCCCATATTGCCAGCAGTGGTGAGGTCTCATGACGGCCTCCCCACAGCTCGGTGATGGGAACCACATTTAAATATGTTAAATAATGTAAATTAAGGAATTAATATGTTACCTGATCCCGCTCGCCGTCCCGTTCCGAAATTGCAGTTGGCAGCTGGCTCTCCCGTGCCATCCAACCTCTGACCAGTGAAGTATGGCAGAACACTGGTAGTGAGGGGGGAGGAGGTAAGTATATCAGTGCGTGAATGAGGGAGGGGGCTCAAACTGACGTGATTGGGGGTGATGGGAAGGCTTAAAGTTAAAAGTTTATGAACTTTGGGGGGGCCATGATCAGGTACTCAAGTTGAGTTTTTTTTTGGTGGGGAGAGGGCACGGAATGAAATGTAAGTTTATTGGGGAGGTGGGAGAGGGGCTGGGAACATTTATTTAATTATTTTTAATAAATTTTAAAGCAAAGTGTCTTAAAAAATTTAAATTAAATGTGAGGGCTGGAAGCCCTTTAAAAATGGCACCTGCGCAGTGGTGCCAGACGGCGTTGCTGGGGATGGATCGCCCGCCCCCTTCATATCATCGGGGGGGGGGAGGGGGGATGTTGTCAGTGATAGTCCACCCCAGCCATGTATATGAGCCGCCACGTTTAATAACACGACAGCTCCGTGGAGTAAAGCCCATGCTTGCAGACCGCCATCTTTGAAGCTCGCCGCCAATCGAATTCAACCGACTGTGTGTAGTTTTGTTCTCCTCATTTAAGAAAGAATATACTTGCATTGGAGGCAGCGAAGGTTCACTAGATTGGTCCCTAGGATGAGGGGGTTGTCCTATTATGAGGGACTAAGTAAATTGGGCCCATATTCTCTGAAGTTTAGAAGAATGAGAGATGATCTCATTGAAATATGAAAGACTCTAAAGGGTCTGGATAGGGTAGACACAGAGAGATTATTTCCACTGGTTGGGATATCTAAAACATAGGAGCACAGTCTCAGGATAAGGGGCCAATCATTTAGGACTGAGATGAGGAGAAATTCGCTCACTCAAAGGGTTGTGAATCTTTGGAATTCTCTACCCCAGAGGGTTGTGGATGCTCCATCGTTGAATACATTTAAGGCTGGGATGGACAGATTTTTGGTCTCTCAGGGAATCGATGGGTGGGAATTGAATCCTAAGATCATCAATGATCATTTTGAATGGTGAAGCAGGTTCGATAGGCCATATGGTCTACTCCTGCTCCTGTTTCTTGTGTTCTTCTGTTCTTGTGAATCCTGAATGCCAGGAAGAGCTGCTGGGTGAGTGATGATAGTGTGTTGCATTGAGCAGCATGAGAAGTTGATGCTGTCGTGTTTATGAGATGTACTGTTAAGAAGCATTCACTCACCATGACCACCCGTTTGAGGTCACTAAACTTTTCTCGGCACTGTTACCTTGCCCTCAGGTGAGACCGTGCATTCACCATTGTGGCCACATGCTCCTACTCCCTGCATACGGTGTTCCTTGAGGACCTCCTGCCCCCCCCCCCCTCCCACTGCCAAAACATAGCCTCACTTCTGGTCTCCATTTGGATGACAGATGCCTTCAAGGTGACGTCACTGAATCTGGGAGCCCTCTCCTTTGTCTGCTCAGGCTTTCACTGTAGCTTGGGTCTTGCAAAATCATTTACCAGCAGTCTTCAGTTCATTAGTGCAGCTTCCCTTGAAAAGAAAGTGATACTTTATGATGGGAAGGCTGGCTGCACTACATACCTTCAGCCCAATGCTGCTCGGCCCCCTGCTGAGTGCAGAGAATGCTGGCACACCATGAGGAGAACAGCAACATACGATTCTCTCAGCCCCACACTACAATCATTGTAATGAGGTGAGAGCCCCAAAATTATGTACTCCCCACTGTTATGTTTAGGCCGGTTTGCAGGATATATTATGTATATCTGATTTATCTCAGAGCAATGCAGATAGCACACTTGTATTAAATCACCAACTGCTTTATTTACATCACTTTAAAACATATCAGTTCATACAAGATCTCAGTGCAATGTCTTCTCAGAGCATTATGTGTTTTCTGTCGAAGATTCTAGTTCTGTCTTTTAGTTTCAGTTTTAACTCTTAAGCTCCACCCAAAGCTTAAGCAATCAAACACAGTGAAGACAGATCAATGGACAGACTAATACAGTCAAACAAAGATCAATTAAACACTACATTTTTCCCCCTTTTGACTGAAGACATTATTTTTGAATTAAAGTATTCTAAACAACAAACATATATATATCAAGTTACTTCTTAGTATTCAAATTGTCTGTTTTCTCTAAGTACAGAAATATTCTTTGAGATAGGAAGGTCTCTTAGGTCTTCGATTAGATTTACGAATTTGAGGTTGTGGATCTATTTGATCAGCTTGATAAGGTGGATTATCAGTATCACTCACGGGAAAAGGAAATGTATCCTCCTAACCACTATCCTCAAAATATCCTGGTCTGCTCCCTATAAAACGTCTTCCATTCCACTTGCTGTTGTCATCCAACAGATAAGCGTTGGTACTGAGCAAACGTTTAATCTTCTTTGGACCTGATAATGATGAAGCAGTTTGTGGTCACGATTTAGCCATTTGATTCAAACCCAATCTCCAACTTTAAATTGTGGTTCTCTTGCACCTTTACATTTGTCAAAGAGTGCTTTTGCTTTACTTTGTCACTTTGCGATTTCATTTGCTTTTGCTCTGACATCCTCGGTAACTAGTAGTGGTGGTTTAAGAATGGTTAGTGGCATGTGAAAGTTACAACTTATCATAAGTTCGGCTGGTATCTTTCCGGTCAGAGTGTGAGGGTGGATCGATATATGCAAAGTAGGATGTGAAAGGATTATTCGAATGATTTCCCCTCCCACATGCCAGCTTTCAGACTTTCCTTTATCACCCTGTTTAATCATTCAACGCCACCATTCCTTTGCTGGTTGTAACGTGACGTCAGCTGGTGATGAATTACGTAACTTGCGCAGAACTCTGTGAACTGACTTGAGACAAACTGCAGTCCATTATCTGTAGTGATTGTCTCTGGCAAACTCCATTTTTAAATAACTTGTCCAGAATGTCAATGACTGAAGTGGTTGTAATGGAATATGTTGTAGTGATTTCTGGCCATTTGCGATGTAGACCATGAGAAGCAAACAAAAAATGTTGATTCCTGGGGGCTGCTTGCACCTCTCCAAAAATATCAACTTGGAGTTGCTGCCATGGTTTTGTTGGCCATGGGTCAGTTGTAGCAGTGCAAGACAAGGTTTAACAGATTTTTTACTGAGTGTACAAGCTACGCAGTTCCTAATGAACTCTTCTATACAGCGATCTATTCCTGGCCACCAGACTGCTTCATGGGATTGTTGTTTCATCTTAACAACACCCAGATGTCCTTCATGGGCAAGATGCAATACACGCTGCCTTTGGAATAACTGCCTGAGTGCCATGTGCAATCCAGTTATTGCCAAACAAAGCCAGTTCATTGTGTAATCTGTAAAATGGGATCAGTTCTTACCCTATGTCACGAGGCCACTCAGATTTGAGGTATTGACTTACTAGCTGTGGTACATCATCTGCTGCTGACTCTGTCTCCAACTCCTCTCGTGGAACAAGATGCGCGGACAGTATTACGGCTAAACATATCTACTACTCGGTTGTGTGACCCTGCAAGGTACTCGACTTTGAAATTATACCGATGTAGATGATTTGACTATCTGTAAATGCATAGAGGTCGGTGACCTGATCCTGACGTAGCTAATAATGTAGTTAACACTTAGTGATTGGCGAGAAGAATAAGCTTTCGACCAAAAAGATACAGGTGCCAATGTTCACATGCATCGATACAGGCTAGTGCTTCCCGCTCTCCAGTAAAATATTTATGTTCAGTTTCTGACAATGGGCATGACGCATAAGCTATTGGCAGGTGCATCCATCAATGGACTATGAGAGAACAGCTCCAACTGCAGTTCCCGACGCATCTGTTGTGACATACGTTTCTGCATGTGGGCTGAAATGCACGAGGACTGGTGGAGATGCTATCTTCACCTTTAACCTTTCAAATGTTGATTGCTGTGCGACAGTCCATTCCCAGTGAGCCTCTTTACACAGTAGCTTCCGAAGAGGCTAGAGGCTTCGCGATTTCTGCATAATTCAGAACGAATTTATGAAAGAAGTTGGTAGTACCTAGAAATTATGCCAATTCTTTCACATTAGACAGTGTTGGAAGTACATGAAGGGCTTTGACGTTGTATGTAGGCTGTACTCCAGTTGCTGGCACTCTGTAACCTAGAAAGTCAATCTCGACTGCCTTAAATGTGAATTTGTCCTTATTGAGCATTAAATTGTGTTTTGCAAGTTGAGTGAGCACTGCTGTTAATTGTTGAAATTGTTGAGTTTTGACCCACCCGTGGACAACAATGTCATCAAGTAGGTTGAGCATCCCCTCAACATCCGACAAGATGGAAGAAATTATCTTCTGGAATGCACTAGATGCTGAACTTAGTCCATATGGCATTCTGTGGTACTGAAACACACCTTCATGAGTAACAAAAGCTGTAAGATATCGGCAAATTTCTCTGCAGCACCTGTGGAAGAGCCTGTCACTCCAGAATTTGCCTTTATAGCCACTCCAGGCGCTGCTTCACAAACCACTGACCACCTCCAGGCGCATATCCATTGTCTCTCGAGATAAGGAGGCTCAAAAAAGAAAGATATCGGCTTAGTTCTGCTGGAGGTATCTGAAGATAACCCGATCGCATATCAAGCTTTGTGAAGACTGTGGAGTCTTGAAATGATGTTGAATTGTAGGAAGTGGCTACTTGTCTGGTATGATGGCTTTGTTGACTGCCTTTAGGTCAATGCATAGTCGAAGTTCAGCATTTTTTCATTGTGTAATGACTAGATTTGCTATCCATGGCGATGAGTCGATTTATTCAACAATACCATCAGCTTCTAGCCGTTTTAGCTCCTGTGACACTTCAGCACAGATTGAAAATGGCAACCCTCTCAAATTTTGTGAAACTGGTTGAATTGATGTGTCAATGCGAGGAGTATGACAGTACCCTTTGATCTCCCCAAATCCAGTAAATAAGGAAGGATACTGGTGTGTATAATCTGCATTGTCAATCACATTAATGTGTGCTCCGATGGGATCAGCGAGTTTGAATCCAAGCCTATCGAAAAGGTTTACCCCCATAAGGCTTCAGCCATTAGCCACATAGAAAATGAACCTGTCTAGGGTGACATTTTTGTAGCATATTGGAACTGTGATCATCCCTGAAACTGGAATGATAGTGTTGTCATAAGCTTGAAGATGCCTGTTGCAGGATTGAGACAGAGTAGCGAAAAATACCGACAGTAAAGTATGTCACTCAAAATAGATATTTTTGCTCCAACTTCGATCAGAAGTCACACTGAGGTGCCTGCGATCTCGACTGAGCACTCCTTAAAGTGACTTGGTGCTTTACTTTTTGTGATGGTAAATACATGTTGTATCTCATTGATGGCCTGTACATCTTTGCTAAATGCTTACACTTTAAACATGAGTTGCATTTTTTCCCTCAAGCTGGACATGGTGTTATGGCTTGATGAGCATTTCCACAATTTGGGCACAGTTTTGAAAGTAATTGACTGTGATGGGACACATTTTGATGAGGTCGCTGAGGTCTTCTTGTCCTTTACCTTTGAACTGAAGCTGGTTGGACAAGCTGTGTCTGCATCCCTGAGTTTAAGGATGCATGTGTGTTTAACTTCTTCGAATCTTACATGGCAAATTCGATCTGGACTGCCAAGCTTATGGCTCTTTTCCAAGGTTAAATCATTATCCTCCATGAGAAGACGTTCCCTAATTTGTGGAATTGAAGTCTTTTCAATTAATTGGTCACAAATTAGTTAGTTAATGTGCCAAATTTACATGTAGACGCCAGTTGCTGTTGTTTAATGGCATCACCATGTCCCTGGGATCTCTGGCGGAATTCATAATGTTCTATTATCAAACTTTTCTTTGGCCCAAAGTATTTTTTGAGAGCACTTAACGCCGTATCAAATGTGGACATATCTTCTGTGAGCTGCTCGAATATGTGCTGGCCTTCTGTGCCTAGACAATGTACAAATATTGCTTTCTTATGGTTTGCTGCTGTATCTGGGCTGTCCAATTCCATAGTGAGCAAGTAGGTCTTGAACCCCAAAATCCATCGCTCCCAGCATTGGAAGAAAAGATTCTGGAGCTGGTAACATTACATTTTGTTGAATCATATTCATCCCCACGTTTTTGTTATGTTTACGCCAATTTGCAGGACATATTATGTCTATCTGATTTATCTCAGAGCAATGCAGATAGCACACTTGTATTAAATCACCAACTGCTTTATTTACAGCACTTTAAAATACATCAGTTCTTACAAGATCTGAGTACAATGTCTTCTCAGAGCATTCTGTGTTTTCTGTAGAAGATTCTAGTTCTGTCTTTTAGTTTCAGTTTTAACTCTTAAGCTGCACCCATAGGCTTAAGCAATCAAACACAGTGAACACAGATTAATGGACAGACTAATACAATCAACCCAGAACAATCAAACACTACACCCACCCTCACTGGAATTGGCACAGGCAGGCTGTGAATCACAGCACTCGGAAATGAGAGTAGGCCAGTTTCTAGCCCTGGATGTTTTCATTTTGTAGTGATGTTTGCCGACTATTAGGAGAAAGTGTTGGATACTTTTGGATATTCTGTTAGTAAAATAAGAAGATTTAAGTGTAGCCAGGATTGTAGACTGAATTGCCTGCCTTCTAATGAAGTGCTCACGGGAACAATGATAGTTGCAAGGCCAGAGCATCTATCAAAAAGTGAACTGACAAGGAATTTAAACTACAGACTGCATAAATATGAATTTCAGAGTTCCTTCGTGCCAAAGAACATGAGTAAACATGGTTCTGGGGGTGTGAAGACATTGCACTGGGAATTATATGTGGTTCACCAAATTGTGCACAACAAACAAGGGTCTACTGGGGCATTCTTCCATGTGCACATTAGCATTTGTAAGTTAAGGTAGAGGGTAAAAGCCAAGCGCTTACAGCATTGTTAGCATTCAGCGCTAAGATAGAAGCCTGGCTCTGCAGTTCCACTGACACCACTTTGGGATGTAATTACTAAATGTGTATAACATACTGTCTGTTTGCTTGCTTCATTAGTCTTTTAGTCACTGTGTAATCAATAACCCTTAAGATTATAATTACATTTTGTACCATTAAAACCTTGCTTTATTTGTCTCTAGCTAGCTTAGCTTCATCTTTTTGCATCTACCAACTGGAGTAAGGGTACACGCAGTCATTGTGAACAGTAAGTTGTACAATGTATTGTGCCTATGACTCTGACAGAAACCTTAGCACCAGCAGATCATTTAGTTATTACATATTAATTACATAGCAACTGAACAACTGATCAGAAAAAAATTCTACTTCACATGAGGAGAATGACACGTTGAGTTTTGGTTTAGTTTTTATATTATAAATTAACTTGTGCTTGTCAATGTATGATGATATTAACCATGTCACAGATGCTGGTAATGCATCATGTAGTATATAAAATTGGTTATGTAGCATTCCTGATCCAGTGACCTAATTTTACATGCATTCCATAAAGCTTTATAACAAAAATATATATATATCTTGTGACAGACACAATCTTAAAAATATTTTCCAGAGATGATGCACATTTCAAATATTTAAATACTTCCCAATCTTGTTGATTCATCCACATTCCAAACCACAGCTGATTCCTTAGAAGAAGGTATCACCATCTTACATGAGGAGAATGAAGAGAAGAGGAAGGGGAAGAGGAGATGGAGACATGAATTACTATCTGATATTCAATGGGGAAAGCAAGCCCAAAACAATAATTGGCATCTTGCTTACAGGATCTCCTGATGACTGCCTTGCAAAAAGAAGTTGTCCTGGATTCCACCGAGAAAATACAAAGTGAAACATCACCCATAGAATTGCTCCCTCATCCTCTTCATCCAATGCCTTGAGGACCCAGGAGACATGGAACACCCAAGAGCCAATGATATCAAAAATATTTAATGATTTTAGTAGCTTTAGTGAACAATATTGTATCATTGTGTCCTCATTGTACCATATGGCTGTTAGCTGTTCTCAGTTAGCTAAGTAGAATGGCTTTCTCATTAATCTTATCAATACAACAGCCTACTCTAATGTCATCCCCTTTCATGCAGCTCAGGTATGTCACCAGCCACTTTTCATTGGAGTCCTCCAATGATTATTATGGTTGCATTGATGGAGTATCCTGAAATAACATGAAGGTTGAAATGCCTCTTTTTTAAAAAGATACTTGTAGGAATCTTTGTGCTAATGCCCCCCTCAAAGTTTGATTTCAGGCTTTTTGTTTACAGGCTTTTACAGTTTACCAGCTTAGCCAAACAGTGTCAACTTTCTTATGCAGGTTCCACGTGCAAGAAACAGGGGCATTGGAAGTGCTGGTTGAGGGGTTGTATTCAATGAGACAGCATGTGATTTTCCAGTAGACACTCATTAACATGAAGAGTGGTCTTCATGCATTGCTGGAGGTGTGCTGAAGAGATGAAGTCCTGGCACTTTGCAAGTGTTACATATTGCAGCAATGATAAAGGGGCAGGACAAATTGAAGCCCCATGAAAGGGGATTGGATTTTATGGGCCTCCCTGAGGCAGGGTCAGAGGCGGGGAGGGGGCACAGAGAATTGCGACAATTGGCAGGGAGGCGGAGGGTCTGTCGCCTCCCCATTGCCAAGCGAACTCACTGGGGGCGGGATAGGTCTTCCTGCCCAGAGGCCAATTGAGGCCATTAAGTAGCCTATTAACGTCCAATTAAGGGCTTCTTCCCACTGCTGCTGGGATCTTACCAGCAGTGGTGGGTGCCTCCGTCACACGAGGGAGAGCATCTTGTAACATGAGGCACACTCTCTGTGGGTTTGGGGGGAGGTCCCTCCTTCGTAGGCAATCTGTGGCCCACAGAGGACCCCAACCGGGAATCACTTTACCCCCTGGGACACCCTTTCCCCTGGACTGCACCACCACCCCACCACCCACCCTCACCAGGGCCTTCCGGGCTGCCCTGGCAACCCCACCTCACTAACTTGAGGTCTGGGGTTCCAGCGTTGAGCCTGGATTCAAGGCCTCTGCAGTAGCGGCAGTGGCCACCACTCCCAGTGGCGCTGCTGATACTGCTGAGTTGCCGGCCCTCTGTTTGGCCAGCAGCTCTTGGAGGTGGGATCTCCGTCTTTAAAAGGACGGGGATCCTGGCTCAGGAAACTTCGTTTTAAAAAGACCAGAGGATCACTTGGCGGGCGGGGCAGGGGGGCATGAAAAGGCAGAGGCGGGCTTTCCCCCACCTTTTCGGCCCGATACTGGAAGCCTCCCAACACAAAATCCTGGCGCCAGAAGGCTTTCAACTTTTAATGATAATAGGGCAGAAATTTTTAGTGCCAGCTTCTGATGATTTGTGTTATGTTTTTAGTTTTGTTTAGTTATTAATGCCTACCAGAAGTTGTGATTTGCATTTGTTTTTATTTATTCATTCACAGAATGTGTGCATCGCTGGCAAGGCCAGCATTTATTGTCCATCCCTAATTGTGATTGAGAAGGTGATGGTGAGTGCCTCATGAACCACTGCAGTCTGCTTGGTGAAGATACTCCTAATGCTGCTCAGCAGGGAATTCCAGGATGTTGGTCACAGAGGCAATGAAGGAACAGTGATATATAATCCAAGTCAGGAACAAAACATTGAAGGGGTAGGCACAGCTTTTTTATTTTAAAACAAAACTTGAAAAATAAAGACTTTTCTTGACAATACCAACCTGTTCCCTAAATGCAGATAACACCGAAATGGAAACAGTAGCAGCAGTTTCTTTGGGAACTTTTTGTCCAGCCCTATAACAGAAAATCTGAGTGCAGAGACATTTGACAATTATGTGCATGTAAGTTACATTGCTGCACTGTCTTCATTATAGTCAGATGCAAACACCTGAAAGGCTGCACAAGAAAATTAGGGGTAATGCTATTCAGCCAGAGAATGGAAGATAAAGGATTAGTAATGAATTTTCCTGATCACAGCCTGCATTTCACAGGCAATTTTTGGGAGCCAAACCCAGAAAAATTGGCCAGAGAAGTAAAAATTATTCACATTTGCTTCTACAAGGTGTGACCCCAGCGCTAGCAGCTGAGCTGGAGGCAGCCTGCTGATCAGGCTGCCCATGGCCTGTGTAGCTTCAGCGGCCGTCCTCTGTCTGACTGAGGCCAGGAGGACCCCGGCTGCCTGAGGGTTTCCTGCACGGGTGCAGGGCTCTCCTCATGCATCATGGCTACTGGAGCTGGGTTCACTGGCAGAGGGGCTGAGGAGCCAATATCCACACTCGGAGTGCACTGAGGGGAGCCCCCAGCTGTGGAGGTCAGCCTCTCATCCTACCTTTCAAGGCTTACTTGAACCTTCCTGCTGATTAGAGAAGGACGAGGAGCTGGAGAAGACTCCAGGCACTTCATCCTTCTCTCGCCTTGCCACTGCTGCATTGAGGCAATGGTGTGCTGGTCTGCATGCATTTGTGGGATTTGACTCTCCATGAGGGTCGCCAACCTCTTGATGGAGGAAGCCATATGCTCACATGCCTGAGACATAACAGCACTCGTGGCATGGATGAACTCCTCCATCGTCCGCTCATAGCCACGCATTGCCTCTGGCATCTCCACCAGATGTTGCCTTACCTCTCTCTGCAACTCCAGCATGCCCTGTGCTGTCAACACCAGAGGCTCATCATCAGCATGGGACTCAGCATGGGCCTGGCCAACCACAGTCCTCTAACTGTCAGAGGCCTCGTCTAGCTCAGCCTGAGCCAGGCGAGTGTGCAGTGCTCTCACCAGCTTGTGACCCTGGTTCTACAGCTGAGTGGAAACTCACTGAGGTAAAAGTATCTGCGCTGGCGGAAAGTGCAGGAGAGTCATGGGATGGTGCTTACACTGACTGCAGTTCCTCCTCGTAGATTGACAGCTGTCCCCCTTCTGCTTGAGTCTCTTGTGGACGCCAACCTGCTTGAGACAACACAAACATATGTGGGTTAGGCTATGCAGATCTCGCCATGTCAACCATGCATGATGGGGAACTCCAGAAGTGAACTGTATGTCGATAGAAGATAATCCTCGCTCTCTTCCACAAAGACTCCAATCTCTCCATCTGATATGGAGCGGTTACCTGGGTCCCCGCTAATTCTAGTGCCTCCATCTCAGCTGTGGAGAGAGGACAAAGGTCTGGGATGCCTCCGCCAATCTGAGATGTCTCACTACTGTTATGGACCCACTTGTCTTGCAAGTGGGAAAAGGGAAATAGTCAGACCTCGCAGAGAGATCAACATGACTGTTATGCTCCTGGCAGCCCCTCGTTCCCTATTGAGGTATCACAAATAGCTTATGCTCTCTCCCGCTCTCAGGGGAGTTAATGGGGGTGAGCTGTGAAAGAAGGAAGCTGATGGCTGAGATGCAGCCATGCATCTGTCAGAGTGAGATGATGCCTAACCCCCTCGGCCAGTGCAGCTGCAGTGCCTCCTTCCCCATGTCCCACTTCCTCCTGCATAGCCACTAGCAATCGCAAAAAAAGGAGCAATCACCTTGGCAGAACAAAGGAGGTCGTTGACCCTCTGGCGGCACTGGACCTATGTCTGGGGAGTGATCCCATGGTTGCTGACCTCCTCAACTATTTCCATCCAGGCTTCCATTTATCCATCCATTTCTTCTGCTCCGTTCTGTTTCTATCTGCATGTGTGTATCACGCATGCATGCTATCGTAGGTAGGGGGTGGCGTAGTGGTATTATCGCTGGACTAGTAACCTAGAGACGCAGTGTATTTCTCTGGGGACATGGGTTCGAATCCCACCACAGCAGAAGGTGGAATTTGAATTTAATTAATAAATCTGGAATTAAAAGCTTGTCTAATGATGGCCATGAAACCATTGTCGATTGTTGTAAAAACCCATCTGGTTCACTAATGTCCTTCAGGGAAGGAAATCTGCTATCCTTACCTGATCTGTCCTACATGTGACTCCAGACCCACAGCAATGTGGTTAACTCTTACATGCCCTCTGAAATGGCCTAGCAATCCACTCAGTTGTACCGAACTGCTTCGAAGTTAATAAAAAGGAATGAAACCGGACGGACCACCTGGCATCGACCTAGGCATCGGAAACGACAACAGCAAACCCAGCCCTGTCGACCCTGCAAAGTCCTCCTTACTAACAGCTGGGGGCTTGTGCCAAAGTTGGGAGAGCTGTCCCACAGACCAGTCAAGCAACAGCCTGATATAGCCATACTCACGGAATCATAACTACAAACAATGTCCCAGACACTGCAATCACTATCCCTGGGTATGCCCTGTCCCACCGGCAGGACAGACCCAACAGAGGTGGTGGCACAGTGGTATACAGTAGGGAGGGAGTTGCCCTGGGAGTCCTCAACGTCGACTCCAGACCCCATGAAGTCTCATGGCATCAGGTCAAACAAGGAAACCTCCTACTGATTACCACCTACCGTCCTCCTTCAGCTGATGACTCAGTACTTCACCATGTTGAACACCACTTGGAGGAAGCACTGAGGGTGGCAAGGGCACAAAGTGTACTCTGGGTGGGGGACTGCAATGTCCATCACCAAGAGTGGCTCAGTAGCACCACTACTGACCGAGCTGGCCGAATACTAAAGGACATAGCTGCTAGACTGGGTCTGCGGCAGGTGGTGGGGGAACCAACACGAGGGAAAAACATACTGGACCTCGTCCTCACCAATCTGCCTGCTCCAGATGCTTCTGTCCATAACGGTATTAGTAGGAGTGACCACCGCACAATCCTCGTGGAGATGAAGTCCCGCCTTCACATTGAGGATACCATCCATCGTGTTGTGTGGCACTATCACCGTGCTAAATGGGATAGTTTTCGAACAGATCTAGCAATGCAAAACTGGGCATCCATGAGGTGCTGTGGGCCATCAGCAGCAACAGAATTGTACTCAACCACAATCTGTAACCTCATGGCCCGGCATATCCCCCACTCTACCATTACCATCAAGCCAGGAGACCAACCCTGGTTCAATGAAGAGTGCAGGAGGGCATGCCAGGAGCAGCACCAGGCATACCTCAAAATGAGGTGTCATCCTGGTGAAGCTACAACACAGGACTATCAGCGTGCCAAACAGAGTAAGCAGCATGCGATAGACAGAGTTCAGCGATCCCATAACCAATGGATCAGATCTAAGCTCTGAAGTCCTGTCACATCCAGCCTTGAATGGTGGTGTACAATTAAACAACTAACTGGAGGAGGTGGCTCCACAAATATCCCCATCCTCAATGAAGGGGGAACCCAGCACATCAGTGCGAAAGATAAGGCTGAAGCATTTGCAACAATCTTCAGTCAGAAGTGCTTATTTGATGATCCATCTCAGTCTCCTCCTGAAGTCCCCAGCATCACAGATGCCAGACTTCAGCCAATTCGATTCACTCCGCGTGATATCAAGAAACGACTGAAGGCACTGGATACTGCAAAAGCTATGGGCCCTGACAATATTCCGGCAATAGTACTGAAGACCTGTGCTCCAGAACTTGCCGTTCAAAATCTATCCCATTTAGCACGGTGGTAGTGCCACACAACACGATGGACAGTATCATCAATGTGAAGGCAGGACTTCGTCTCCACAAGGACTGTGCGGTGGTCACTCCTACCAATACAGTCATGGACAGAAGCATCTGCGGCAGGCAGACTGGTGAGGACGAGGTCAAGTATGTTTTTCCCTCGTGTTGGTTCCCTCACCACCTGCCGCAGACCCAATCTCGCAGCTATGTCCTTTAGGACTCGGCCAGCTCGGTCAGTAGTGGTGCTACCAAGCCACTCTTGGTGATGGACACTGAAGTTCCCCACCCAGAGTACATTTTGTGCCCTTGCCACCCTCAGTGCTTCCCCCAAGTGGTGTTCAACATGGAGGAGTACTGACTCATCAGCTGAGGGAGGGCGGTAGGTGGTAATCAGTAGGAGGTTACCTTGCCCATGTTTGACCAGACGCCATGAGACTTCATGGGGTCCGGAGTCGATGTTGAGGACTCCCAAGGCAACTCCCTCCCTACTGTATACCACTGTGTCACCACCTCTGATGGGTCTGTCCTGCCGGTGGGACAGGACATACCTGGGGATGGTGATGGCAGTGTCTGGGACATTGTTTGTAGGCATGATTCCGTGAGTATGACTATGTCAGGCTGTTGCTTGACTAGTCTGTGGGACAGCTCTCCCAACTTTGGCACAAGTCCCCAGATGTTAGTAAGGAGGAAAAGGACAACGGGTAGGAAGATGATCTCCGCCCAGGCAGCCCAGGGAGAGAAAGGAAAGCAGGAGGCCCTCCTCCAGCCAAAAAAGAAGGTGCTGTGAGCAAGAGTGAGACCCAGAGGCCTGTGTACCTCCATTGTAATAAGGCAGGGCATTTAAAAGCCGACTGCTGGAAACGAAAGGGAAAACCAGCAAGGTTAATCAGGGTACACCCACTCAGTGGCGATGGGACCCTGATGGAAAGCACAGCGCAAGCTGTGGCTTTAATTGCAGTAAGATTGCAACCCAGGAAGCTTACTACAGCCAGTGCAGGACAAGATAATAGGATTCCTGAACATTATCAGGGTTTTGTGTTTGAAGGGAAAGTAACCCCATACCTATCGAGTGGGGCAAGCAAGCCCATAGTGATTCACAGGGACACAGGGGCCACTAGATCCCTTTTACTGGGAAAAGACCTGACCTTTCCCCCAGAGAGTACAGTGAACACCAAAATGGTGGTTAATGGTATTGGAGGGCAGTGTAAGCCTGTACATGTACCTGCAGTGCAACTTAGTTTCGGGACCGGTGACCGTAGGGATTGTCCGTAGTTTGCCTGTGGATGGGGTTGACCGGCTCCTAGGTAATGATCTGGTGGGGGTGAAGGTACTAACCCCCCAGTAGTGAAAGAAAGACTGCAGGAGGTTGGAGAGACTGGGCCATGGCAGGAGATGGTTCCCTGTAGTTTCCCTGAATGTGTAGTGGATCAGGCCATGATCAAACCAGCTCCCCCAGAGGAGACTGCTCTGGCACTGCAGGCAGATGACCATGAGGTCTGTCTGTCCGAGACTTTCTCTGAAAAGTTAGGAGACCCAGGGAATGAATTAAAGGGATTTTCCCTGGCTGAGACTCAGTATTGTGAGAGTTTGCACAGGCTGCCCAGTTTGAAAGTGAAGCAGAGGGAGTCCCTGATTGCTACTATTTAAAGAATGAGGTACTGATGAGGAAATGGAGTTATCCTCACAGACCTGAGAGCAAGGAGTGGATAATAGTTCACCAGTTCGTGATGCCACAGAGGTACCAGAGAGAACTATTAAGAAGAGCCTACGAGACTACAGTGGCAGTACATGCTGGTGTACGAAAGACCAAAGTCCGCATAAGACAGTGATTTAACTGGCCAAAACTCCACAAAGATGTGGTGTTGTTCTGCAGGAGTTGCCACATGTGCCAGGTTGATGGGAAACCCCAACTTACAGTGAGACCTGCACCCCTAAGTCCTGTACTGGTGTTAGGAGGACTCTCCAGCAGAGGGCTGGTGAACTGTAAGGGACCCCTGCCAAAAACAAAAGGGGACAGGCAGGAACACGGCTGGCAAAAGTTTAGAAAGAGAAGGAGAAAAAGTGACCAAGAGGGCAGATTAAAGGAAGTCCGGGAGGAATCCTGGTTGGAAACTCCTACTGTCTGGTCAGCCAATCCCAAGAAATTTGAAATGTTAAACCCCTCCTATGTAAATGCAGACTCTAGAACTACCCCACCAGAGTTGCTAACAGCATTTACAGGACCCTGCAGAGACAAAGAGATGCCTCTAGGGGCAAGAGAAACCAAGAAGTTGATGCCTCACCTAGCTGAAGTGCCACAGGAGCGTGCAGTCAAGTCTGCACAAATACCTGCAGGCAGGAATGTCCCAGAGAACAAAGGGGAGATTAACAAAGAATCCTCTCCCACAGTCAGAGGAAAAGGAAACCACCCATCCTCTGATGTCAAAAGCCTTTGCATGACTCAGCAAAGCACTGAAAGAGAGTTCAGGATCGACCCGCTCACTACTGTCTCTCCTGAAAAAAAAAATCTCAACAGGAACAAAACCTTAAGTGGTCATGACAATGGGCAAACTGAAGAAAAGCTTCCCCAAAGAACCACTTGACTACTGGGATGCCAAAAGGGGGGAAAGTAAAGCTGCAGTGAAACCCAGAAAAGACAATTTTAATAAGCTTTAAGATTGATGAATGAATGAAAATGAAAATGAAAGAGAGAAATGCATGGTTTTTCTTTCTGTATCTTACATTTCTCTCAAACCTTTTAATGAAAAGCGCCGTTTTTTTTTCAAAATGCATTTCATTCCCCAAGGTGTAGAGATGTCATGCAGGCCTCCACCAGCCAAGAATGAGGCACAAATATTTCGCCACATGGACATTAAATTTTAAAATTGTTACTGGGAAGAAAAGAAGACCTATTACACGGGGTTGCAAGCCCCTGGCTGGAAAGACATCTTTTTTCATACTAGCAGACAGTGTTGGAACAACGGAACCAGTCCCTGCTCCCCAATACACAAAAGAAACCTGGGCAAACCAGTTGATCGCATGATCACTTGCTGGCCAACTAGGGGAGTTTTAAATTGGAGAAACACTGTTTGAAGCAGAAAGCTCTTTGCTCCTGGACTGAGAACATCTCTCTCCTGTTTGCTGTCATTGTGTTCTCACCAGCTTTAGAATCCATTGAAGACATATGAACGCCAAGAGAGAAAAGTCTCCTATAGTAAACAAGGTTTAAGAAGAATACTGGGCCCCCATGAAAAGCAAAATCTACCTACAAGCAATGATTACAGCGAGCTCGAAGCACAGTAAAAAAAAGCATCTTCAAAGATTGCCTCAAGCCTCTCTACTTATCTTTTCTTCTGCTCTTTTCTGTCTATGTTTTCATGTGCAGATTGCATATGCATGCTAGCATGGGCATGGTGTGCATCCGTAGGTGTGACCCGAATTAGAGTTTAAGTTTCAGTTTTAATAAATTTCACTTTTTTTCTTTAAACCTAAGAAAGCCTGTTTTAGCTCATTTCTTTGCCTTATAATTGGAAAGCGGTGAACAAGGATTCACCAAGGGGGAGCTGAAAACGGTGTGTTTAAAAATTAAACCCTGTTACAATAAGACCAGGTGAAGGCCGAAAGAGACCCCTAAACACCTTTCTCACCTGGTCGTAACAATTCCATCTGCCACGATCTTGACCACTCACTCAGTCTGTCCAAATCCTCTTGAAGCCGCTTTGCATCTTCCTCACAACGCACCTTCCCACCAAGTTTTGTGTCATCTGTGGACTTGGAAATACTACATTTAGTCCCACATCCAAATCATTGATATATATTGTGAACAGTTGGGGTCCAAGTACTGATTCTTGTGGTACCCCACTAGTCACAGCCTACCAATTTAAGAATGACCCGTTTATTCCTACTCTCTGTTTGCTGCCTGTTAACCAATCCTTAATCCATGCCAGTATATTACCTCCTATCCTATGTGCTTTAATTTTGCTAACCAACCTCCTGTGGGGGACTTTATCAAAAGCCTTCTGAAAATCCAAGTATACTACGTCCACTGAGTCCCCTTTATCAATTCTGTTCGTAACAGCCTCAAAAAACTCAAAGAGGTTCGTCAAACATGATTTCCCATTTATAAATCCATGTAGACCACGCCCAATCAGATTATTATTATGCACGTGTCCATTTATCACATCCTTTAGAATAGATTCTAACATTTTCCCCACTACCGATGTAAGGCTAACAGGTCTGTAGTTCCCTGTTTTCTCTCTCCCTCCCTTCTTATATAGTGGGGTGACATTTGTGACCTTTCAATCTGCAGGAACTGTTCCAGAATCTATGGAATTTTGGAAAATGGTCACCAATGCATCCATTATCTCCATAGCTACCTCTTTCAACACTGGGATGTAGAATATCAGGTCCCGGGGACATGTCAACCTTCAGCCCCATTAATTTCTCCAAGACAACATTCTTACTGATACTAATTTCCTTCAATTCCTCAATCTCCCTAGCCCCTTGGATCTCGAATTCTGGGAGATTTCTTGTATCTTCCTCAGCGAAGACAGACACAAAATGATCATTTATGTTGTCATTTTTCTGATTCTGCCTGTAATGGACCCACATTTGTCATAGCCAAATGTTTCCTTTTTACATACCTACAGAAGCTTTTACAATCCATTTTTATGTTTTTTGCTAGTTTACATTCATGCCTTGAAGGAATGTATAGTTGCTGTAAACTATATAATAATTTTTTGAAGACTATCCATTATAATATGCATTATCTTTTAATGTATATTATGTCTGAGATCCAGGACATCACTGTCATGTCATGTTAGAAGCTATTATTAAAGGCGTTATAGCAGGGCACTTAGAAAATGTTAAGGTAACCAGGCAGAGTCAACATGGTTTTGTGAAAGGGAAATTATGTTCAACCAATTTATTGAAATTCTTTGAAGGAGTAACATGTGCTGTGGATAAAGGGGAACTGGTGGATGTGCTGGACTTAGATTTCAAGAAGGTATTTGATAAGATGCCACATCAAAGGTTATTGCGGAAAATCAAAGCTCATGATGTAGGGGGTAACATATTGGCATGGATAGAAGATTGGCCAGCTGACAGGAAACAGAGAGTCGGCATAAATGGGTCATTTTCTGGTTGGCGAGATGTAACATGTGGTGCGCCACAGGGATCAGTGCTGGGGCCTCAACTTTTTACAATTTATATAAATGACTTGGATGAAGAGACCGGAGAAATTTGCTGATGTCACAAAGATAGGTAGGAAAGTAACTTGTGAAGAGGACATAAGGAGGCTACAAAGGGAAATAGACAGGTTAAGTGAGTGGGCAAAGATCTGGCAAATGGAGTATAATGTGGAAAAATGTGAAATTGTCCATTTTAGCAGGAAGAATAATAAAGAAGCATATTATCTAAATGGTGAGAGATTGCTGAGCTCTGAGATGCAGAGGGATCTGGGTGTCCTAGTGCATGAAGTGCAAACAGTTAGTATGCAGGTACAGCAAGTAATCAGGAAAGCCAATAAAATGTTATAATTTATTGCGAGGTGAATTGAATACAAAAGTAGGGAGGTTATGCTTCAGCTATACGGGGCATTGGTGAGACCACATCTGGAGTACTGTGTACAGTACTGGTCTCCTTATTTAAGGAAGGATGTAAATGCATTGGAAGCAGTTCAGAGAAGGTTTACTAGAATAATACCTGGAATGAGCGGGTTGTCTTATGAGGTAAGGTTGGACAGGCTAGGCTTGTATTCACTGGAGTTTAGAAGAGTAAGAGGCGATTTGATTGAAACATATAAGATTCTGAAGGGTCTTGACAGGGTGGATGTGGAAAGGATGTTTCCCCTTGTGGGAGAATCTAGAACCAGGGGTCATTGTTTAAAAATAAGGGGTCGCCCATTTATGATGGAGATGAGGAGAATTTTTTTTTCTCAGAGGGTTGTGAGTCTTTGGAATTCTCTTCCTCAAAAGGAAGCAGAGTCTTTAAGTATTTTTAAGGCAGAGGTAGATAGATTCTTGATAAGCAAGGGGGTGAAAGGTAATAGTGGGTAGGTGGGAATGTGAAGTTGAGGTTACAATCAGATCAGCCATGATCTTGTTGAATGGCGGAGCAGGCTGGAGGGGCCGAGTGGCCTACTCCTGCTCCTAATTCGTATGTTCATATGTATATATGTTTGCAGGCCATAACTTGAGTACTGTGTGGAGTTCTGGTCACCTCATTACTGGTCCCTTTCTCTCTCTTTCTTTCTCTTGTTATTGAAAATTCTCTGCTGCACAGTGTCAAAGACAAGACTCCTTTTATCCTGGCAGCTTTCCAGTTAAGCCTCCCCTCTCCCAATTGGTGATTGGTCTTGAATTAAAGGATGCCTTTCTTAACCAACCAAGGATCGTTTTGTGATGGTTGGTAACCTTTAAGATTTGCGCAAGTAGTGCCCCTTTTTATTGACCACTTTATCTCAATGCTTTTACATTTCGAGGTTCCTTATCTCATTACAAGGCAAATCTATGCAGAAGCTGTTTCACTGTCAGCTTTCAAGGTCTCATCCTTTTACTGCAAGCAAGCATTTTAAAACTTGACATAATCTCCCAGAATCCCTCTGCCTTGACATCTTGTCCATACTGTGCCTTATTTCTTAAATTTTTCCACTTTACCATTCTACAAAGAAGGGTTCTAATAAAGTTAAATGTTAGTTTATGATAATTAGTTGTGAGTTTATAAGAGCTGCATTTTAACAATTAGTACGCTGTTAGTAACTTTTAGTAACCTAAACCTAGTAACCAGGACAGGGAGCGTGGAAGGTCTGGTCGGCTAAACTGCTTCTACTTGAATGCAAGAAGCCTTATAGATAAGGCAAATGAATTCAGAGCATGGATCGGTACATGGGATTGTGATATTATAGCTATTACGGAAACGTAGTTGAGGGATGGACAGGACTGGCAGCTCAATATTCCGGGGTACCGATCGGCACAGTGGCGCAGTGGTTAGCACCGCAGCCTCACAGCTCCAGCGACCCAGGTTCAATTCTGGGTACTGCCTGTGTGGAGTTTGCAACTTCTCCCTGTGTCTGCGTGGGTTTCCTCCGGGTGCTCCGGTTTCCTCCCACATGCCAAAGACTTACAGGTTGATAGGTTAATTGGCCATTATAAATTGCCCCTAGTATAGGTAGGTGGTAGGGGAATATAGGGACAGGTGGGGATGTGGTAGGAATATGGGATTAGTGTAGGATTAGTATAAAATGGGTGGTTGATGGTCGGCACAGACTTGGTGGGCCGAAGGGCCTGTTTCAGTGTTGTATCTCTAAACAAAACTAAACTTTCCGGCGTGATAGAGGTGGAGGTAAGAGAGGAGGAGGAGTTGCACTATTGATTAGGGAGGACATCACGGCAGTACTTAGAGAGGATATCCCGGGGGGAACATCCAGAGAGGCCATATGGGTAGAACTTAGAAATAAGTAAGGGGTGATCACTTTGATGGGCTTATACTATAGGCCCCCCAATAGTCAGAGGGAAGTGGAGGAGCATATATGTAGGGAAATCACAGATAGGTGTAGGAATTATAGGGTTGTAATAGTAGGTGATTTTAACTTCCCTAATATTGACTGGGACTGCCTTAGTGCCAAGGGATCAGATGGGGAAGAATTTGTTAAGTGTGTCCAGGATAGTTTTCTGAAGCAGTATGTGGATGGCCCTACTAGAGAAGGGTCTACACTCGACCTCCTCTTAGGAAATGAGGATAGGCAGGTGGTTGATGTGTCAGTGGGGGAGCACTTTGGGACCAGTGACCATAACTCAAGATAGTTATGGAAAAGGATAGGACTGGTCCTCAGGTTGAAGTCCTAAATTGGGGGAAGGCTAATTTTGATGGCATCAGACAGGAACTCTCAAAAGTTGAATGGGAGAGGCTGTTTACAGGTAAAGGGACATCTGACAAGTGGGAGGCTTATAAAAGTGAGATAGGAAGAGTTCAGGGCCAGCATGTTCCTGTTAGATGGAAGGGCAAGGCTGTCAAGTTTAGGGAACCTTGGTTGACGACGGATATTGAGGGTCTCGTCAGGACAAAGAAGGAGGCATATGTCAGGTATAGGCAGCTGGGATCGAGCGAGTCCCTGAAGGAGTATAGGGGATGTAGGAGTACACTTAAGAAGGAAATTAGGAGGGCGAAAAGGGGCCATGAGATTTCCCTGGCAGATAAGATAAAAGATTCTATAAGCATATTAAGAGTAAAAGGGTAGCTAGGGAGAGAGTAGGTCCCCTTAAGGATCAGTGTGGCAATCTATGTGTGGAGCCACGGGAAATGGGCAAGGTCTTAAATGAATACTTCTCGTTTGTATTTACCGTGGAGAAGGTCATGGAAACTAATGAGTTCAAGGGAGGGAACACCGATATCCTGGAGCATATCAACATTACAAAGCAGAAGGTGTTGGAGGTTTTGAAGTGCATTAAGGTAGATAAATCCCCAGGGCCTGACCAGGTGCATCCTAGGATGCTATGGGAAGCAAGGGAGGAGATTGCTGGGGCCCTGGCAGAGATTTATGTATCATCGTTAGCCACGGGTGAGGTACCGGAAGACTGGAGGTTAGGTAATGTTGTGCCTTTATTTAAGAAGGGGAGGAGGGATAAACCAGGGAACTACAGGCTGGTGAGCCTTACAACAGTGGTGGGAAAGTTATTGGAAGGAATTCTGAGAGACAGGATTTATATGCATCTGGAAAGGCATGGTCTGATTCGGGATAGTCAGCGTGGCTTTGTGCATGGCAAATCATGTCACACGAATTTGATTGAGTTTTTCGAGGAGGGGACCAAGAGGATTGACGAGGGCAGGGCGATGGATGTTGTCTACATGGACTTTAGCAAGGCCTTTGACAAGGTCCCGTATGGTAGGCTGGTCCAGAAGGTTCGAACACATGGGATCCAGGGTGAGCTAGCCAATTGGATACAAAATTGGCTTGGAGATAGGAGGCAGAGAGTGGTAGTGGAGGGTTGTTTTTCAGATTGGAGGCCGGTGACCAGTGGTGTGCCGCAGGGATCGGTGCTGGGCCCTCTGTTGTTTGTCATATATATTAATGACTTGGATGGGAATGTAAGGGGCATGATCAGTAAGTTTGCAGATGACACCAAAATTGCTGGTATAGTGGTCAGTGAAGAAGGTTGTCTAAGGCTACAACAGGATATAGATAAACTGGGAAAGTGGGCAAGGGAGTGGCAAATGGAATTTAACGCAGACAAGTGTGAAGTGATGCATTTTGGGAAGTTAAACCGGGACAGGACATATAAAGTGAATGGCAGGGCCCTGGGGAGTGTTGTTGAGCAGCGAGACCTTGGGGTGCAAGTACATAGTTTCCTGAAAGTGGCAACACAGGTAGACAGGGTGGTGAAGAATGCGTATGTCATAATTGCCTTCATCGGCCGAGGCATTGAGTACAAGAGTTGGGACGTCATGTTACAGTTGTATGTAACGTTGATTAGGCCGCATTTAGAGTACTGTGTGCAGTTCTGGTCGCCGCCCTGCAGGAAAGATGTGATTAAGCGAGAGAGGGTACAGAAAGGATTCACAAAGATGTTGCCTGGTTTGGAGGGCTTGAGTTATAAAGAAAGATTGGATAGGCTGGATCTGTTTTCCCTGGAGCGAAGGAGGCTGAGAGGGGACATGATAGTGGTATATAAAATGATGAGAGGCATAGATAGGGTAGATAGCCAGAGTCTGTTTCCCATGGTAGGGGTGACTAAAACGAGAGCATAGATTTAAGGTGAGAGGGAGGAGGTTTAAAGGGGATCAAAGGGGTAAATTTTTCACACAAAGAATAGTGGGTATCTGGAATGAACTGCCTGAGGAGGTGGTGGAGGCAGGAACAGTAGCGACATTTAAGAGGCATCTGGACAGGTACTTGAATGAGCAAGGCATCGCGGGATATGGAATTAATGCAGGCAGGTGGGATTAGTATAGATAGGCATTATGGTCGGCAAGGACGCGGTGGGCCGAAGGGCCTGTTTCTATGCTGTACGACTCTATGACTCTAATAATCTTACAGTGGGATTAGGCTGTGTGGCTCATTTTTCAGCCAGCGCCGACACGATTGGGCCAAGTGGCCTCTTTCTGCACCATAAGCTTTCTATGATTCTATGATTTTATGTTTATTATGTAAAATACATCAGCGTAATGTTATTTTTCTTGCCACAATTTAGTAGACTGGTAGCACTGTGAATTGGGAAGATAACCAGCACAGGAATGCACAACATCAGCCACTTGTTACTTCCCCAGGCTCCAATAAAACAGCAGAAGATGAAAGATTGCAATGATGACCCAAGATGTAGCTTTATAACTGTTGATCTTTATGGAGGAATCACATAATAATATTCTTCCCAACAGAACTGAAAGAGCAGATTTTTTTTAAAATTTGTTTGTGGGCATCGCTGGTAAGGCCAGCATTTATTGCCCATTCCTCATTGCCCATGAACTGAATGGCTTGATCGGCCATTTCAGAGGGCATTTTAAGAGTCAACCACATTGCTGTGGGTCTGGAGTCACATGCCAGATCAGGCAAGGACGGCAGATTTCCTTCCACAAAGGGTTTGAGGAAAATGGGTTTTTACAACAATTGGCAATGGTTTCATGGTCACCATGAGACTAGCTTTTCATTCCAGATTGACTAATTGAATTCAAATCTGCCATGGTGGGGTTCAAACCCATGTTCCCAGAGCATTGGCTTGGGCTCTGGATTACTAGTCTAGTGACATTCCACTATGCCACCGCCTCCCCCATTATTGGTTTGAACTCAACTACAATTCTTCCCCTCACACTGTGAAAGATACAAAATCATAGTTTATTTAACCAGGAAATTAATCTGTTTCTTCTTTGGCCTCCTTGTCTCGAGAGACAATGGGTAAGCGCCGAGAGGTGGTCAGTGGTTTGTGAAGCAGTGCCTGGAGTGGCTATAAAGGCCAATTCTAGAGTGACAGACTCTTCCACAGGTGCTGCAGATAAAATTGGTTGTCGGGGCTGTTACACAGTTGGCTCTCTCCTTGCGCTTCTGTCTTTTTTCCTGCCAGCAGCTAAGTCTCTTCGACTCGCCACTCTTTAGCCTCGCCTTTATGGCTGTCCGCCAGCTCTGGCAATCACTGGCAACTGACTCCCACGTCTTGTGGTCAATGTCACAGGACTTCATGTCGTGTTTGCAGACGTCTTTAAAGTGGAGACATGGACGGCAGGTGGGTCTGATACCAGTGACGACCTCACTGTACAATGTGTCCTTGGGGATCCTGCCATCTTCCATGTGGCTCACATGGCCAAGCCATCTCAAGCGCCGCTGGCTCAGTAGGGTGTATATGCTGGGGATGTTGGCTGCCTTGAGGACTTCTGCGTTGGAGATATGGTCCTACCACCTGATGCCAAGAATTCTCCGCAGGCAGCGAAGATGGAATGAATTGAGACGTCGCTCTTGGCTGATATACGTTGTCCAGGCCTCGCTGCTGTAGAGCGAGGTACTGAGGACACAGGCTTGATACACTCGGACTTTTGTGTTCCGTGTCAGTGCGACATTTTCCCACATTCTCTTGACCAGTCTGGACATAGCAGTGGAAGCCTTTCCCGTGCTTGTTGATTTCTGCATCTAGAGACAGGTTACTGGTGATAGTTGAGCCTAGGTAGGTGAACTGTTGAACCACTTCCAGAGTGTGGTCGCCGACATTGATAGATGGAGCATTTCTGACGTCCTGTCCCATGATTTTCATTTTCTTGAGGCTAATGGTTAGGCCAAATTCGTTGCAGACAGCCGTAATCCTGTCGATGAGTCTCTGCAGACACTCTTCTATGTGGGATATTAATGCAGCATCGTCAGCAAAGAGGAGTTCCCTGATGAGGACCTTCCGTACTTTGGTCTTCGCTCTAAGACGGGCAAAGTTGAACGACCTGCCATCTGATCTTGTGTGGAGGAAAATTCCTTCTTCTGAAGACTTGAACACATGTGAGAGCAGCAGAGAGAAGAAGATCCCAAACAGTGTAGGTGCGAGAACACAGCCCTGTTACACGCCTCTCAGGATAGGAAAGGGGTCTGATGAGGCACCGCTATGCTGAATTGTGGCTTTCATATTGTCATGGAATCAGGTGATGATATTTAGTAGCTTTGGTGGACATCTGATCTTTGCTCGTAGTCTGAAGAGACCACGTCTGCTGACGAGGTCAAAGGCTTTGGTGAGATCTATGAAAGCAACGTAGAGAGGCATCTATTGTTCGCGGCCTTTCTCCTGTAGCTGGCGAAGGGAGAACAGCATGTCAATGGTGAATCTCTCTGCTCGAAAGCCACACTGTGCCTCAGGGTAGACACGCTCAGCCAGCTTCTGGAGCCTGTTTAAAATGACTTGAGCGAAGACTTTCCCCACTATGCTGAGCAGGGAGATTCCACAGTAGTTGTTGCAGTCACCATGGTCACCCTTGTTCTTATAAAGGGTGATGATATTGGCATCGTGCATGTCCTGAGGTACTGCTCCCTCATCCCAGCACAGGCAAAGCAGTTCATGGAGTGCTGAGAGTATAGCAGGCTTGGCACTCTTGATTATTTCAGGGGTAATGCTGTCCTTCCCAGGGGCTTTTCCACTGGCTAGAGAATCAATGGCATCACTGAGTTCCGATTTTGTTGGCTGTTCCTCCAGCTCATCCATGACTGGCAGAGACTGGGCTGCATTGAGGGCGGTCTCAGTGACAACATTTTCCCTGGAGTACAGTTCTAGGTGGTGCTCCACCCATTTTCTTGCGTTGGTCAGTGATCGTGTCCCCTGATTTAGACTTGGGGGAGTCGATCTTCTTGATGGTTGGCCCAAAAGCTCTCTTAATGCCATTGTACATTCCTCTGATATTTCTGGTGTCGGATGCCAGCTGAATACGACTGCATAGCTGTTGTCAGTAGTCATTTGCGCAGTGCCTGGCTGTTCTTTATGCAGTGCTTCTGGCTACTTTAAATGCTACCGATGTTAACTCGCTGGGGGCTTTCTTGTAGTTCAACAGTGCAGTGCACTTAGCTGCTATGACAGGTTCCAGCTCTTCAAAGTGAGATTGAAACCAGTCTGCATTCTGCTTCTCATGTTTGCCATAGGTGGTCATTGCTGAGTCATAGATGATGTCTATGATGTGGGCCCACTTGGTCTCTGCATTCCCTGTAGTAGTGTTTTGAAGGGTTTTTTCAAGTGAATTTAGAAACTTATGTAACATCTGTGGATAAGAAATTCTGTTAGTGTTGAGGCATGGGTGGCCCTTCTGTTTGGAGTGATGTAACTTCTTTGGTTTGAGTATAACTTTGCTGCACACCAGGGAGTGGTCGGTGTCGTGGTCCGCACTATAGAAGCTGCGTGTGATTTGGACACTGTTTATAAAGGCTCGCCTTGTGATGATGAGGTCCAGCTGGTGCCAACGACAGTTGCTGCTGTTTCAGGATTACATAGGATATACAGCAGAGACCATGGCAACCACGGGCGCAGCGTCAGCCTGGAGGATGCTGATATCGAGGAGGCTGTGCAGGCTGTGGGCTGGCCCGCGTGCCAGGGTCGCAAACCCCGCCAGACGCCTCCCCCCTTCCCCTCCTACACCACCTCTCCTCCCTACACCACCTTCCCCCCTGCACCCCTTCCCCCTCGCACCCCTTTCCCCCCTTGCACCCCTTTCCCCCCTTGCACCCCCTTCCCCCTACCCCCTCCCCCTTCGCACCCCCTTCCCCCCACCCCCTCCCCCCTCGCACCCACTTCCCAGCTCACCCCCGCACCCCCTACCCCCACCCTCTCCCTCCTCGCACCTCATTCCCAGCTCAGCCCCAGCACCCCCTTTCCCCCACCCCCTCCCCCCTTCCCCTACCCCCTCCCCCCTGCACCTCCTTCCCAGCTCTCCCCTCGCACCCCCTTCCCCTGCACCTCCTCCTCCTCACACCCAATTCCCCTGCACCGCCTCCCCTCCCCTCGCACCCTCCACACCCCCTTCCTCCACCCCTCCCCCCGCACCCCTACCCCTCACACCCCTTTCCCCCATCCCCTCCCCCTGGCATCCTCCACACCCCCTTCCCCCTGCACCCCTTCCCCCCTTCCCTCTCCCTCCATGAAATCACACAGCATACTTGTTAGGGCCCCTGCTCAGAGACAGGAGCTAACAACCCCATTGCCATGTGGGCATCTCGGGGGAGACCAAGACTAAGGGAGTAAACCCAAACAGAAAATCCGGAGCGGAACCCCAAAGGCGGTCATGTGTCACCTTTGGCATGTTTCCGGTAGTTCTTGCAGCCATACCGGTGCCAAACGTTGTGCTCTGCACTCCTTTGGACCACACTAGGAAGGCCGAGAGGGGGTTTTGATGCTCGGGCAACTCACAACCTCCATAGTCACTTCACAGCGACCAAAACAACATGGAAGGCAGCAGTTATGGATTATAAGTCCATCTCAATTGGCATAGAGATTGGGCGCCACGGGTTGCCTTTGTCAGTGGGAGAGGTCATCGCATCTCACTGGACAGCTACCGCCCGCCTCAAACCGGGCAGCCCCTGGGCAGTAAGGTTTTGTCCCACCACAGTCCACCTGCTTCAATGGGTGCTTGGAGCTCAGGGTCATTGCCCGACAAGTGGACTGTAACACTGCACCAAACAGCACGACAAAAGAAGGACAGAAGGTTTTGCAAGCTGGAATGTCAGAACTATGTGTCCTGGCCTGTCAGAAGACCTTACACAAATCAATGATTCTCAGAAGACCACCATCATTAACAACGAGCTCAGTAGACTCAATGTGGACATTGCAGCACTTCAGGAGACATGCCTTCCTGCGAGTGGATCTCTAAGAGAGCAAGAGTACACCTTCTTCTGACAGGGTAGGGATCCTGAAGAACCAAGACAGCATGGAGTGGGTTTTGCCATCAGAAACTCTTTGCTCAGCATGATAGAGCCACCTGCAAATGGCTCGGAACGCATACTGTTCATCCAACTGCTGACCGCCTCTGGTCCAGTACACCTACTCAGTATCTATGCTCCAACACTGCTCCCCACCTGAAGTTAAAGACCAGTTCTCCGAGGAACTCCATAATATCATTAGTAGCATTCCCAGTACCAATCATTTGTTCCTGCTGGGGGATTTTAATGCCAGGGTTGGGGCCAACTATGACTCATGGCCCTCCTGCCTTGGGCGGTATGGCATTGGAAGGATGAATGAGAATGGACAGAGACTGCTGGAGTTGTGTACCTATCACAACTTCTGCATCGCCAACTCGTTCTTTCACACTAAACCCTGTCACCAGGTTTCATGGAGGCACCCAAGATCACGTCGTTGGCACCAGCTGGACCTCATCGTCACAAGGTGAGCCGCTATAAACAGTGTTCAAAACACATGCAGCTTCCACAGTGTGGACTGCGACACCGACCACTCCCTGGTGTGCAGCAAAGTTATACTAAAACCAAAGAAGCTACATCACTCCCAGCAGAAGGGCTGCCCGTGCATCACCATTAACAGAATTTCTTATCCACAGCTGTTACATAAGTTTCTAAATCTGTTTTACACTTTAAATAAAATAAACATGTTGCAAAGTCATTCAGATTAGGGCTTTTATTTCAACTCACTTTTTAATGTTTCTCTTTTGTATATTTCACATTAAGCAGATTAAACAAAATAAACTGAGGCAAATGAGACATTTAGGGCTGGATTTAGTTCTCCCCCTGGCGTCAGGTTCCGTGCTGGTGGGGTGGGGCCTGAAGATGCCTCCGGGAGAGGGCTGCCATGCACCCAGATGCCGGGAAGGCCAGGGCCGATATTACCAGCGATGGCGAGACTTTGTGAAGGCCCCCCCCACCACTGCCGCCACTCAGCGACAGGACCCCAATTTGAATATTTAAATTAATTAAAATGAATTAATTGATGACACTCACGTTGCCGCCTGATGTCCTGCTGCGATCTTCGGCCCGGTGGCTGGCACTGCCGTGCTTTCAGATCCCTGTCCAGGGAAATGAGGCACCACACTGGTGGAGAAGGGGAAGGAGGTTAGTTTATCATTGTGGGAGGTGGGGAACGGGGTCAAAGTAATGTCATGGGTGTAGGGATTGGTGGGAAGGGTTGGAGTTTAAGGTTTGTGCAGTTCGACGGGGAAGGTCAGATGGACAAGCTAAGTGTTTTTTGGGGGGAAGGGTAAATAATTAATTGTATTGTTATTGGGGGGGGGGTGGTGGGAGAGGGGCAGAGAAAATGTCTGCATTTCCTTTTTTTTACTTTAGCTTTAAATACTTAAATTTCCCAATAGGGCTGATAGCCCTTTAAAAATTGTGTCAGCGCCTGCGCACAGGCACCTGACGCCATTGCTGGTGTTGGACAGTCCACGTGATCAGGGGCGGCCCACGCTGGCTATTTAAATGAGCTGCTGAACGGAAGATTGTGGCAGTTCTGTAACAAAGCCGCCGTTTTTTTCGCCCACCGCTAACATTGGCAGCGGGCACAGAAGATTCAGTACTTCAACCGTGGTTAAAACTCCATGTTCTTAAAATGAACATGTGTTCTAATAATAATAATGGATGCTCCAGCATATTTTATGTTGAATTAGGGGACTCAAGCTGATTAAAGCCTTTAACTGCATATTGTGCTTTAATCAGCTCTTCGTCCCCCATTCTAACATAAAAACTGCTGAAGTGTTTGTCATTACCAAACTGCTACTGCATGCAAGTTGTAATAAAAAATCAATTGTTTCTGTTGGGCGTTATTGTGCCATTAGTAACCTTGTTGGTTTGTACATTGGAATTGATGGTCTTAATTGACTTTTACTGCATTTAGCTGCCAAGAACTCATTTGGTTTTGTTGTGACTGAACAGTGTTATTGACTTGGGGATGCATAATCTTGTTAAATTGTCTACTATGGATCAAAATCCTTCACCTCTTCAGCATGAATTTTTTTCCACGATGAGGTCATAAACAGTCTATCTATATAAATAACCCAGTCAATCTGAACTACCTCTCACAGATTGAACTATAAGTAGCTAGGTAGGTTATTATATTCTTGATAAAGCAGAGCCCTCTGCTTGAGGCAGGAAGTCTGTTCTGTGCTTGTCTCAAAAAAAATGTAATTGCAAAATAAATGATTGTATGTAAAAGTTATATTTTTTTTTCCTAAGAGTGTTAGACATCCAGCAAGATTTTGGCTCTCCTTCTGACCATTTCTATTGTGAATTGTAGTTGTTAGGTCAGACTTTGTAGTTTTCAGCAGAACAATTTGATTTGCATCAATAGAATGCAAACCAATTCCCCACTCACCATGAAAATGGTGTGTCAAACTTAGTTTTAATTTATAATATAAGAAAAGAGAAAGACAATTCAATAGGAAGAACAAATAGCTTAATTATCTTCCTCTGTGGTAAATTAAACCAAGTTAGAGGAGTGAATCAGCCCTATCACTAGCAATCAGGAATAAAATAGTAACTGTTCCATAGCAGAGAGATTATACCCAAAGGCATCAATGCTTTGTTAACAAAGATATAAATGAGTGTTCTGCTATGGATCCACAAACACATTGTAAGCACAAAGGATTCGCAAATAAAAAGGCATTTGTAATGTTAACCTGTGGCGTTTTGGCAATCCAATATGTTCCAATAATAAGTTGAGTAAATTAGAAATGAAATTGACCTATTAATATAAGACATTACATCAGATAAGGTTGAGATATGCAAATCATCACCTGGAAAACATTAACATGCTCAGTTCCAAGTGGTCACCCCTCTAATTACAAAAACTTGACTGGATCAGCAGCACCTGGTTGTTGCCTGTAAAATAGCACTATGACTAAAGTTTAGTTTGTTTTGATGCCCTCGAACTGCAGTGAAGTTCTATACAATGTTACATTACCAATTGGTATACAACTCAAAAGGCAACATTCCATTATAGATTAGCCTCTTTGGCTGTATGCAATCCCTGTCTTTTCCCACTCTCTGAATATGTTTGTCTTTGATTAATATATTAGCTTTGTTTTGTCATCTACAAACATTCACTCCCTCCACCACCGACACACAGTGGCAGCAGCGTGCACCATCTACAAGATGCACTGCAGCAATGCAAACCTTATTGAGTTTTTCGAGAAGGTGACCAAACAGGTGGATGAGGGTAAAGCAGTGGATGTGGTGTATATGGATTTCAGTAAGGCGTTTTTTAAGGTTCCCCACGGTAGGCTATTGCAGAAAATACGGAAGTATGGGGTTGAAGGTGATTTAGAGCTTTGGATCAGACATTGGCTAGCTGAAAGAAGACAGAGGGTGGTGGTTGATGGCAAATGTTCATCCTGGAGTTTAGTTACTAGTGGTGTACCGCAAGGATCTGTTTTGGGGCCACTGCTGTTTGTCATTTTTATAAATGACCTGGATGAGGGTGTAGAAGGGTGGGTTAGTAAATTTGCGGATGACACGAAGGTCGGTGGAGTTGTGGATAGTGCCAAAGGATGTTGTAGGGTACAGAGGGACATAGATAGGCTGCAGAGCTGGGCTGAGAGATGGCAAATGGAGTTTAATGCGGAAAAGTGTGAGGTGATTCACTTTGGAAGGAGTAACAGGAATGCAGAGTACTGGGCTAATGGGAAGATTCTTGGTAGTGTAGATGAACAGAGAGATCTTGGTGTCCAGGTACATAAATCCCTGAAAGTTGCTACCCAGGTTAATAGGGCTGTTAAGAAGGCATATGGTGTGTTAGCTTTTATTAGTAGGGGGATCGAGTTTCGGAGCCACGAGGTCATGCTGCAGCTGTACAAAACTCTAGTGAGGCCGCACCTGGAGTATTGCGTGCAGTTCTGGTCACCGCATTATAGGAAGGATGTGGAAGCTTTGGAAAGGGTGCAGAGGAGATTTACTAGGATGTTGCCTGGTATGGAGGGAAGGTCTTACGAGGAAAGGCCGAGGGACTTGAGGTTGTTTTTGTTGGAGAGAAGGAGGAGGAGAGGTGACTTAATAGAGACATATAAGATAATCAGAGGGTTAGATAGGGTGGATAGTGAGAGTCTTTTTCCTCGGATGGTAATGGCAAACACGAGGGGACATAGCTTTAAGTTGAGGGGTGATAGATATAGGACAGATGTTAGAGGTAGTTTCTTTACTCAGAGAGTAGTAGGGGCGTGGAACGCCCTGCCTGCAACAGTAGTAGACTCGCCAACTTTAAGGGCATTTAAGTGGTCATTGGATAGACATATGGATGAAAATGGAATAGTGTAGGTCAGATGGTTTCACAGGTCGGCGCAACATCGAGGGCCGAAGGGCCTGTACTGCACTGTAATGTTCTAACGTACCAAGGCTCCTTAGACAGCACCATCCAAACCCGTGACCTCTACCAACTAGAGGGACAAGGGCAGCAAATGCATGGGAACACCACCACCTGCAAGTTCCCATCCATGTCACACACCATCCTGACTTGGAACTATATCGCCGTTCCTTCACTGTCGCTGGGTCAAAATCCTGGAACTCCCTTCCTAATAGCACTGTGGGTGTACCTACCCCAAATGGACTGCAGCTGTTCAAGAAGGCAGCTCACCACCACCTTCTCAAGGGCAATTAGGGATGGGCAATAAATGCTGGCCTAGCCAGCGACGCCCACATCCCATGAATGAATAAAGAAAAACCCTAATTAACCCCATTACTGTTACCTGGTGTTGCAAGGAATCTAAAAAATGAAGAAATGTGGTATTTCAATCCATCATCACACATGGAACATGCCAGCACACATCACACTTGTATACCTATTTGACAGTGACTACACACATATTTACCAAGGAGAAGAATACATCTTCGCAAGTAAGCATCAACAAAGTTGTGTAAGGTGTTTGATCATCCTTCTTGCATTTATTTCAATAGAGCTCGTCAAATAGTTTACTGAGTTCAAAGAATTTTGTGATGCTTACTCTGTATTTTTTCATACAAAAACAAAATATTGTGTGTACTGGAAATACTCAGCAGGTCAGGCAGCATCTGTTTCAGATTGATGACCTTTCATCAGAACTGGAAAAAGTTATAGATGTAACAGGTTTTAAGCAAGTACAGAGGCAGAGGAAGGAAGGGGTGGGGTAGGGGAGGAAAGAACAAAAGGGAAGGTCTGTGATAGGGTGGAAAGCAGGAGAGGTTAAATGACAAAACGTATGATGTTGCAAGGCAAAAGGGGATGTAAGAGGACAATAAACAAAAGTTAGGTCTGGAGGAGGTATAAATAGTGATAGCAAGCTCATTACCAACAGCTGATGTCCAAAAAGTGATAACTGTAGTTATGGTCTGAAATTGTCGAATTCAGTTTTGAGTCCAGAAGGCTGTAAAATGTCTAATTGAAAGATGGCATGCTGTTCCTCAAGATTCCATTGAAGAAGGTTTAGGACGGAAAAGTCGGAGTGGGAGCGGGGCAGAAAATTAAAATAACAGGCGACCAGAAGCTCAGGGTCACACGTGGACTGAATGGAGGTGTTCCGCAAAGTGATCACCTAATCTGCATTTGATCTCTCCTGTGTCGAGGAGACTGCATCATTTGCACCGCATACAGAATGCTAACTTGAAAGAAGTACAAATAAATCGCTGTTTCAGGATGGTGGAAAGGGAAGAGGTAAAAGGGCAGGTGTTGTTAGGGGCTATTGAAGAGTGAACCAGGGTGTTGCAGAGGGAACAGCCCCTTTGGAATGGTGAGAGGGGAAGATGTGTTTAGTGGTGGCATTAAGTTGGAGGTGCAGAAGTGGTGGAGGATGACCTGTTGAATGTGGAGGCTGGTAGGGCAGAAAGTGAGAACAAGGGGAACCCTATTGTGGTTGTAGGAGGGAAAGGGTGAGAGCAGAATTGTGGGAAATGGAACAGACATGGTTGAAGGCCCGGTCAACCATGGTGGTGGGAATTCCTCAGTTGAAGATAAAGGAAGACATATTGGAAGCACTGGTATGGAAGGTGGCATTCTCAGAACAGATGCAACAGAGAGGATGAAACTGGAGGAATGGATTAGAGTCCTTTCAAGAAGTGTGTGGGGGGAAATGTAGTCAAGGTGGGAGTTGATGGTCTTGCAGTAGGCATTGCTCAACAGCCTATTCCCACAAAAGGAGATTTCTTTAAATATATGTTATAGCTTTTAACCACCATTATGCCTTGGGCTGGATTTTATTCGCATGCCACGCTCTGTGGCAGCACGCTTTGAACTTAGCTGGTAAAATTCAGCCCCTTGTGTGTTGATTTGGAGCTTGAACTCTTAAGGCAAAACACATCACCTATGAATATACATTATAATGTATAATAATAAGAGCGAAGTCCAAAGTACGGAAAGTCCTCATCAGAGAACTCCTCTTTGCTGACGATGCTGCTTTAACATCTCACACTGAAGAATGCCTGCAGAGTCTCATCGACAGGTTTGCGTCTGCCTGCAATGAATTTGGCCTAACCATCAGCCTCAAGAAAACGAACATCATGGGGCAGGATGTCAGAAATGCTCCATCCATCAATATTGGCGACCACGCTCTGGAAGTGGTTCAAGAGTTCACCTACCTAGGCTCAACTATCACCAGTAACCTGTCTCTAGATGCAGAAATCAACAAGCGCATGGGTAAGGCTTCCACTGCTATGTCCAGACTGGCCAAGAGAGTGTGGGAAAATGGCGCACTGACACGGAACACAAAAGTCCGAGTGTATCAGGCCTGTGTCCTCAGTACCTTGCTCTACGGCAGCGAGGCCTGGACAACGTATGCCAGCCAAGAGCGACGTCTCAATTCATTCCATCTTCGCTGCCTTCGGACAATACTTGGCATCAGGTGGCAGGACTATATCTCCAACACAGAAGTCCTTGAAGCGGCCAACACCCCCAGCTTATACACACTACTGAGTCAGCGGCACTTGAGATGGCTTGGCCATGTGAGCCGCATGGAAGATGGCAGGATCCCCAAAGACACATTGTACAGCGAGCTCGCCACTGGTATCAGACCCACCGGCCGTCCATGTCTCCGTTATAAAGACGTCTGCAAACGTGACATGAAATCGTGTGACATTGATCACAAGTCGTGGGAGTCAGTTGCCAGCATTCGCCAGAGCTGGCGGGCAGCCATAAAGACAGGGCTAAATTGTGGCGAGTCGAAGAGACTTAGTAGTTGGCAGGAAAAAAGACAGAGGCGCAAGGGGAGAGCCAACTGTGCAACAGCCCCAACAAACAAATTTCTCTGCAGCACCTGTGGAAGAGCCTGTCACTCCAGAATTGGCCTTTATAGCCACTCCAGGCGCTGCTTCACAAACCACTGACCACCTCCAGGCGCGTATCCATTGTCTCTCGAGATAAGGAGGCCCAAAAGAAAAGAAAGAATAATGAGTCAATTGGGGAAAACCAAAAACAAACTACAATTTACTGAATTGGGAACACAAATCTGAGCTGATCATCTGATATGGAAATGATGGAGGAGCATTTAAAAATGAGCTGATTATCCATGTGTAAATTATTTCAACTGAGATGATGGTTTCAGATCAAAATGATGGAGAAAATATTGAAGTGTCTTTCACAAGTTATCTCCTCGCTTGGTATGCTTGGTATTTTAGGTAAAAGAAGCTGTTTCATATAATATTTTCTTGATCAAATATTATGGTTAATGGAGATATCTATTATTATTTTAACCTTTTTAATGCAAGATTCTTTTTTACTTTAATAATTACAGCCACTTTACCAGGAAGATCTATTAAGCGTAAGACTTGATTCCAGTAGTAGGTCCAAAGGGAAAAAAATAGTTAAGAAGGTAGAGTTGCAATTGTAAGCCTGGACAAATGACATGGAGTATGGTGACTGAGATTTCTCAGTTAGATTTTGGTTTGTGTTTGGCTGTCATGTTCAGGAATTCATTGGAGGCTTTGGAGAGAGAAGTTGCAACTGAATGAATTCTATTATAAAAATACTAAGCTCTTTAGAATTTTTCCTGATTAATCCATCAATTAGATAAATGATTCCTATGCAAACCACTAGGTCGAAGTGAAAATCACGAGTATTTTATAGCTAAAATCTTTTGCAAACAGCTACAATTTCAGTGATCTGCATCATGGTACAATAGTCAAGAAGTTATTTGAGCAAGACCATTTCCATGGCTTATTTCAATTCCACATTATTCCTTTATTAGATTTTCCTGCAGAATATTGTAATCTCATTGTATCTCAATTATGTCAATCTGTATGAAACTGGACTTTAAAGAGAAAGCAGCTCAGATTAGTGTATTTACTAATCAAGGTTTGAAATATTCAAGTAAATTTCAACAATGCAACAATTAGATAGGAGTGTTATGATCCTGTAGTTTATTTTTTGGGGAAATATGTGGTGTGTCTTTAAGACAAGAAAGGATCAGTCCTGCCTTAAGAACAAACAAGCCTCAGGAGTTACAGAGAAGGTTCATTTTGGTTGCCTTGGAAACAGTCACTCAGACTGAACATCAAGAGATACATTTGTTACAATTTAATTTTAAACTAGCTTATAGTGCAAGCAGACTGTTCTAAGAGGGACACAGACAGACAGCTGTGTGTTAGCACCTGAAGGGTGAGATCTCTGATAATTTAAACTGAAGGAAGAATTTAAACTATGGCTATATTTTTTAAGCCTCAAAATTCTAAAGCCAGATTGATTCTATTGAAAGTGGTTGTGAGTTGTGAGTTGTGGTCATCGCTGGAAGAAAGAGGAGTTTGAAATTTCAGATGTTGGATTATTTTTCTTTCCTCATCGGAGCCTGGAAGATTGCGAGTGGACTTTAATTAGGGGATTGTTCACTAGGAAGTGTAAATCTGAAAGGACACAATTTTTTTCTATTTTAAATGTTGTTTATATCTTAGTAGTGTTTAAGAATTTAGTTTTTCTAATTAAACAGTTAATTTGTTGATTTAAAGACACCTGGTTTGGTTAGCCTCATTCGGGGGTTAATAGATGGTACAATTTGGCTAGGTCTTTCTTTAATTTGGAAAGTTTAAAATGATATGTTAGGCGATCTGTGGAGGGATGGGATTGAATTAACAGTGCATTTCTCCCACCACATTCAGAATTGTATATTTTGATTGGGGCTTTGACTGGAGCAGTCAGTCATAACAGGAGATAAATTACAGGCAGTACTTATCAAGCTATCACAAGCAATTCAAAGGTTACAATTCTAATTTTGTGCAAAATAATTTTAATTATATTCTGATACTTTTCTATTTCCATCTTCAAAATGAATTATTGCATATTTGACATCAGTAAATATATGCATATTTTTTTTAAAACATCAATGGTTCATGACCATGGGATATAATTGGGATGATTTGCATGAAACTTTAATCTATTTCAAAACAAATTCTGTGCAACTTTTGAAATCAGAACTACTGCTTTAAGTTTTATTTTCTCATTCCATTCACAGTAAATAGATGGATCTTGCATTTTATCCATATTTACATCTCAAGAGTACACAAAGACACTGGGATAAAAACCTCAGTCTTGGATAAATAACCAAAATAAGTGACTCACTCTATGGCTTAGTTGGTAAAAGGCTGCATGTAACTAAATCACACAGCCTAGAAATCCCTTTATCTATCTGGGCTGAGTTAGCTGATATCAGCTGAGGCACGAAATGAGGTGCCACAGTTAGCTTTAGCTCGATTGCGTCGGGAAGCAACAAATGAACAAAATTCCTAGTGCTGATCCAGATCTATTACTCTGCTGCAAAGTCCGAGTATATCTGTGTATGTCAACTAAAGCTGTGTTGGGCTTGGCTGTGATGCTCTCCATAGTCAAATTGTACGACAACACTCACCTTGATTTAAATTAACATATAGATGGGCAGTTGACCTCCATTATGGACATGCACTCCTCCCTGTCCATTTTTTTTCCCGATACACTGCACACAAGTGATTTTAAATGTACAGGCACAATTAAATTGAGGAGAGAAAATGCGCAACAAAAAATTGAAACTGAAATACTACACTATGTTAGTTAGTATTTTGGATGCCATTTTGGAAATCATGTTGTTGAGAATAAAAAAGGAAACATCTGGTTTATCACTATGCTGAAGGGTTCAAATACCAGAAAGCTGGAAGTAGGATAGTAGACTAATGCAGTAGTAAAAGCTATCACTGCACAAGTGGGCTCAAGAGACAGTTAAATGTGTTTTGGAGAGAGAAGGGATTGCAAGATACGGTGAGAAGACAGGTGGGTGAGATTTAAATCAATCAAAAAGGGTTGAGCTTCTAGGATCTCTCAACCCTTTTCTCCTAAACATTCTTATGGTCATATGTGTTTTAAGGCTAAAAGTTATGCAGTGAATACTAATTTTACTTTCCTTTTAATTAGTTTTTAATAAACGTTTCTTATAATGTAATATAAAATTGTTCTGCTTTTTTTAGAATCAAACAATTGACATCATCGGTTCTGTGTTTTGTGCTGCATTCCTCACCATGACAATATTCTTTTATACTTAGTGTAGAAATTGGAGCTAACTTGGGAATGCAATATAGTATGTGTCTACTGAAGAGGAGGAAGTTAAGACGAGGAGGAAGGTACTCTTTCCCAGTACCTGCAGATGCATTGCCAAGGTCGCTGTAAGGCAGACCTGGACAGAAGTGGCTGATACAGTCAGTGCGATAAAGCATCAACAACAAGAGCTGTGCTCTAATGTAGAAATAGGTTTAATTACCTCACCAGAGCAGCAAAAGTGAGTACACTTCTTCATCTCTCCACCTATCTCACCAGCATTTCACAAGACTCTGCTCAGCCCCTCCCCTGCTGTCCTCAACTATAACCTCCCCTCCATCAAATCCTTCAACATACAATCAGCATATGCAAACACTGTTCTTGCCTCATTTCCGAAGACATTCACGTCTTCCTTTGCTTTCTTCACACCATGTTCTTCATCATTCTCTTCTCACATACAACCATTAACACAACCACCAACTACTCCCACTATTTCATCATCACTTCATTTCACATACACTTTCCTTTTCACTCAACATGTCTCCATTTTCATTCCATCTTGTTTCTTCTACACCTCTCATCACATCTACTGTATGCTCAACCCCCACACATCTATGGTATGCTCAAGCCCCACACATCTATACTCACCTTTTCAACACACTCTAACTTTTTCTTTCTGCAGGTCATGACTGCGCATAATGCCAGGGAGAAGTGCAGGACACTGGATGAGCCTCTGTCATGCTGCTTATTTGCCATCCAGTTTTGGTCAAGCTGCCATTTACACTAGTTAAGAATTTGGAAGACTGAAGCCATAATTATTGTTCCCATTGACTATTTCAATGCTCTCCTCACTAGCTGCCTATCTTCCACCCTCTGTGAATTTCAGTTCATCCAAACTCTGCGACTCGTATCATACACAGCGAGTCCTGCTCCTTCATCATCCTAACCTGACTGATCAACATTGGATCCCTTTTCCTTTGAGCCCTCCAACTTAAAATTCTCATTCTCCTTTTTAAATTCCTTCATAGTATTGCCTCTCTCTAGATCTGTAACCTCCTCCCTAAAACCTCCCCAAGCTCTCCATTCATCTGGCTTTGGCCTCAGGTATCTCCCTCTGTTCATACCACCATCCATGGCCGTGCCTTCAGTCACTTAGGTCCCATGTTCTGCAATTCCCTCCTAAGCTCCTCAGCTGTTCACCACCCTCTCCATCGTAAAGACCCTCCTTTAAACACACCTTTTTTGACCAAGCTTTTGGTCATAGAGTCATAGAGTCGTACAGCATAGAAACAGACCATTCGGCCCATGCAGACAATAATGCCTATCTATACTAATCCCACCTGCCTGCATTAATTCCATATCCCTCTATGCCTTGCTCATTCAAATACCTGTCCAGATGCCTCTTAAATGTTGCTACTGTTCCTGCCTCCACCACCTCCTCAGGCAGCTCATTCCAGATACCCACTATTCTTTGTGTAAAAGATTTACCCCTTTGATCCCCTTTAAACCTCCTCTCTCTCACTTTAAATCTATGCCCTCTAGTTTTAGTCACCCCTACCATGGGAAACAGACTCTGGCTATCTACCCTATCTATGCCTCTCATCATTTTATATACCTCTATCATGTCCCCTCTCAGTCTGCTTTGCTCCAGGGAAAACAGACTCAGCCGATCCAATTTCTCTTTATAACTCAATCCCTCCAAACCAGGCAACATCCTTGTGAATCTTTCCTGCACCCTCTCCAGCTTAATCACATCTTTCCTGTAGTGCAGCGACCAGAACTGCACACAGTACTCAAAATGCGGCCTAACCAACGTTATGTACAACTGGAACATGACGTCCCAACTCTTGTACTCAATGTCTCGGCCGATGAAGGCAAGCATGCCATACGCATTCTTCACCATCCTGTCTACCTGTGTTGCCACTTTCAGGGAACTATGTACTTGCACCCCAAGGTCTCTCTGCTCAACAACACTCCCTAGGGCCCTGCCATTCACTGTATATGTCCTGCCCTGGTTTAACTTCCCAAAATGCATCACTTCACACTTTTAGAATTTAGAATTAGAACATTACAGCGCAGTACAGGCCCTTCGGCCCTCGATGTTGCGCCGACCTGTGAAACCATCTGACCTACACTATTCCATTTTCATCCATATGTCTATCCAATGACCACTTAAATGCCCTTAAAGTTGGCGAATCTACTACTGCTGCAGGCAGGGCGTTCCACGCCCTTACTACTCTCTGAGTAAAGAAACTACCTCTCACATCTGTCCTATATCTATCACCCCTCAACTTGAAGCTATGTCCCCTCGTGTTTGCCATCACCATCCGAGGAAAATGACGCTCACTATCCACCCTATCTAACCCTCTGATTATCTTATATGTCTCTATTAAGTCACCTCTCCTCCTCCTTCTCTCCAACGAAAACAACCTCAAGTCCCTCAGCCTTTCCTCGTAAGACCTTCCCTCCATACCAGGCAACATCCTAGTAAATCTCCTCTGCACCCTTTCCATAGCTTCCACATCCTTCCTATAATGCGGTGACCAGAACTGCACGCAATACTCCAGGTGCGGTCTCACCAGAGTTTTGTACAGCTGCAGCATGACCTCGTGGCTCCGAAACTCGATCCCCCTACTAATAAAAGCTAACACACCATATGCCTTCTTAACAGCCCTATTAACCTGGGTAGCAACCTTCAGGGATATATGCACCTGGACACCAAGATCTCTCTGTTCATCTACACTACCAAGAATCTTCCCATTAGCCCAGTACTCTGCATTCCTGTTACTCCTTCCAAAGTGAATCACCTCACACTTTTCCGCATTAAACTCCATTTGCCATCTTATCTGTGTTAAATTCCATTTGCCACTCCCTTGCCACTTTCCCAGTTTGTCTATATCCTGTTGTAACCTGAGACAACCTTCTTCACTGTCCACTATACCACCAATTTTGGTGTCATCTGCAAACTTACTAACCATGCCCCTTACATTCACATCAAAATCATTAATATATATGACAAACAACAGAGGGCCCAGCACCGATCCCTGCGGCACACCACTGGTCACCGGCCTCCAATCTGAAAAACAACCCTCCAATACTACCCTCTGCCTCCTATCTCCAAGCCAATTTTGTATCCAATTGGCTAGCTTACCCTGGATCCCATGTGTTTGAACCTTCTGGACCAGCCTACCATGCGGGACCTTGCCAAAGGCCTTGCTAAAGTCCATGTAGACAACGTCCATCGCCCTGCCCTCGTCAATCCTCTTGGTCACCTCCTGAAAAAACTCAATCAAATTCGTGAGACATGATTTCCCACGCACAAAGTCATGCTGACTATCCCTAATCAGACCATGCCATTACAGATGCATATAAATCCTGTCTCTCAGAATCCCTTCCAATAACTTTCCTACCACTGATGTAAGGCTCACCGGTCTGTAGTTCTTTGGCTTATCCCTGCTGCCCTTCTTAAATAAAGGAACAACATTAGCGATCCTCCAGTCTTCCGGTTATCCTAGATGGTCATCCCATCTAATTTGTTTTGGCTTGGTGTCTATTTTTGATTATATCTCTGAAGAGGTTTGGGGCCTTTTGCTGCGTTAAACATACTATTTAAATGTTTGTCATTCTTACTGCTACTTCTTCAGTTCAAATCCCAGCTTTCATTGATATTGAAACTGAACTCTTTGCACTGGGTGAGTTTTGTCTGTTTTAATCAGGCTGATAGGGTCCCATTGTTCTGGCTGAAGGAGCAAATATAAATTGGAGGTAGCATTAGGAATGCAAATAACAAAGATGTTTTGGAAATGAATAAATACTCCAAATACACAACATATTTATGTAGTGCCTTCAGTGTAATAAAATGTCCCAAGCTACATCACAGGAACATTATAAAACAAAACATGACACCAAGCCACGTAAGAAGATGTTAGGTCAGATGACAAAAACCTTGGTCAAAAAGGTAGATTTTAAGGAATGTCTTAAAGGAGGAAAGTGAGGTACAAAAGTGTTGTGTGATTGCCTTTAAGAGAAATGTGCCTTTAAGATCTTGGTATGCTAATGAGCTACATGCCAGGATGTGACTACAAGCCAGTCTGACTCTGTACTGTGACACCAAGAGGCAAGACCTGCAAATAGATAGCTCTATCTTAGATATTGTTGTTAGCTTTTTAATAAACCTGTTTTGGGATCTTCAACTGTCTGAACACCATGCATCTCATTTATGTTGCATCAGACAACATAAAGAAGCTTTTCACTTCATGGTGGCTGCGATGGTGAGAAGACAGAATCGAAGTTTGAAGACCATAGGGAAACAGTTTTAAAAACTACCTACAGCTGGAAGAGGGAAAGTTAAAGAAAAATACTGGCCCAAACAGGGAAAGAAGAAAATACTTATCTCCAGCTGCAGAGACAGAGCTCTGAACGATAGGCTGCAGATCAATCACTGTGATCGGGCTCCCTGTAAAAAACATGAGGAAGACCCAATCCCTTTCTTAGGCTGATCGTGGTATACGCCATTACTGGAGGTGCTGGTCAGTGAAAAGCGCGGCAATCCTCCATTCATGCAGCTTACAGCTGCAGCTATAAATAGAAACCATTGAATCACTTGAACAACCAGAGATTTTTTTAAAATCATAAAACTACTCAACCGTGTAGAATTGTCCATTGAACGGCTATGGAAACAAACTAGCAGAAAAAAGGCACTTGAAATACCTATTGCACAGGTGTGTAAACAGAGTAGGATTAGTGCTGGAAGCTGGACAAATAGTCAAGCTTCTGTTGTCAATCAAATCAGCCAAAAGTGTCTCTTAAAGGCAATGCAGGAAAGTCACAGAACCAGGTCTTAAAGCAAGTTCTTAAAGAAAGATTTAAAGCAAAAAGAACAGCCGAAAAATGGATACCAAATTATTTCCCAGCATGAACTGGAAAGCCTTGGATATCCTATCTGAGTTCAAACTGTTCCACCAGAGAATGCAATTATGCTTTACAAACCAAGTAATTACAGCACCAGAAAAGCAAGCTGTAAAAATAATGGTTGCAATTGGAAATGAGGGATTACACAGAATAAATACCTCTGGATTATCTGAACAGGACAAAAAAGATCCCGCAAAGATATAGAAAATGCTGGAAGATCAGCTCCGTTTGAGGGTAAATCTTCGAATTCACCGCCTGGAATTGATGTCCTACAAGCAACAGTCACAGGAATCAATAGACCAGTTCCTCAGCAGATGCCAAAGTAAGGGCAACAAATGCGATTTTTCGGAAGCCGAGCTGTCAGACCGAATAATGGAGCTAGCGATCGTATCAACACCCATTGAAGTCTCAAGAAAGACCACTGGGGGAAAAAGGTCAGAGCATTGATGCACTTCTGGAAGATGGCAGAAAGTACGAAGCCATTGTATCTGGACAACAGCACTGTAAACACTAGGTATAGCCAATAGTATCAGCACCACAACAAGGTTGAAAAGAGCAAGCAAGCAGTGTAGTAAGTGCTGTCTCTCCCACTCAAGGCGAAATTGCCATGCATTTCGAGACCTATGCAAGACGTGCGGTGTAAAAGGGCATACACTCAAGATCAAGGTTGACACTGGTGCTAGTGTAAATATCCTACCAGTCCAAATCCTCAAAGATATGTACCGGAGTCATTGGAGATTGATGATACAACCAACAACTGGCAAATTATCTGCATACAATGGGTCACCCACCCCTTGCAGTGGCACATTAACAATGCAATGCAGATACGGCAAGTCGGCACGGAAACCATAAACGTTCTACCTCGTAGACATGAGTGGACCAGCAGTGGCAGGGCTACCAGCGTGTAAGGACCTCAACATCATCACCATCCATGAGAGCATTGCCAAGAGGAAATCTCCAAGGCCTGGAACCTGCTCGCAAACTCTGAACAACATCAAACGGTGCAGTCTGGAAACCCAGCAACAGCACAAATATGCCACGCCTTCACTTCTGCTATCCAGAGAACCACTAGCACCACAACGAGCCAGAATGGACAGGTATCTCCATGAGACCAAGCACTCTTCCCCCAACAAGTCCTCGACCTTGAGCCCCAAGCCTTCAGACATGGAGGATGAGGAGAGGCAAAGGACACGCAATGACATGAAGAGGCAGAGAAATAATGAGTTCAAGCATTGTCCATTAGCTCTTCAAGATGAGGTGCCGGAACTTTCCAAGAATGACAAGGCGACAAAGGTGGTCACCTTGAGAAAAGCAACAGAGTATGTTAGCAGGATGAAGGGAGAGCAACTGCAACTGAGTACAGAGAGGAAGAAACTTCAGAAAGAGCAGCAACAGATGAGACGCAACGTCCCCGAGCAAGAGTTGTCAAACCACCAAGATGACCTATGGACTTTTGAGCCTGTATTCTTGTAAAGTTCATAATCTCTAGTCATGTGTAAATAATTTTGATGTTATTTAATTTTGTGTATTTTACTTTTAGCATACAAGGCTTATCTTTGGAAATAATGTGTGATTGCCTTTAAGAGTAATGTATCTTTATGGCCTTAGTATGATAATGAGCTACATGCCAGGACGTAGTCATGTGGCTACACACCAGTATGACCATTTACTTTAACACCAAGAGGCAAGACCTGCAAATAGATAGCTCTGTTCTGTATATAGTTGTTAGCTGTTCAATAAACCTGTTTTGATATCTTCAACTACCTGAACTCCATGCATCTCATTTATGTTGCATCAGACAACATAAAGAAGTTTCTCACTTCATGAAGCAGAGAAGTCTAGGAAGGGTATTCCAGAGCTTAGGACCTAGGCAACTGAAGGCACGGCCACCAATAGTGAAGCGATTAAAATCAGGGATGCACAACTGGCCAGAATTAGATGAGCACAGATATCTCAACGGGTTGTAGGGCTGAAGCAGATTACAGAGACAGGGAGGGGTGAGGCCATGGAAGGATTTGTAAACAAGGATGAGAATTTTAAAATCAAGACGTTGCTTGACCAGGAGCCAATGTAATTCAGCAAGCATAGGGGAGATAGATGAACGGGACTTGATGCAAATTAGGACACGGGCAGGAGACTTTTGGATGACCTCATGTTTATGGGAGGTAGAATGTGGGAGACCAGCCAGGATTGTGTTGGAATAGTCAAGTCAAGCGGTACCAAAAAAGGGTTTCAGCAGCAGTATCCTGTATATCCCAGAAATGACCTAAGTGCAGTTATTGAATTGGGGTGGTATAACTCTTGAATGGTCCTAGCTTTGCCTCATCTATGGCGTGCTCTCACAGTCAAATAGTTAATCTGAGAAATTGGACCTCTCTCTGACCTATGTGAGCCTTTTTGAGGTTCATCTCAAAACCTGTGGCTTTAAGTAATTCCAACAGTTCATTGAACTGCTTTTCATTCTTCTCTACACTTTCCGAAAGCAACAACAGATCACCTACATATTGTATTAATTGGTCAGGGTGGCTAAACTCAGCCAGGCATTTTGCCGTAAACTGATGAAAAATAGAAGGGCTGTTGTGGAATCCTTGTGGAAGACAAGTCCACATATATTGTTGTAGCTTAAAAGTAAGGGCAAACTTATACTGATCTTCTGAACGCAGCCGGACAAACCAAAATCTGTATGAGATATCCAAGACAGTGAATACCATGGCAAGTCTGAGAATGCTACCAATGTTATAAAGCCATGTTTTATCAAAAATAACTTCAGTTATTGAATGGACTGAAACCACAGGATAAGTTTTAAAAAGATTAATAAACAGTAGTTTTAAGTGGCCTAGTGACTAGTTTGTAAAATGGCTGAACATTTACATGACTTCATCTTGCAAATTACTAAGTCTGAAGTGAACCACCAGAACAATCAGTTTAGACGAGTGTGAATGGCCCATTACCTGAACGACTCACAGATTTCAGACATCATCTGTTTATTCAGGTGGGTATGGATCGATCAGTGAAACTTATCACTTTAGACAAGGAACCTGGAATGAGTGTTTCCCAAATTGCTGTGACCATATTGGGTAACTGGCTAGATTATGAATAGAGATCATATGGTAGCAAGCTAACCCTTTGTTTTAGAAAGAGACTACTTCTCCAGAGTGAGTCCAAGTTGCAGAAATCATGAGTGGGTAACAGCAAGAAGAGAACTCATGGTCCATCTCTCTCTCCAGTCATTCTGCAATTGTGTGCCTTGCCTGTATATGACTAGCCAAACACCGCAGGCAACGTCTTCAATGTACACCAAACAGCTGCTAACTTCAGAGGAAAAGACAAAGATCATTCGTCAAGACTGTAAATCGTCTCTGCGCAGAATCCAGGAAAAATCACCGAACACGACCTGAAACTATCCAACGCATCAACCTACAGGATTTGCATACGATTGACTTTCTTTTGGACACTGAAACAAATTAACTTACCCTCCCTCCTTGTAACCTACGTCTGTGTATGTGTGAATCTCCTGGGTGCATGTGTGAGTGTGAGATGGAGCATTTTTTATTATTTTTATTGATTGGGTATTAAGATCAATAAACACTATTTTCTTTTCCTTTAAAACCTTACAAGAAAACGCATCTGTGTGTGTATTTTACAGTCACAGCACTTAAATAGATAAACACTAATGAAATTGACAAGCAAATTATTTGAAAAAAAACATTTGCTGCAGTCAAGCAAGAAGTGGAAAGAGAAGGGAGTCATTCTACCACTTCTCACCTGGCTGTAATACTAATCAAATCTACCATTGCTGTTATGGTAGGAGCACAGGCTGGGAAATTTTAATTTTAATTTTAATTTAATGCCTTATAATGGATGGTAATTCGCCAGGGTGAATTTATAAGTTTAGCCAGATGTCTTGAGATCCCGTGCTACACAAGTGAAGTTGCCATGTTTTCTAAGTCTCTTTCTGCTTCTTTGGGTTGCTTTTGCTTTTGTGGTTTGGACATGGGTTCTCTATCTATCCTAATCTCCATTCCGGTTACCCTTCCACAATCATGTTTGTGGGCAGAGACTGCTTCCTTATGCTTTTCCACAGCTGCCTGAAATTTTTTCAGGATTCTGGATTTGAGCCTCTCCAAATTGTAGGGTCCCACTGGAGTTACCACCCATGCTTCCCCATGTCGTGGGGGAATGACCAATACCTCATCCGTCTTTCCCATACCTCGCCACAGACAACTATTGTGTATATCCACTACTACACTATGGGATAACATCCAGTCGGATCCCAAGATTCCATTCTTGACTGATCCCATCTTTTCAATATACATGTCCATTTATTTTGGAGGGATCCTACTTCAAATCCAAAGGTTTACATACCACCTCAACCATTTAGTCACCTTTCTTTCCCTCTACTACAATACCTAGGTGTATGGTGTAGTATGTGAGGAGTAGTCCCTTTTTATCCTTGTTAGCTGCAGATCCATGACAGCATGGCTGTGGACAAGGATCACTGGTCTCCCACTGCTATACAACTCTTACTTATGCCTCCAAGGAGCTGGTAGTGCCCATCAATAGGCATACCCTGGGAGCTCACCTTGGCTCACGTGCTAGAGTAAGTAAGAGGTAACAGCAACTTCACAAGATGCCATACAAGGGGTGTCACCCTTTTCAAGTGCACAAAGTCTGGACCAGCGGCTGAGGCGCAAAAACTCACCACTCAGAGTCAATGGCTCAGAAAGCACAACAACAAAATATGTGACACATCTAGGACAGAATCATGACGATTAAGGACAAATGACCAGTCACCTTGGAAGAGTCAGGGTACTCACCAAGTATTCACCCATAGTTAGTCATGGAATCTAGTTTAAACAATATTAGTGATGTAGGCAGACCTGGGCCCCATCAGAAATGTCTAGTGTAAATAGGAACAGGCAAGAAAAGGACTTACTAGGAAGTAGGAATAGCCAGGTGAATGATGAGGGCAACCCAAACTCAGAAGAAAGGCTACCATCTGATGATGCTACTCTCAACCCAGACAAGAATTCTTGAAAGTCGGAACATGGAATGTGAGGACACTCTACCAGAGTGGTAAAATGAAAAACTGCATGAAAGAGATGTTAAGACTCAATATCGACATTTTAGGATTGGTGGAAGTTTAGTTTAGTTTAGTTTAGAGATACAGCACTGAAACAGGCCCTTCGGCCCACCGAGTCTGTGCCGACCATCAACCACCCATTTATACTAATGCTACACTAATTCCATATTCCTACCACATCCCCACCTGTCCCTATATTTCCCTACCACCTACCTATACGCGGGACAATTTATAATGGCCAATTAACCTATCAACCAGCAAGTCTTTTGGCATGTGGGAGGAAACCGGAGCACCCGGAGGAAACCCACGCAGACACAGGGAGAACTTGCAAACTCCACACAGGCAGTACCCAGAATTGAACCCGGGTCGCTGGAGCTGTGAGGCTGCAGTGCTAACCACTGCGCCACTGTGCCGCCCGATGGATGGAATCTGGGAAAATAGATTTTAAAAAAGCAGGTGGTAGAGAACATAAGAATAGAGTCGGAATAATGATGACAAAGAAAGTAGCAAGAACCATGCAGGGATATTGGCCAATATCAGAGAGAGTGAATATGACAAAATTTTAAAGGGAAACCAATAAACATTGTGTATGGGCCCATGCAAGATCACAGTTATGCAGAAGTGGAAGAATTCTATGAACAGGTGCAAAAAGCATTGAAGCATGTGAAGAGTGGAGACATCTTGATAGTCATGGGCAATTTGAATGCAAAAGTTGGCAAATAGAGGCATGGAAATGTGAAAGGGGCTTATGGACTTGGAACAAAGAACAGCAGAGGTGAATGTCTGATACAGTTCTGTGAAGAAAACTGCTTGGTCATCTTGAATACACTCTTCAAACAACACCCAAGAAGACTATACACCTGGAAGATTCCAGGAGATATTCACAGAAATCAAATGGATTTTCTGATGATCAATGAAAGTTACAAGAACAGCATCAAGAATGCCTTAACTTACCCAGGTGCAGACATCAATTCAGGTCACTGCCTACTTGTAATGAAGATGATGATCAGGCTGAAAATCCCAAAAAGGAATCCCATGAAAGATCAAGCCAACTTAGCCAGACTGAGAGAGGAAGATGTGATGAAGAAGTATACTACGGCGATTACTATCAAGCATGAAGCTTTACTTCAGGAAGGGACAGTGCAAGATCTTGGTGAGGAGGAAACAACAGAAAGGCATTGGGAAAGGTTGAAACAGAACATAAAATACATAGTAACTGAGATGGTCGCAAGAAAGAGAGGAGGAAACACCAAGAGTGGATGACTGATGAAATACTAGATGTGATGGTGAAAAGGAGACAGAATAAGAACAATAAAGAAAAATATGACAAAATAGAAAGGCAAATAAGAAAAGCATGAAGGGCAGCCAAGGAAAAGTGGTATGAAGACTGATGAAAGGAAATAGAACTGGACAAAATGCATAATATGGGAGCATTGCATAAGAAAGTTAAAGCACTGATAGACAACAAGAAAATAGCCACAAATAGTGGCTGTATAAGGAGCAAGAAAGGTGAACTTCTCTTCGAAAAAGAGAAATGATGGGTGGAATACATCAGTGAGCTGTATGACGATGAAGACAGAAATGAATTAGTACCACTCGAGGGAAGAGAAGGACCAGAGATAACAGAGGCAGAAGTTAGTGTAGTGATCAAAAAGATGAAAGCAAAGAAAGCACCTGGAATCAATGAGATACCAACAGAATACCTGAAAGCCCTAAATAATAGTAACATTGGGATACTGTCAGACCACTGCAACAAAATTTAAAGAGCAGGATTCATATCTGTGGATTTTATGCAGTCAGTGTTCATTATGTAGTATAAGGGTCTGAAAGGGTTAATGTTGAGAAAGTGTAAAAAATACTCCCACCATGATGATATAAGAGATCACATGTGAGAGAGACTTGGAGGGAGATGCAGCATGGCTTCAGAGGAATCACACAGACTGGTGTGAAGCTGTACATAGTTATAATGTAATAAAGAGTTAATGTCCAAAGTACTGAAGACTAAGGTATCTCTCTAAGCAAGACTAAGTATATTAAGATGGTAGTGTACAAACAAAACACGCAACACATGAAGCTCCCAAAGAAACCAAAAGCTGTAGAGTGTTCAGAGCACAAGACAATAAGCTTCATGAGCCATGCGATGAAAATGATTTTAATAATCATTTTGGAACGAAATGACCAATCTATAGAAGCAGAGATAGATGATAGTCAGTCAGGATTCAGACCAAAGAAAGGAACAAGAGGACATGTTTAACTTGAGAGTAGTGATCGAAAGATATCTGGAAGCACAAAAACCTGTTTACGTATGCTTTATAGATGATGAGAAGGCATTTTATAGAGTCGACCATCAGAAAATAATGGAGCGCTTAAACAAACCAGAAATTGACAGAAATTGTAAAAGGTTAATTCAGAATCTATATTGGAAGCAATCAGCGGTGATGAGACTTGATAGCAGCTTGTCAGACAGTTTCCCAATCAAAAGAGGAGTGCGTCAGGGATGTGCTATGTCCCCAAAACTGTTCAGCCTGTACGCTGAAACTATCTCCAGAGACATAGAACATTTACCGGGTTGCAATATTGGTGGATTAAACATTAACAACTTGAGATACGCAGATGACACTGCATGGATTGCAGAGTCAGAAGAGGCACTACAGGATTATGGGATTATGAACAAAGTGAATGCAAGGAGTGTGGAACATGGATTAAAAATGATTGTGAAGTAACCCAAGACAATGGTGATAAGCAGAGACCTAATCCCGGAAGTGAAAATTGAAGTAAATAGACAAGTCCTGGAACAAGTGAAAAGGTTTACATACCTTGGGCAGGTTATCACAAATGATGGCAGATGTGATTGTGAGATCTGAAGGAGAATTGTGATAGCCAAGACCAGCTTTGTCGGAACGAAGGACTTGTTAACATCAAAGAACCGTTACTGAATCTTAGGAAAAGAATGCTGAGGTGCTACATTTTGTCATTTGTATTATATGCCTCAGAGACATTGGCAATGAACAAAGAGATTATTGATAAGCTGAATGCATTCGAGATGTGGACATATTGGAGGGTGTTACGTATATCCTACATAGACTAATGAGGAAGTGCTGGAAATGGCTGGAGAAAAGAGGAAATTAGTGTATGACATCAAAGAGAGAAAGATACAATACTTCGGTCACATTATTAGAGCAGAAGTGGACAGCGACAATTATTGGAAAGAAAGATCGACGGAAAATGTAGGAAAGGGAGACAGAGAAGAAAATGAATGACAGATATAATGGATTGGATGCAGTTGGCCTATACAGAATGTGTAAGGACAGCACATGACAGATAGAGGTGGAGATCCATGGCAGCCAAACTTCTGGGAGGAAGATGACACAAACGAACGAATAAATTACAATATCTATACATGGTTTCCCATGTTCATCGTACCTGAGTGGACACAGGACAGGGCGCAGCCCCTTCAGGAATATTCTGGCTTTTTCTGTTTTCTCTCTCCCTGTAGGGATTGGACCTTGCACTGACACTCTTTACTTTCCTTCATTGCTCTCCATTCCTGGTACTACTTAAACTCCTCCCAATCAGAAAGGTTCAGGCACAGCTCATTTTGTGAACCATCTCCCTGATTCTCCTGAGTTGGACCCTTCCTTGATTTCTTGCAATCTCTAACATAATGTCCTTTTCCTCCACAGTTAAAACATGTAGTATTTCCTTGATATTTCCCCTGACGGTGCGGGGGGTGGGGGTGGGGGGGGTGTGGAATCCCTTCCTATTGCCACTTTCATGGAGCTCCCTTCCTTATTTCACACACCTTCCCCCTAGGTTTATTTGTCACTTCAGTTTCTTTCTTAAAATCCTGTCTTGCCTCCAATCACAAGGTCAATGTTCTCAAAACTACTTGCTCATCATTATCCGCTTCATAGTCAAAGTCTGCCATAGCTGACTAAAGGTAGGGGAGACTACAAGCTATTATTGTACATAGCCAGTGGTTACAAGGACCTTGCTGCAGTTGGTTTCCATTCAAAGCTCCTCCCATAGTTGCATTGTATTTTGGCCACAGCCAATCAGCTGAACTCACTTCATGTCGACTGAGTTGGCAATCTTCCAAATGTGGAGCCTGAGTTCTTCATCTGTTGGTTACAAATTAGTTGTGCCTACTAAGTCTCAAGGACACTGACTGACACACATTGGGCTGAATTTTAAGAACCCATCATCACTCCCTGTGGCGAGCTCAAAAAATGGCAGCCTGCACGCCAAAGTGCCACCGTGATCTCCCATGCAGTGACTCATTTAAATAGCCGGGGTGGCCTGCCCTCCCCCAATCACATGGAGGCAGCGGGCTGTATGTCACCAGCAATGGCCTCTTCCACAACCATCTTCCAGATCCCCCACCTCCGCCACAGAGCCTGACGTCGTGGGCTTGGTAAAATCCAGCCCATCTTGTTTTGCAAACATTCAAGGTCTGTTTGATAGACTGTTTAATAACTCTTTGTTCTCTCTTGGTAACAATGTCTAGCTTTACAAGAAGAAAATTACTTCACAAAACTTTTCACAGTTCAGCAAGCTCGAAGAAAACAAACTGTTTCCCACCAGCCCTGCTTCCAATGTCTCAAAACATGATGGATATTTCAGTCAAGCTTAAATATTTTATATACCATCATGGTTGGATAGCCGTGGTAAGTCTCAACCATAATCTACGGTGCTTCTTTCTGCAGGTTCCATATTCCACAGTATTTTGCAAGGATGTTGAGGGCAAGGCTTTATTTTTTTAAGGAGAGGGTGATGAAGGCAGCTTTAAAGGCGACAGGAACAACACTTGAAGAGAGAAAACCGTTAACAATATCAGCTAACATTGGGCCCAGGAGAGGAATTTGGTTGGTCAGCAATTTAGTGGGAATAGGGTTAAGGAAGAAGGAGGTGGGTCTTATGGACAAGATGAGCTTGGAGAGGCCATGAGGGGAGACTGGAGAGAAACTATAAAAAGATGCGCCTTCAGGTCTATGGCAGTGGGACCTTTAGAGGAAGTTTGACCCAGTGGGCTAATAGAAGGGAGGGACTCAGCAGAGGCAACTGATTGGATGGTCTTGAGTAACAAAGCAGTCCCTTGCACTTATTTTTGGAGGCAAGAGTGGAGGGATAGGGGAGAGGAGTTTAAGGAGACAGTTTGTAGTAGAGAAAAGAAGCCAGGGGTTATCTTTGCATTCCAGGATAATCCTGGAAAAATGAGCAGTTTTTGCAGATGAGAGCAGAATCCAAGAGTACTTTATGTGGTTGGGCCAGATCTGGCCATGGATGCCTAAACCAGTTGTCTGCCATATCCTTTCAATCTGCGTCCCTCGAAGCTAAGAAAGCAGAGATAAGGGCCGTACCAGGGTGAGAGAGACCAATTGTTTTATTGGGGATGAGGGCAACAAAGGTGGAGGTGAGGGTGCGGTTGAGCAAATCAGTAGCTGCAGCAATATTGTGGTGAATGGAGGACCAAAGGCTAGATGGTTGGGATTTTGAAAGTTCAGTTATAAGTGAATTGGGAGATAGTTTTTTTTTCCCCAGGGTGGATACAGAAGGAGTTAGGGTAAGGGCATGGAGGGGAATGTGGGTGGAGAGTGATACAAGGAAGTGATCAGAGATGGCTTTATCTGATTGATACAATTGGGCTAGCAAGACCACATGAGATGGCAAGGTCAAGGGGGTGGGTGTAACTATGGCTTGGGGAGTTTACATCAATATAAATCAGTAAATAAATACTCCAAATACACAGATTATTACAATAAGAATATGGAATATGGATAATGCATTCAAGGAACATATTCCACACTCTACAAGTGATTCCTTACTTTGGAACACACAGTTGGAGGCTGAGTGAGCATTTATTTTCTTTCAACCCATGGTTCTAGTAAGGATAAGTAATTGTAACACATTAATATATTTTGTGTTTAAGAAACAAAATCGGAACTATAGTCAATTCTAATATATAATATATTATAGGTAAAATGACTACCTATTGTGCAATGTTGCCATGTCAGTTCAATTCATTAATAATATGTATTTAGCATAAACAAAGATTTTAATTCAATAATTGTATTATCAAATTAAAACAGTGACTAAAATAAATCTTTCACTTGTTGTGTCAGGCAAGCCCCCTATCTGCCAAGAATGAGGAAAATTAATTTCCATATGAACATTGATTTTGGAATGTTGTTGGTGAAGAAAGAACTTGCTTTAAAAAAAATTGGAGACTTTGGCTGGAGAGAGACATTAGCATATCAAAGACAGTACTTCAAAGGACAAAGGAGCTATTCCCTGCTCCAATTTAATCCACAATGGACTTTTGATTACCAGACGTTGAAGGTGGAAAGGCTAGCATTCCAGGTTAACTGCTAAGATGGCCGAAGACACAAACAGACGTGGTCAGACCAGTTTCATCACATGACTGGCCGACTGTTGGAGTTTTTTGAATTTGAACTTCCAACAGGGATTTTGAACTCAGAAGGCTGTTTGCTCCTGTCTGCTCTCATCTCGCTCTGATCAACTTCAGAAACCATTGAAGACATATGAAACCCAAGAGAGAAAAGTCTCCGATAGTGAACAAAGTTTAAGAACAATACTGGGCCAACGAAAAGCAAGACTACTTACAAAAGGACTACAGTGAGCTTGCGGCACAGTAAGCAAGAAACTCTTCAGATATTGCCTCAGACCTCTTTATTTTTCTTCTCTTTTCTTTCTCTATTTGCATGTGCGTATCGCGTATGCATGCTAGTGTGGGGCGCGGCATGTATCCGTAGGCGTTAACTGAATTAGAGTTTAAGTTTAAGGTTTAATAAATTTCACCTTTCTTCTTTAAACTGAAAAAGCCTGTTAATGCTCATTTCTTTGCCTTACAATTGGAAAGTGGTGAACAAGGATTCACCAAAGGGGGAGCTCAAAACACAGTGTACTTAAAATTAAACCCTGTTACAAGAAGACCAGGTGAAGACAGTAAAAGACTCCTAGACACATTTCTCATCTGGTCAAAACTGTTCTTTTAAGTTCTCTCCACCACTATTGTGTTATCTGTACAAGTTAGATTTCGAGTGCCACTACATGCTAGCATTATAATTTTGTTGAATAATATAATTACACTCTACCAATATCTTTAGCTGGAGTTCATTTTGCACGTACAATATAACAGTGCTATCTGTCACTATTCCCAGAACCAAATACTATTGTAATAGAAATGGCAGATATTGCATTTACGAATGAATAAGTCAGATGTTGAAAGGTTAAAGTCATGAATATATTACATATCTAGCATTGGATTTGCATTAAATAAACAAAAAAGATAAACTAAAGTCCCGATTTTAACTTGGTTCATGTCAGGCTCATCAACCTGAGGCTTGAGCCATATTACCAACTGAGCCGCCACCAAATACATTAAGCCTGATTCCCACCCAAAGCTGACTTCAATTACTTGGTGTTAGTGGGCAGGAGCTGTGGTGTTATTGAGTTCTCAACACAAATATACCAAACAATTTGAGGCTAAATGGTAAGTTAGATGAAGGGTTCTTTATTATAAAATAACAGACTTACAACAAAGCTCTGAAATGCACATGCTGACTGTTAACTAACACTGCTCCAACTGCTATATCACATGTTGGCTTATATCACTTCCTGTGATGATGTATGCTAAACTACTTACATATTCAACAGTATGTTAACTAATACTCAAGCAGTTAAAATAATATCACAACATCCCCCTTTCCTTAAACGGAAATGTTATAAAACTGAAGGGAAAATGCCTGCAGCATTAGATCTCTGCCATGCCTTGAGCTCTGTGCCTGCAGTGCAGATATTCAGCCTGTGAATAGGGAGACTCCACCATGAAGCTCTTTTGGTGGTAAAAGCAGGACATGTAATGGTGATGCCCTACCATAGCCCCGACTCGAACCAACTCTCTTTCCATTTTGCAAGCTGGATCCTGCCCTATTATAGCCTTGCTTGCCGGTCACCTTTCCAACAAAGTATCGATTTTTGAAGATGGTCTTCTAATTTGACCTTGTTGTACCGCTGTCACTTCCTCCAATGATCTGCAGTGTTGTCCCAAGCTTTATGACTTTCCATGGGAGAAACCGTCATCCACGATGTCACGCTGGTGATCTCTGTCCCACGTTGAACACCGTTACTGGCACCTTGAGTACCTCTGCATTGCTACTAATCTGTTGTGTTCCGCTGCCACCATATTGTGTTATTGATTTCTCAACACAAACATTCCAAACAATCCAAGGTCGAATGGTCACTTAAATGAATGGTTCTTTATTACAAAGTAATAGATTTACAGCAGAGCTCTGAAATACACGTGCTGATTGTTGACTAGCACTGCTCCAACTGCTATATCACATGTTGGCTTACATCACTTCCTGTAATGTTGTATGCTAAACTATTTACATATTCAACAGTATGTTAACTAATACTCAAACAGTTAAAGCAATATCACAACAGGAGCTGACAAGTGGCACAGAAAGTTGCCACTGAGGATCTGAAGGACCCAACGATGGAGTCCAAAGCAAAACCCGAGGCAAGGGAAGCCCAAAAATTCATCATTAGGTTCAGAGGAGCACTCTTGTTCATAGTTCACAAGGAAAGCTTTGAAAAAAGTAAAATTAGCTATTCATTCGGTCCTCTGCTGGGCCTGCTACTCCTCGGCACCAGACTCTGCTCTCACTGATGCTGGTTAAAATATCTTCAGGGCTAAATGACTTACTCAAAGTCCAGTTTTTGAATCTTAATAAGGCCCACAATTGCATGGGGTAAGCGTATCATGCTGTCTTGTAGGTGCTTCTTAAAATGGCATGGGCACGTGTGAAGTGTGGATCTGACAAGTAGAATACTGCTCCAATTTTAATCCCCAGCACACTCTTTTTCTCATCTGATGCAGGATGTTGAAATTGTGGCTTATTTTTCAGTAGTTCAGAGGTCAAGAACAAGGTACTGTAGATATGAAATTATATGTAAGAGATTTAGAAGAGGGCAGAACAAACTTATTCATATAGGGAGTTGTGTGGCTGTGGAATTCACTTGTAGGGGCAGTAGTTGAGGCAGAAGCAGTCAACCTTCAAGATTAGATTTGATATTGTTACAATCTTCATGGAGACCACCAACAAATGAAAAGAATCGAATCCATTGACCCAATTTAGGAGACCAAACCAAACGGACAAGATTTCACTTTTTAAAATTTGACTTTAACGTTCAAACCAAAATGAACATCAGTTAAACATGAAGCAACAGACAGATCATGGTCAATATATATATATTGCAAATTACACTTTAACTACCAGATACAACAGAGATGGGTCTCACAATTTCACTGGGCAGTCCACCCAGCATATATGGCAACAATTACAGTCACACAGTTCTTCACAGTTCCTTAGGTAGATTTTCAGCTCCTTTCTTCTCCTTTCTTAGCTGCTGTTCTTCTTCCAACAGCAGTTTCCTCTCAATCAGAACTCCATGGGTGCACTTTTCACCATAAGGCACACTTCTCCAGAACTTCCTCAGTTCTGCTCATGACAATCTTGATGGCATGGATTTACCAGTCTTTCCTTTGTCCAAGTCCTTCAGTAACAACCTGCGCACTGTATGACCGGGTCTGGTTAGTCAGCTACTTTAAGTAATAGAAACAGTTCCTGGGTTCAGTCTTTGCTTTCTTCTGCTTGCTGGGCTGCACTCTTGCCTGATCTGCTTCATGTGATAAAATAAAAACAGAAAGTGCTAGATATACTCAGCAGGTCTGGCAACATTTGTGGAGAGAGAAGCAGAGTTAACATTTCAGATCAGTGACCTTTCATCAGAACTCTGTCTCGTGTGCCTGGTCTGTGGAGGACTCTGTCTCCTCTTATCTGGTTCTAACCAGTGTCAGTTTCCCCGAAAACCTGAAATTGTTTTTCTAGCTTCTGTTTCAGTTTTGGTTTCTGTTTCAGTTTCAGTTTTAGTTTCTGTCTCAATGTTAGGGCAGGATTTAACATTGAGGTGGTGGTCCCGCCCACCAGTTGAAAAGTTGTGGGAGAGGCTGCATCTGTAGGGCCTGGAAGGCACACGCTATTTTGCATGGCCGAAGCCTTTAACTGGCCTCAGTCTGGACCTCCGCCTCTCTGAGGCAGTCAGCCCAGCCTCCAAAAGCTGCTGGCCAATCAGAGTGTGACAGCTCTTCAGTCCCAGTAGCAATGCCGGGAGAGGTGGCCACTGCTGGGACTGCACCCAGCAAGAAGAGAAACCATGGATGCTGCCCTTCACAGAGGTAGGTAAGTGTCAGGCCTCACCGGGCACAATCGTCTAGGCCCCAGCAGGGTGGGGGTGGTGAGTCAGAGAGCAGGGCAGGGCAGGGGGTGTAGCTTTAGCAGGGTAGATTGTACTGCTGGGGCAGCCCTCCACGGGGCACAGGGTGCCCGATCAGGAGGCCCCCCCCACCCCGCAAAGAGGCCATCAGGTAGGAGTGGGCAACCTCCTCAGGTGCTGATGTGCCTGTCCATGGCTAGTAAAATACTAGCGGTGATGGAAGAAGGCACTTAAATGGCAATTAATTGGCCACTTAAGGGCCTCAATTGGCCTAGGTGGGCAGGCCGCTTGCCACCTCCTCTGCCGTTGTTTAAATAGCAGCAGGGGTGGGTAAGTGACGGGCATGGCAACTCCAGTCTTCCACACGATTTTATGCCCCCCTGCCTCCTAGCCTGCTCCCAGAGTGAGGCTTGGGGTGTTAAATTTTGCCCCTAGTTTCTGTTTTAATTCTCAGCTAAGGTTTAAAAAAACAAGATTTGCAACCATGGATTCCATCACAATAGGCTGATGAAAGATAAGGGGTTGCAGAAACATAGTGTTATGACATGGATGTTTCCCCCGATTCAGCTCCTCACCTGATTGCAGAAAGTGTATTGGTATTAGAGTTTAGCCCCTTGGTGTTTTATTTTTCAAATAACCAGGCAGCAAAAGGTTTTCTTGTAGGTTTTAAAAACAGAAAGTCAATTGTTTACTGATTAATACGCCTTATCCCGAAATTGTCGCAATCGCATCCGCTCACGTACTCGCTCGCACACACAAACACACACAAGAAGAAACAGATAAAGAAGGGAAAGAGGAAGTTTTTTTTTAGTGGGGGAGAAAGGTTATGATAAACCAGTTGAATTCTCTTGAGAATCAAGTTCTAGATGAATGCAGGCCTAAAATGATTGTAGATTTCTCTCTTGATTGAAAGTTCTGTTGAAGATGGTGGGTTACTTTTGGCTCTCACTGCTGTATACTGTAGATGTCGACTTTTTTCAGCAGGACACAGTGCTTCCTGGCTCAGCTGGAACTCATGCTGTTACAAGTAGCTTCACCTTCTGGGTCAGTCTCTCTCTCTCTCTTTCTGGCTATCTTTTTTTAAGGTAAAACTGTGCCATCGCTCACTTCCTGGAAGGAGACTTTCTTCTCTCTTCCCTGCGGTGATTGGACAATGGCCCAGGATGTGGCTACTTCACACCTCCTTTGTTTCAGAAGAAGGCATTCAATTCTGGAAAGCTTTTAGGATAGGTGTAAGATGGGTTTCCATAACACTTCTTGGCTTTGAAGATTTGGCCTTTGTCTTTGTCAGCCAGTTTGAATACACATAAGACCAATCCCCTTTTCTTTGGTGGCCATCGTAGACCAGTTCACTTTTTAAAATAAAGGTTCATTTTTTAAAGACAAAGTTCATTTTTCATAACTCTTCAGAGTTATTCCATGATTGTTATTTCATTACACTTCTGGTGTGCAAGGCAATGGGAATAGGGTGGGTATGATCACAACTATTTGCACACATGCAAGGTAAACACCAATGGAAACTGATACAAAAGCAAAATACTGTGAATGCTGGAAATCTGAAATAAAAACAGAAAATACAGATTTGGCAGTATCTGTGGAAAGAGTAACAGTGTTAACGTTTCAGGTCAATTACTTCTGAAAAAAGGGGAATCGGACCTGAAACGTTAACTCTGTATTCCTGTCCACAGATGCTGCCAGACCTGCTGAGTATTTCCAGCATTTTCTGTTTTTATAACTTTGGAGAATGGTTGGGTAAAAATCTTGTTTCGATAGTGTAACTTCTATGTATGGAACTCCCATGCAGTAAACCTCATAATAAAGAGGCAGACAAGCCATAGTATGACCTGCAGCTGTTGTCTTGGTTATGCTAAATTAACTATCTGATGACTCAAAATATTGGCTAAATCTCTCAAGCAGCAAAGAAAAATACATTGGGCACCCACCATTGTTTTACTGGAAATTGGAAGAACTCCTTGCTTTTCAAATAAAGCATAGAATCTTTTATACGCACTGAAACAGGCAGACAGGGATTTCGGCAATATACCATCCAAAACAGGCACCTCTGAATTTACTGCACTGAGAGTGATATTGAGCGTCATAGACAAAGGACTAAAGGCAGGATTGTACTATACATTTGAAGTGGTTGTATGTTTGAAGTAGTTGTTTAAAGTAGCTGCATGACCCTGAAAGCAGTAAATAAGGGCTTGCCATAAATTAGACAGTAAGTGTAGAATGAAACAAATTTAAAAATAAATATAGAAAAAATCTTCAGAATTAACTGAGAACAATTTTTATATGATAACATTTTACAGAAAAGGATGGGGCTTTATTGATCTGTGATCCATCCAGGGTGCAAAATCATATCTCTTTCAGTGGACACTCCAGTAAATGATGTAACAAAAAGTGAAAATGTTCCGGTGAACAACAGAACTGAAACTTGGAGTGATTGTAAGAGGCATCCAGCCTTATCAATATAACTAAAGGAGTTAACATATGTGACATTTTGTGCTATATTGTTTGAGTAATTCTATAAAAGGTATATTGCAGTACAACCACACACATTGCCAGTTATCCATCTGCCTTAAAAATTTCCAAATCCATCTTCTCTCCAAAACCCCCGGCCCGCCCCACCCCACCTCCAGCCACCATGCCTCCTCTTCTTCCATCAACTCCAACGTGTTTTTTTTTATCCAAAGGCACATCTATTGTATGGAAGATAAATGGGTCACCTGTGAGAATATGAATACATAAATTGACTTCGTGGGGACCATGCAAAGAGCCAATAGTTTCTGGAATTCAAGAGCATGATCAACATTACAAATGTCAAATGCAATAGAGTATAAAAATGTAATATTACATTTGTATGCAGCTAATCTAAATTATATATGTTTTAAAATCTGTAAAGTGAAAGTAGAATTACCAGAATCAGTTGCTTGGATCTGGATTCCTCTTGAATTTGGAATGTATTGTCTTGCTCATATTTTTTGAAAAGATTTACTCTACCCTTATTCCTCTTTACTGCATTTTTGGTGACACAGGATTTGTTTATTGTCTACAATTAAATATTAATAATGACATTTTTGTTGGAGACCCCATAAAATATTCCTTTTTTTTACTAGAAGTTCTTTGAAGCATGGATTCCAGGTATTCAGGAATGCATGTTATTGTGCAGGATTTAATACAAATAGAATTTAAAATCCATCTTTTAGCATTTCTGCTTAAAATGCCTAAATTATTACAACTTAGCTAATAAGTTACTGCCTGCAATAAATTTATATGTGGCTATTACTGTTCTTATAAATTGGCAGTAAGTGCATAATAAGTCAAATTTGTTGCCAAAACTGTCTTGCTACCTCACAAAATTTATTTCACCGCTCCCATTGTCTATTGCATTAATAATGTTTTATTTCAATAATTGATAACAATTCTTCTTGTCATATCAAGCTGTTAGCATTATTTCCATAATGAGTAGCATTCTATCTTTTCAATGTTGGTACTCTGATGATAATAAGTAGGTTGCAGTTTTAATGATTAAAATGCCATTAACACTAAACTTTGCAAACAAGGGTATTTGTGCCAACTTTATTCAATCCTTAAATTTTATTAAGTTAATCCATTTTTAACTTCTCTCTCCTCTCCCATTATTATTCAATGACTTAAAGGGGCAAATCTCAGACTTAGTTTTTGGATTTCTGTTATAAAACAGTCTTAAAATTACCGCTATTAAAGCCTTTTTACTTCCTTTTGGGTTGAGTGGTGCAACTTGGACAACAACTTTTGGATTTTTGCGTTTAACCATGGCGCTGTCCCTTGCCTGAAGTTGTAGTACCGTCTGTACATAAATAACTGCACATGCCATTCGCCTCATTGTAATTTTGACAGAAAATTATGGCCCGTGACATTTTCTCAAATAAGCGTGACGGAAACCACACCTGCCAAATGGAAACATATTAATTTCATCAGATGGGACACTATTTGAACCCTTTTGCTGGAGATTGCACAGAACTTGTTTAAAAAAGACAACAGAGTTGGACAGTTGAAATATGGATGCACATTTGCATTCTGAGAGACATTTGAATAGAGAGTCAATGGGAGTGCTCACTGATTCAATTAACAAGACTGGTCTGGGGAATCATAATAATCAACCTTATTTGTTTGTGTAAGAGCCACATCTCTACACCCCACTGAGTGTGACCGGAGAACTTTGAAAATCAACGACCCTCACAGACGGTGCTGTTTCAAACAAAGAGCTGGTCACATGACTTACCTGCTCGCCAAACTGGGAACTGTTTGAATTGTACCTCACAGAAGGGTTTGGTCAGACTGCAATTTGAAGACCAAAGAGAAGGAAGCTCTCTCTCCCTGTCTCTTTCTCAAGCAAAGCCTGAAGGACCCACAGAAGCAGTTTAAGCCTCAAGACAGAGGACCTCTTCAGCCTTCTGGTACCAGAGAAGCAAGTTTGAAAGTGTGCATTGGGCTCCAGCGAGAACTGCAAGACCGCAATTCCAACCAAGGACTTTACAGCAAAATTAAAGACAGTAACTGAATTCCATTTATTACTCCAAACACCCCTCTTAATTCTTTCGCCCTCTCTGTATCTATTTGTGTGTGTGTTTACCTCGTATGCATGCTAGCATGGTTGCGTCGCGTAGTTGAGTAATTTTAACTGAATTAGAGTGAGAAGGCCAATAAACTTACATTTTTCTTGTTTAAACCTGAGAAAACCTGTCTGGTTGGTTCATTTACAATTACAATTAGACTGCAGTGAACAAGAACTCACTGAGGTGTTAAGCTAAAAACACTGTGTTTAAAAGAAAAATCCTGTTACGGCCAAACCAGAAAAGGGCCAAGAGGGAGCCTGAGACCCCTTCCTCACCCAGTCATAACATAAGTAACAGGCTGATCTGCCAACTGCAATGTTTTCCAGAATTTCCAGAGGAAACTCCCTGGTGCCTGAATGAACTGACTAATCTTTGAATCAGTGCATAATGTTCAATCATTTCTCAGAAATTCTTCGAGTTTCTTTTGCTGAAACAAAAGCTTCACAAATATTTTTGCATTTTGCCAGTAGCTACAGTAACAAGGAGGTAAGGGCTTTTGGTACCATTGTTCTTAAATCTCAAATTTTGATAAAATGTATCTTTTGTATTGTGACCTTGTACATAAGAGACAGTGAAGTGGAGAGGATAGGAGAAAGACATTCCTTGTTTTCTTTCCTTACATTGGGCAGATTGTGCCTTGGAAAGTAGAGGGCCAATATTAACTCCTGGTGGGAGTTGTGCAGGTGGCAACCGAGCTCTGTCAGTCTCTCGCCCAAATTCAGTGACATTACCGGTGACAGGAGGGCCTGAATTTTACTGCAGACATCAGGATCCCGTCATCATGGTGAAGAGTGAGTCTCAAGCCTGCACTTGCCCAATCAGAGGGCTGGCAGCTCAGCAGCCTCAGCAGCACTTCTGCTAATGGTGGCCACTGCTGGGGTTGCACTTGGAGGATGAGAGCACATCGATGGCTGGTGCCGTCCAAGAAGGGTAGATGGGGTTCGGGGGTAGCCGAGGCCTGGAAGGCAGGCACCTTAAATTTGGTGGGGGGTGCTTGGTGGATAGGTGGCGCCATTGCCACAGGGGACAGCTATTGCCAATGTGGGCCCCTCCTGGGCTAAATAGTGCCCAAAAGGAGGCCTTCCTCACTGCAGCCTGCTGAACAGTCTCCCCATATGGCTACAGGTCCCCCACTGCTGGCAAAATGCTCGCAGAGGCAGGAAGTGGTCCTTAATTGGCCACTTAAGTGGCTCAATTGGGTTCTGGGTGGGCGGCTCATCTGCCATCTTTCCTGCTGCCGGCAAAATGGTATGGTGGTGGGAAGACATTGGGAACGCCACCTGACATCTTTCTGCGCCATTTTGCCAACCTTCCTGCCTCCCTCCCCCCTCCCAATTGGCTGGTAAAATTTAGCCAGTTAATTCTGTTACTCTTTCCACAGATGCTGCCAGAACTGCTGAGTATTTCCAGCATTTTCTGTTTTTATTTCAGATTTACAACAACTGCAATGTTGTGCTTTTGTTTCAGCCTTACTTCAGATTGGGCAATCTGAAATGTAAAGACCCCCCCTTGATGTGCAACTGAAACACGCCTCCTTTACATTGATGAATTTCCTGAGCCCCAGGAAACCTATAATGGGGGCGTTACATTCGAAAGATTGTTTGAATCAATTGAAAATCACACAAATACCATGGGTTAATAATGTAAGCAGCCGTGCTCCTTACCGACCTGCCTGTCCTAATGATCACACCGACTCCGGCGAGCAGGCTACTTGCATGCAGCCATGTGCAACTCAGTTAAACTGAAAGTGCATGTGTTGGAGTCTGGTTGCAGTCTGCTCCAATTTTCTACGATTTTTACTATTCACCTAATCCCAACCCACCCATTCTTGGGAGTTAAAATTCTGCATTCTGTATTGGTGAGGAAGCCATTTTAACTGTTACTTGCAAAGTCATTAGGTAGTGGACATTTATGAATGACTTAACTTTATAGATATCAATAATATATAGATGATTGAATAAATGAGATTTTAAGGATGTTCACACAAAGGAGAGAAAACAAGCAACTACAGGCCAGTTAGCCTGATATCAGCAGATGGGAAAATTGCTGGAATCCATTATTTAGATGGTGTTAACAAGGCACTTAGAAAATCAATTGATTAGGCAGATTCAACATGGTTTTATGAAAGGGAAATAGTGTTTGACAAATTTATTTGATTTTTTTAAGGATCTAACTAGCAGGGTATATAAAATAGAACCAGTGGATGTAGTGCATTTGAATTTCAAAAATGCATTCAACAAGGTGCCACATGAAAGGTTATTAAACAAGATAATAGTTCATGGTGTTGGGGTAATATATTAGCATGGATACAGGATTGGTTAATAGACAGTAAGCAGAGAGTAGGGATAAATGGGCCATTTTCAAGTTGGCAGGCTGTAGCTAGTGGAGTGCCACAAGGATCAGTGCTGAGGCCTCAGCTGTTTAAAATCTATAATAATAACTTCAATGAAGGGACCAAGAGTAATATATCAAATTTTCTGATGATACAAAGCTAGGTGAGACAGTAAATTATGAGGAGTATACCAAGAGGCTGCAAAGGGTTACAGGCAGGTAAACTGAGTAGGCAATAAGGTGGCAGATGGAGTATATATGGGGAAATGTGAGGTTATTCACTTTGGTAGGAAGAATAAAATAATAAATCTTTTTTTCAATTAATGGTGAGAAACTTTTATATGTTGATATTCAGACAGATTTCGGTATCCTCACACAAGAAACACAGCAAGTTAGCATGCAGGTACAGCATGTTGGCCTTTATTGTAAGGTGGTTGGAGTACAAGAGTATGGAAGCCTTGCTACAAATGTTAAGGCCACACCTGGAGTACTGTGCATGGTTTTGGTCTCCTTACCTAAAGCAGGATATACCTGCCTTAGCAGGGGTGCAACAGACGTTGACTAGATTGATTCCTGGGATGTGAATTTGACTTATAATGAGAGGTTGGGTAGAATGGGCCTATACTCTCTGGAGTTTAGAAGAATAAGAGGTGAGATTCTAAAGGGGCTTGAGAGGGTAGGTGCTGAGGGGCTGTTTCCTCTGACTGGAGAATCGAGAGCTAAGGGGCATCGACTCAGGATAAGGGTCAATCATTTAAGACTGAGATGAGGAGGAATTTCTTCACTCTTGTGAATCTTTGGAATTCTCTAGCCCAGAGTTGCTGTGGGTGCTCCATCATTGAGTATATTCAAGGCTGAGATAGATAGACTTTTGGACTCTAGGAGAATCATGGGATATGTGAATTGGACAGGAAAGTGGAATTGAGGTTACAGATCAGCCATGCTCTTGTTTAATAGTAGAGCAGGCTCAAGGGGCTTTATGGCCTACTCCTGCTCCTATTTCTTAGGTTCTTATGTTCTTAACTGTGCGATAACATTATGTTTGAAAATATTAGATTTCTCAACTGATATTTGTGGGACCTTGTGCACAGATTGGCAACCACCTTTGCTTATTTAACAGTGACTGCACATCAAAAGTAATTTATTCAATGTAAAGTGATTTGAGACATCCAAGTCTGTGATAAGGAGATAGCAATAGGAAAGTTCTTTTCAGCTTGTTTTCTTCCTTTCTGGAAAAAGTCCTACCATCAGCTTGAAATATAAGTTCCACCTATTCCCCCACACCACATAGTCATTATCTTGATTTGTCAACACTGAGCCATCTGCGCACACAACACGATTTTACGCTCCCAAAGGCATATGTACCTACTTAGAAGAATGTTCTTCAGAGATGTTGTCAATAATAAAATAACTTTACTTTCGCTTTGGCAGAAGCTGACCAATTACATTCTACAGAGGTTTCTGGTTAGTCATATGTTGATAAATACACATATCTGCGATAAAAAAATTACTTGGAATTGTTTTCAACTTAACAGTTTAAACTATAACAGTAAAATGCTGTGAGACAGCCACATACTTTGTCATACTTGTGTATTCATACCTAGCTTCACACATAAAAAATGGCCACAAACAGGATTGCCTGCAACAATACAATTATACCTAGTGTTAGCACATTCAGGATAGGAGAAAATTAGGGAGAAAAATACATTAATATGAGTGATATTAATCTTGCTATCACCAAGTTTGCAATTAAAATGGAGTGGCTGTTATACTTTCTATGACTGAATGATGGCCACTACTAGAATGACGTGAAGAATGGCAACTTGGGCCAGATGGAGAAGTATAAGCAACGCTGACTGAAAGTCAATGCTTTTATAAGAAGGTCGGAGCAAAATAAAATACATTAGTCTCTCATAGTTGTATTTTTATATTCCTAATATTGCTTATTTGCTCAATGATTATTACAGCCATAGCGACTTGGAATCTCCTCTACAGTATGTGATATAGATCTTAGTTCCCAGTTTAATTAATTAGATGTTCTGCAGGAATTGCACAGGTGGATTTTATAGCAACTAACCAGTTCAATAAGTTGCTTTTTGTGAAATTATGTTGCTGTAATTTGACCTGAAGTTCTAGAAAGGTGAGCTGCACAAGCCATCTGGCCTCTCTTAGATAAAAAAAATTAACTCAAATTCAATCAAAGACCTACTTAAAAGCATAAATGTTACAGCATAGCTTTACTATAGATAATGTGATCTGATAAAGGTTGGAAAGTCCAGTACACAAGTCTATTAAAAAAAACCTGCCAATAAACATGATCATTTATTCACTTGTGATAAACAGTCTTCAGAGACTACTCCTTTTGGCCTCAGGGTTCCATTCGTAGCACAACCAAGACTTCAAAATGCAAAGTCTAAAGAATTCAGATGGGAACAGATAGTACGAGTCGATAGTGTGTTCAAAAGAATTCTTCAATTAGAAAAATATTATAGTTTTAATCAGCAAAAGTGTTGTGGCTTGCAAGAGAGGAGTGTTGTCTGAAAAGTCATATGAAAAACCATTTAAGTGGATACAGTGCAGAATCATTTCAGTCTAAAAGGCCTGGGCTTGATTTCTGTCCAACAAGCTAGTTGTGCATAAACATACTGAATACCAGGGCAAATCATTGAGTGAATGCCATGCTTCTGCATCCAAATAAATGTATGTAAACAGAAACCAGGTAAATGATGAGTCATTGTGACATAACTTGGTGATGGGTTGCCATGCTGCCACTTTTTAAAATTAATATCTAAAAGGAAATTTTAAGATTGATTTGGGATTAGCTGTCTATGTGATGATTATCCCACAAATGACAGATTGTCAAGCATTGCACCCACAGAATCAACATTCCCACAATAAAAAGATGTACTGCTCAGGGATTAAGCCAGTAGTGTCCTGGGATTAATTTGCTTTTAACCCTAAAATAATACTATATCTAGAATAGAAAAAAATGCATATATTTTAAACCATTATATTGAATCATGATGTATCTGCTCCAGTTTTTTTTTAGCTAAAACTGGTGTTTCACACAGTATTTAACATGCATATACACAATATTGGCACTCGAGTCTCGGCCAGCAAGATCTGGGCATAGGAACCAATCCTTGCATTAGAATGGGTAGGCCCAAGGCCCACCTGATATTGGGACTCAGCCTTATTTACTTGAGAGCAGGAGTGAGGAGAAAGCAACCTGGAGGGAGGGAGATAATTAAGAGGAAATGAGCCATGACTGGCAATGACCTGTGGTTATTATGTGGAACCAGGAGGAGCAGTCTGGTACCACCTGACAGTCAGGTTTTTTTCAAAAACTTACCTTTTGGTTGTGGCCTGCAGCAATCCCTTTAAGGACTGCTGGTTAGGCTGCGTATGGACCATGTTTTCCTGAACACAGCTGGTCTAGCATTAGATACATTCAGGGCAGTCCAATTTTACAAAGGGGGCCTCAAACAGATTTTAGGCCTCATTTTGCATATGGAATGAAAGAAAGAAGGACTTGCATTTATATAACTCATTTCACAACTTCAAGATGTCCCAAAGTGCTTTACAAGCAATGAAGTACTTGAGAAGTGTAATCACTGGTGTAATGTAATGTAATATGAAATGTGTTTAATGCCAGTTTCAGGTGCAGGACCAGAAGGCTTCTTTTGATGCTGATACCAATATGGAGGACAATGCATCGGATGGCTCAGAATGCACGCGTGCATGTTGCCTGCCATATCGAGGTTTTACACCCACTTTATACATGTGGAGTGTATACAGCATCATTAAATTTCCAGGCTTTGGTGGATTAATAATCTATATTTCATATGATATGAATACTGTGGTAATTGTGCAGCTAATATTCTGCTTCTGTTACATGTTAAGATGAAAATATTAATATGAAGCATCAACAAATTCAGAACTCTCTACAGAGGCAACCATCATAAGAGTCCTAGAGTTGTACAGCACAGAAACAGGCCCTTCGGCTCATCGTGTCCATGCCGGCATTCAAGCACCTAACTATTCTAATCCCATTTTCCAACACTTGGCCCATAGCCTTGTATGCTATGGCGTTTCAAGTGCTCAGCTACATACTTCTTAAATGTTGTGAGGGTTCCTGCCTCTACCACCTCTTCAGGCAGTGCGTTCCAGATTCTAACCACCCTCTGGGTGAAAAAATCTTTCCTCAAATCCCCTCTAAACTTTCTGCCTCTTACCTTAAATCTATGCCCCCTGGTTATTGACCCCTCTGCTAAGGGAAAAAATTTCTTCCTATCTAACCTATCAATGCCCCTCATGATTTTGTATAGCTCAATCATGTCCCCCCTCCGCCTTCTCTGCTCTAAGGAAAACAACCCTAGCCTTTTCAGTCTTTCTTCATAGCTGAAATGCTCCAGCCCAGGCAACATCCTGCTGAATCTCCTCTTCACCCTCTCCAGCGCAATCACATCCTTCCTATAGTGTGGTGCCTAGAACTGTACACAGTATTCCAGCTGTGGCCTAACTAGCGTTGTACACAGCTCTGTTATTGTATTGTAACTGTTAAACAATCTCAACTCATTTTTGTGTGAGATTTATGTTACAATCATTAAAATTTTTCAATAATTAAAGAATTGTTCTGCAGGGAGTTGTTGGACATTGATTTGTGCCTATGGTTTCTGACATAGATGTCCACTTAGCCCCTACTGGACCAACGGGAGTCTTTTTGGGTCGGGAACCCAACTGACTGATTTGCATGCCTTGTGGTTACTGTTTCCCAGAGCAATCTAATTATCATCTCACCTCTGGGTTTCCAGACTAATCAGGGAGGGTGGGCGGGATAATGTACCCATTTTGTCTAAAGAAGGATTTCTACTTAAACAGACCACAGCATGGGTTACAAGCCCTCACCAGAACTTGTATTTTTGAGGCTGCAGCAACCACAGGAATGGAGAGGAGGCCTGGGAAGGCTACCCTGCACCCCCCTTCCCAACAGTCAACACTCACACTCACCCTCAGCCTATTGCTGTCTCACACACATGCCTCAGAGTCACCCTCTCTCCTCTCCACAGAATCCGTTACCAGCACTCACACATCTCTGCTTACTCTCCTGGTAAGAGAAGAGAGCACATTACTTGGCGAGAGGCAGAGACCAGGGTCGGGAAGGGAGAAGTGTGGTTGATGGCTCTCCAATAACAGGCACCTTATCATCCACCTGCAATGCATGCCCACCTGCTCCACTGGGAAGGAGGGCTTGTTCCAGGAGGCTGCAGATATTGCAGCATGAGAACCTAATTCTCCTGAGGCACTGGCGCTCAGACTTGTTGAGAGAGCTGATCTTCTGCCTGTAGACCCAGTGTTGGGGGCTTCACCTCCTTCCATCCGGATCTCAGTGTCCCTTCTGCCTTGTGGAGGGGCATGGGGCTGAGCAGAAGGCAGCTGGTGCTGCTGCTGGTACTGCTCCTGCTGCTGCTCCTGGAGCTGTTGGCGATGGTGTGCCTTCTGCCTTTGGCCCTCATCAGAGGTGCAAGGTGCAGCTGCATGAGCTGCTTCCGTGCCGTGCTGAAGACTGGCAGCTGAGAAATACAGTTGAGGGTGAGTGAGTGTCAGACAGGTGAAGTGCCTTCCAAGAATTTGGAAATCACCTGTCAAGCAGTGAAAGCACGCTGTGATAGAATGCATGCTTTGAACAGCAGCCTCTCAATGGCCGTGACTAGAGCTTTTCAGTGTAACTGATCAAAGCCTTCCGAGCCTGTCAGTTTCACTGAAGAAGCTCTTCCTGCTGTGCATTCATCTCAGTGAACCTGATGAGGTGCAGACACAGTATGGAAGCTGTGCGATGTTGGAAAAGAATGAAGTCATGGTTAAAAATATTCTTAATTGCATTCTTAATCACCTCAGTTGCTTTTCTGCTAGACCCACGGGGGTTTCCCGCAAGAATTCCCTGCAGGACTCTGAACTGCCTTGGGGAAAGCAGGAAGAGGGTGGGATGATCTTCGGATTCCAATCCGATATCATTTTCTGGGACATTCCCACCCCACAAGCACCAAAACCCATCTCCATCTGTTGTGAATATTCTGCCCAATTAGTTCCCAGTTTTGGCTGTGCCATCAGTGTGGTATACTGAATTAAACTGGCTGATTGCATTGTAATATTTTCTGTATATCGACTCTCAGCTGCCCTGTTGGGACGTGTAAATAAAGTGTTCAACATGGCTATTAAGACCTCGGGGGGAATTTTATGCTCTCCCCCACAGCAGGTTTGGAGACAGGGAGAGCATAAATTGGGTGGGATGGTGACGGGAGGGGTGGGGGGTGGCTTTGCCGCCAGCATTCTGCCAAACAGAAACATGGTGATGAAAGGAGAGGATTGATTTTTGTTTTACATTTAATTCGAGAGAACACAGTCTGAAGAACATTCTGACACACTTTTTGGAACTCCCACAGTCGATTTTGAGGAAGTTTGAGTGATTTGAAAGATTGATTTGTGTGTCTGCAATTTGTGTCCAGCTACAACTCAGTGAGTGCGTAATTTAAAAAAATATGGCACTGAAGACATATTTTGGGAGAATGGGGTAATTCAACCCTAACAAAGAGAACTGGTGTAATTCTGAATGAAGGTTACACATTTGGCTCCAAGCTAATAAAACACTAGATCAGGATAAGGGGAATGTCTTCTTCACCATGAAGGGCCAGATGCATTTGAGGTGGTGTTTAACCAATGTTGCCCATGAGACCCCAGTACTTTGGAATATTCTGAAATTAATGAGATTCTGGACTCATATTATGGCTCAAATAAGAATGAAATTGCATTCTGAGTTGCATTTTATGGAAGGACGCAGTTGTTCTTGAATTTAAAAACTTTCTCATCACTGTGGTTATGGTGCAAACTTAGAAGTCAACCTTAGAGACATGTTCGTTGGAGGTCTAATGAACAGTATAATCCAAGCCAAGCTTTTGTGTAAAGGCAATAAGCTGACATGGAAGGAGCCCTGCGATGAGGCCACAACCAGGAAGAGATAGCTGCAGATTGCAAGGAAGTATTTTTCCTGAGCCGGCAGGGGAGGTCCACCAGATTTCAATGGGAACCAGGCAGCCAAGATCACAGACTCAGAGTCCGAAATTTAGATTCTATCATTGCCAGAATAGCCACCAACTATCCAAGTGCTCCCATTTCCAGTCAAAGTGCTATATCTGTGGGAAAGTCAGTCATATCTAGACAGCATGCAGGAGGAGGAGAAACAGTAATGCTTCAGGTCACAGCAATACACCAGATCAGGGTCATGGTAGACCTAAAGCTAGATCAAACTCCTGAAAGTCCTCAAATGTGCATATGGTAGATATGGAAACAGAAGTTGATGTTATTGAGCAAGAAGATCAAGAGCTGAACTCAATCAGAGAGCAAGAAAAACAGCATATGGAAGTTGAGAGAAAAAGGGCTGAAGATATAATTCCAGCGCCCACAGTAAAAATGAAAGTCAGAGAGTCGCTACTTATGTTTGTCATCGATACAGCTGCAGCAGTGTCTGTTATCTCAGAAGGAGAATACAAGAAGTCACTAAGTCGCATTCCCTTAAGTAAAACTGATGAGAAACTGACTAGTTATTCCAATAACAGTATTCCAGCATTGAGAGAAGTGAGAATGAGGTTGGAATACAATGATGCATCCTATTATTTGCCATTGATAGTAGTAGGAGGGAACAAAGTCTCCCTGATGGGAAGAAATTGGTTTAAGAACATACGTTTAAATTGGGACAAGTTATTTACAGTAGGGATCAGTAAGAGAATGTTTGACATTGAGGAAATGAAGATTGATTCATTTTTAACCCATGAGCTACCTACAAATTACTTGACATACACAAATGAAATGCCAGTGTCTGCCAGAGACATTTCTGAAGAAACTCATAAGGATGTGGTGCTTAGTAAAGTACTCAATTATGTCATGAATAGTTGGTTTATAGAGTCCGATAATAAGAAATTGCAGGAGTATTTCACATGTAGAAGTGAACTAAGTGTAGATCAAAGCTGGCTCCTATGGAGCTGAGGAGTAATTATTACATCAAAGTTGAGAGAGATATTGTTAGAGGAACTTCACCGAGAGCACACAAGGATAATCCATATGAAAGAAGTCGCAAGAAGCTATTTTTGGTATCCAAAGGTTGATAGAGATATTGCAGAGTTGGTGAAAAGTTGTGAAATGTGTCTCAGAATGAGAAATGATCCAGCCAAAGTTCCTTTTATTGCATGGTCAAACACAAGGAAACTGTAGAAATTAGTACATGTTGATTTCTTTGAAGTGGAAGGTAAAGAGTATTTTGTTTTGGTCAGTAGTTATAGCAAGTGGATGAATGTTGAGTTTCTGCGGTAACTGCAGAGGGGTATCACTGCTGTCTGCCGCAGGGAAGGTCATCGCAAGAGACCTTCTCAACCACCTCCTCCTGGTGGCGGCAGAGCTCGTACCGGAATCACAATGTGGATTCTGTCCATCACGAGGCACAGTGGACATGATCTTCACAGCAAGACAACTCCAAGAAAAATGTAAGGACCAGCAGCAACCTTTATACATGGCCTTCTTTGATCTCACAAAGGCCTTTGACTTTATCAACTGGGAGGGATTATGGAACATCTTCCTCAAATTTATCTACCCGGAGAAATTCGTCACCATCCTCCACCTGCTGCACAACGACATGCAAGCTGTAATCCTTGCAAACGGATCTGCCTCTGACCCAATTTGAGTGCATGCTGAGGTTAAGCAAGGCTGTGTCATCACAACAATGCTCTTTTCCATCTTCCTCACTGCAACACTCCACTTCATCTCCATGAACCTCCCAGCTAGAGTAGTTCTACTCTACAGGATGAGCAGGAAACTATTGAACCTATGTCGCTTCCAGTCCAGAAACAAGGTCACCCCATCCTCTGTCATCGAGCTACACTATGCTGATGATACTTGCATATGTGCACAGTCAGAAGCTGAGCTTCAAACCCTCGTCGATGCATTCATGGAGGCGTATGAAGGGATGGGCCTTAAGCTAAACATTAGAAAGACAAAGGTCCTCTACCAGCCTGCTCCCTCAGTGCAACACTGTCCCCCAATTATAAAGATCCACGGCGAACCACTTAACAATGTGCATCACTTCTCATACCTTGGGAGCCTTCTCTCAGCAAAGGCAGACATCGACAATGAAACTTAGCATCACGTCCAGTGCGCCAGCGCAGCCTTCGGTCATCTGAGGAAGAGAGTGTTTGACGACAAAGACCTCAAACCTGGCACCAAGCTCATGGTCTACAGGGCCACAGTGATACCTGCCCTCCTATATCTGTCGGAAACATGAACACTGTACAGCAGACATCGCAGAGCCCTGGATAGATATTACCAGTGGTGCCTCCGCAAGATCCTGCAAACTCAGTGGCAAGACAGGCACTCCAATATCAATGTCCTCTCTCAGGCCAACATCCTCAGTATTGAGATGCTGGTCAAGGCTAGTCAGTTACATTGGGGGGGCCACATCGTCTGCATGCCTGACACAAGAGTCCCAGAACAAGCTTCCTACTCCGAGCTCCGTCACGACAAGAGGCTACCAGGAGGGCAGAGGAAACGCGAAAAGGATGTCCTTAAAGCATCCCTGAAAAAATGTGACATCTCCACTTATTCATGGGAATCTCTTGCCCGAGTCCGCCCAAAATGGAGAAGAAGCATCCATGAAAGTGCCAGCCAGTTTTTATTTTGTTCATTCATGGGATCTGGGCATCACTGGCCAGGCCAGCATTTATTGTCCATCCCTAATTGCCCTTGAGAAGGTGGTGGTGAGCTGCCTTCTTGAACAGCTGCAGTCCATTTGGGGTAGGTACACCCACAGTGCTGTTAGGAAGGGAGTTCCAGGATTTTGACCCAGCGACAATGAAGGAACGGCGATATAGTTCCAAGTCAGGATGGTGTGTGACTTGGAGGGGAATTTGCAGGTGGTGGTGTTCCCATGTATTTGCTGCCCTTGTCCTAGTTGGTAGAGGTCGCGGGTTTGGAAGGTGCTTTCGAAGGAGCCTTGGTGCATTGCTGCAGTGCATCTTGCAGATGGTACACACTGCTGCCACTGTGTGTCAGTGGTGGAGGGAGTGAATGTTTGGAGATGGGGTGCCAATCAAGCAGGCTGCTTTGTCCTGGATGGTGTCAAGCTTCTTGAGTGTTGTTGGAGACACACCCATCCAGGCAAGTGGAGACGATTCCATCACACTCCTGACTTGTGCCTTGTAGATGGTGGACAGGCTTTGGGGAGACAGAAGGTGAGTTACTCGCCTCAGGATTCCTAGCCTCTGACCTGCTCTTGTAGCCACGGTATAATTTCTTTTTTAATTTAGAGATACAGCACTGAAACAGGCCCTTCGGCCCACCAAGTCTGTGCCGACCAACAACCACCCATTTATACTAACCCGACATTAATCCCATATTTCCTACCTATACTAGGGGCAATTTACAATGGCCAATTTACCTATCACCTGCAAGTCTTTTGGATGTGGGAGGAAACCGGAGCACCCGGAGGAAACCCACGCAGACACAGGGAGAACTTGCAAACTCCACACAGGCAGTACCCAGAATTGAACCCGGGTCCCTGGAGCTGTGAGGCTGCGGTGCTAACCACTGCGCCACTGTGCCGCCCCATATATATGGCAACTCCAGTTCAGTTTCTGGTTAGTGGCAGCCTCTAGGATGTTGATAGTGGGGGATTCAGCGATGGTAATGCCGTTGAATGTCAAGGGGAGATGGTTAGATTCTCTCTTGTTGGAGTTGGTCATTGCCTGTCACTTGCGCGGCGCGATTGTTACTTGCCACTTATCAGCCCAAGCCTGGATATTGTCCAGGTCTTGCTGCATTTCTACACGGACTGCTTCAGCATCTGAGGAGTCACAAATGGTGCTGAACATTGTGCAATCATCAGCGAACATCCCCACTTCTGACCTTATGATTGAAGGAAGGTCATTGATGAAGCAGCTGAAGATAGTTGGGCCTAGGACACTACCCTGAGGAACTCCTGCAGTGATGTCCTGGAGCTCAGATGATTGACCTCCAACAACCACAACCATCTTCCTTTGTGCGAGGTATGACTCCAGCCAGCGGAGGGTTTTCCCCCTGATTCCCATTGACCTCAGTTTTGCTAGGGCTCCTTGATGCCATACTCGGTCAAATGCTGCCTTGATGTCAAGGGCAGTCACTCTCACCTCACCTCTTGAGTTCAGCTCTTTTGTCCATGTTTGAACCAAGGCTGTAATGAGGTCAGGAGCTGAGTGGCCCTGGCGGAACCCAAACTGAGCATCACTGAGCAGGTTATTGCTAAGCAAGTGCCACTTGATGGCACTGTTTGATGACACCTTCCATCACTTTACTGATGATTGAGTGTAGGCTGATGGGGCGGTAATTGGCCGGGTTGGATTTGTCCTGCTTTTTGTGTACAGGACATACCTGGGCAATTTTCCACATTGCAGGGTAGATGCCAGTGTTGTAGCTGTACTAGAACAGCTTGGCTAGGGGCGCGGCAAGTTCTGGAGCACAGGTCTTCAGTACTATTGCCGAAATATTGTCAGGGCCCATAGCTTTTGCAGTATCCAGTGCAGTCGTTTCTTGATATCACGCGGAGTGAATCGAATTGGCTGAAGTCTGGCATCTGTGATGCTGGGGACTTCAGGAGGAGGCCGAGTTGGTTCATCAACTCGGCACTTCTGGCTGAAGATTGTTGCAAATGCTTCAACCTTATCTTTCGCACTGATGTGCTGGGCTCCCCCATCATTAAGGATGGGGATATTTGTGGAGCTACCTCCTCCAGTTAGTTGTTTAATTGTCCACCACCATTCACGGCTGGATGTGGCAGGACTGCAGAGCTTAGATCTGATCCGTTGGTAATGGGATCGCTTAGCTCTGTCTATTGCATGCGGCTTACATAGTTTGGCATGCAAGTAGTCCTGTGTTGTAGCTTTACCAGGTTGACACCTCATTTTGAGGTATGCCTGGTGCTGCTCCTGGCATGCCCTCCTGAACTCTTCATTGAACCAGGGTTGGTCTCCTGGCTTGATGTTAATGGTAGAGTGGGGTATATGCTGGGCCATGAGGTTACAGATTGTGGTTGAGTACAATTCTGCTGCTGCTGATGGCCCACAGCGTCTCATGGATGCCCAGTTTTGCATTGCTAGATCTGTTCGAAATGTATCCCATTTAGCACAGTGATAATGCCACACAACACGATGGACGGTATCCTCAATGTGAAGGCAGGACTTCGTCTCCACAAGGACTGTGCGGTGGTCACTCCTACCAATACTATCATGGACAGAAACATCTGCAGCAGGCAGATTGGTGAGGACGAGGTCAAGTATGCTTTTCCCTCTTGTTGGTTCCCCCACTACCTGCCACAGACCCGGTCTAGTAGCTATGTCCTTTAGGACTCGGCCAGCTTGGTCAGTAGTGGTGCTACCGAGCCAGTCTTGATGATGGACATTGAAGTCCCCCACCCAGAGTACATTTTGTGCCCTTACCACCCTCAGTGCTTCCTCCAATTGGTGTTCAACATGGAGGAGTACTGAGTCATCAGCTGAGGGAGGGCAGTAGGTGGTAATCAGTAGGAGGTTACCTTGCCCATGTTTGACCTGATGCCATGAGACTTCATGGGGTCTGGAGTCGATGTTGAGGACTCCCAGGGCAACTCCCTCTCTACTGTATACCACTGTGCCACCACCTCTGGTGAGTCTGTCCTGCTGGTGGGACAGAACATGCCCGGGGATGGCGATGACAGTGTCTGGGACATTGTCTGTAAGGTATGATTCCGTGAGTATGACTATGTCAGGCTGTTGCTTGACTAGTCTGTGGGACAGCTCTCCCAACTTTGGCACAAGCCCCCAGATGTTAGTAAGGAGGACTTTGCAGGATTGACAGGGCTGCGTTTGCCGTTATCGTTTACGGTGCCTAGGTCGATGCCGGGTGGTCCGTCCGGTTTCATTCCTTTTTATTGACTTTGTAGCGGTTAGGTACAACTGAGTGGCTTGCTAGGCCATTTCAGAGGGCATGTAAGAGTTAACCACATTGCTGTGGGTCTGGAGTCACATGTAAGCCAGACCAGGTAAGGACAGCAGATTTCCTTCCCCAAAGGACATTTGTGAACCAGATGGGTTTTTACAACAATCGACAATGGTTTCATGGCCATCATTAGACTAGCTTTTAATACCAGATTTATTAATTAAATTAAAATTCCACCTTCTGCTGTGGTGGGATTCGAATCCATGTCCCCAGAGAAATACCCTGGGTTACTTGTCCAGTGATAATACCACACGCCACCGCCTACCCCTAACAATGTCGACATGCCCAGGCAGCGATCAAGTGTAAATATCAGAAGGAGCATTCATAAATTCAAGCATCCCATTCAGACGCCTCATCAAACACCACCTGACCCACCTGTGGCTGAGTGTGCGAATCCAGAATTGGACTATTCAGTCACCTAAGGACCCACAACCCTGGAGTGGAAGAAAGTCATCCTCGTTCCTGAAGGACTGCCAAAGAAGAAGAAGGATTCCCAATACCACAAGTGTCAAAGCTATTGAGGTTTTGAGAAATTTGTTTGCAATTTATGGATTGCCAGAAGTGTTGGTGTCAGATAATAGTCCATAGTTTACGTCAGAGTGTTTGAAATATTTCTGACTAAGAATGGAGTCAAACATATTCTAATACCTCTGCATCACCTCGCATTGAATGGTGCTGCAGAAAGAAGTGTACAAATTGTGAAGAGTTCTTTGCAGAAGTATTTGCTAGGTGACAAGCTAGGTAATAATTTCCATGTTTCTCTTCAACACAGGCTAGACAATTTTAAGTTTTCTTACAGAATAACCCCACAGTGTCCAACAGGTTGCTCACCTTATGAGTTAGTGTTTAAATATGTTCCTAATTTGCTTAAGCCAGATGTCAATAGCAAGGTAAGAGAAAAGCAAGACGGAATGAAAATGAGTCATGATACTTGTTGCATGAAACTTTGAGAATTCAATGCACGTCAGAAGTTAATGGTGAAAAACTACCGAGGTGATAAGGGGAATGGAGTTTTTGGAGTTGTTGTAAAAAGGAATGGAATGGAGTGTTTGTTGTAAAAAGGAATGGAATTGAGTATTTGGAGTTGTTGTAAAAAGACTCGGTATCTAGTGAAGGTTGGAGAGAGACTCCATCAGTGTCATGTAGATAATTGGCTTGAAAGAGGAAATCCGACAAAGGCAGAGCATGAGAAACCTCTAAACGTCCAATTTCCTACAGTCTCAAGAGAAAGTCAGAATAAAAGTGAAAGTCACAAAGAAACTGACATTTTGCCGGTATCACAGAATCCACCAGTAGAGTAAATGTCCTTGATTAAAACTAATCAATCAATTTCACAGTCCCAATCATTAAGTAGAGTTGGTAGTCAAAGTCAAAGTTCAGAGTCGACACAATCTGAGATGTTGGGAAAGCAGAGTCAAGCTAATGAAAATGGAAGAAAATACCCAGACAGAAAGAGAAAGAAGCCAGATAGGTTAATTGAAAATATGTAGGAAGGAAGAAGAAATAAGTTGTTCTTTTCATTACTTCTTGTCAACTGATATTTTTGTTAAAGACATACTAATGTTAAGGGAAACAATCTTTTTAACATGTAAATTATTCTGCAAGTATTGGTTATACATATTTTAGTTGTGATTACAGTAACAATTATGCAACCCAACCTGTTAAATTTCAGAGTATTGTATTCTGGGAAATTATGTACGTGTACCATTTTACATTTACTGTATATGTTATTTTTTAAGTGGGGAGTGTGGTATACTGTATTAAATTGGCTGATTGTATTATAATATCTTTTACATACTGCCTCTCTGCTGCCTTCTCTGTTGGGAGGTGTAACTAAAGTTTCCAATATGGCTGCTCCCAGTTAAGACCTCATGTTCGTTTTACTCGGTGAATACACAGCAATCATGAAGACGTATCAAGTAAAGGCAGGGAGATTCCTAACGGCTGCTCTCATACAATCCTACTGGAGGGTTCCCCATTGCAAAGTGGTCAGAGAAAAATAACTAAGGAGATAAAGGAATAGAAATTCATTTTTCAATATATACAGCAAAAAGCAGCACAACATTACGTGGTTATAGCATCTGTTCATTTCAGATAACTGTTATGTTGAAAATACATTAGTAAAAGTGAAGAAAAAACCCAGAATCATTCTTCAACACAGCTGCCTTTTTACATTTATCCAGAATGGTTTTTTTTACTTTGATGATACATCACGACCACAATCTTTTTGAAATAAAAACTAGAGAATTGCCTCAGTGTATCTGTGCATAAAGAAAGTACTCCTAGCATTAAAATGAGTGGCAAGCTGCCTGGTTGCTTTAATGTGGATATATTTGACTGAAGCAGGTGACCTGAGTGTGAATCAGTCTTATTTAACATTCATAGGAAGGGTAAAGATATCCAAATTCAATGTAATAGCCTGAGGGATAATGAAAACTAGGCCAACATCAAGGCGAAGTTGGCCACGGGTGGTGATATACTTCACAGGTGGGCGTATATTTCACCAAAAAGCCATTTCATCGGTAATGCTCAGATAGGGACCAAGTTTTATATGTTTGATAATTCATGAAGGAAGTATTTACTTTTGGAATAAACTTTTTTGTCATTGATTCCTTTGAATCATTTTACACATTGAACGCAATTAAACTTTGAACTCTCATAATTTGGCTGGTCATGCATTATTATATTGATGAATTACAGATTGAGACAAAAATATCTGTTGGTTTTCATTAAAGGAAGCAATTACTTCATGTCTCTTATAAGTCAACTTCTTGATTTTGATAACTTGATTCTTCATGCTTTTTGATTGGAAATCTTGGGTTTACTATTTGATCTGATCTCAAATTGAACTGTAACATCATCTATTGCTGAAGCTCCCTCCAAGAAGCTCCATTTACTCTTACGTGCCAAAATTTCCATTCTCTTCCCCACAGCATCTCTTAACTTTCTATCGAGCTTAAGTGCTTTCATAATTTGAATGCTGCTTTTATGTTGTTATTGTTCATCCTTTGAGACAAAGATGATCATGTCCATCACGAGGGGTGTTTGGTCGGGTTCCGGTGTTTCTTTTTCATTTGTTTCATGAGATGTGGGCGTCGTTGGCAATTAAGGCCAGTATTTGTTGCCCATCCCTAATTGCCCTTGTGGAGGTAGTGGTGAGCTGCCTTCTTGAACCGCTGCAGTCCCTGGTGCGGGTAAACCCACAGTGCTGTTAGGGAGGGAGTTCCAGGCTTTTGATCCAACAACAGTGAAGGACCGGTAATGTATTTACAAGCAGGATGGTGTGTGGCTTGGAGGGGAACTTGTAGAGGGTGGTCTTCCCACACGTCTGCTGCCCTTGCCCTTCTAGGCGGAAGAGGTTGTGGTGTGAAAGGTGCTGTCGAAGGCGGCGTGGTGAGTTGCTGCAGTGCATCTTGTAGATGATACACACTGCTGCCACTGTGCATCGGTGGTAAAGTGAGTAAATTTTGAAGGTGTTGGATGGGGTGCCGATCAAGTGGGCTGCTTTGTCCTAGATGGCATTGAGCTTCTTGAGTGTTGGAGCTGCACTCATCCAGACAAATGGATAGTATTCCATCACATTCCTGCTTTGTAAATGATGGACAAACATTGGAGAGTAATTGGAGAGGTGGGTTACTAGCCACAGAATTCTCAACCTCTGATCTGCTCTTTTGGCCTCAATATTTATGTTTCTGGTCAATGGTAACCCCCAGGAAGTTAATAGTGGGGGATTCAGTGATGGTAATGTTGTTCAATGTCAAGGGGGGATGGTTAGATTCTCCCTTGTTGGAAATCATCATTGCCTGGCACTTGTATGGCGCAAATGTTACTTGCCACTTATCAGCCCAAGCCCGAATGTTGTCCAGGTCTTGCTGCATATAGGCACAGACTGCTTCAGTATCTGAGAAGTTGTGAAGGACACTGAACATCATACAATCATCAGCGAACATCCCCACTTCGGACCTTATGATGGAGGGAAGGTCATTGATGAAGCAGCTGAAGATGGTTGGGTCTCAGATTCTACCCTGAGGAACTCCTGCAGCAATGACCTGGGCTGAAATGATTGACCACCAACAATCACAACCATCTTCCTTTGTGCTAGGAATGACTGCAACCAGTGGAGAGTTTCCCCCTTATTCCCATTGACTCCAGTTTTGCTCGGGCTCCTTGATGCCATACTTGGTCAAATGCTGCCTTGATGTCAAGGGCAATCACTCTCAGTTCGCTTCTTTAGTTCAGTTCTTTTGTCCATATTTGGACGAAGGCTGTAATGATGTCAGGAGCTGAGTGGCCCTGGCGGAACCCAAAATGAGCATCAGTGAGCAGGTTGTTGCTACTTAAGTGGTGCTTGACAGCAACGTCGATGACACCTTCCATCACTTTACTGATGATTGAGAGTAGACTGATGGGGCGGTAATTGGACGGGTTGGATTTGTCTTGCTCTTTGTGGACAGGACATATATGGACAATTTTCCACATTACTGGGTAGATGCCTCTGTTTTAGCTGTACTGGAACAGCTTGGCTAGTGGCGCGGCTAGTTCTACTGCACAAGTCTTCAGTACTACAGCCAGAACACAGGTAACTACTAAGGCCAACCTCTGCCAGGAATTTCTGCTGCAAATAGGGCAGGATACCACAGATGATTGAGTTTTGTACAAGCTGTTGGCTGAGGATTGCCTCTCCTTGCATTTTCTCTCTGATATGCACTTGCTTTTAAAGGAGGCTGCATCCTTTTTTATTTGGTTGTGCCAGGTGCAGTGATCCTGGGTCAGCTTCTCCTGGGACTCAGGATCGATATTAAAAGTCCTAAGCAAAGCCTTCAGAGTGTCCTTGTAGCACTTTCTTTGATTGCCCTGAGAGCGCATCCCAGACTCAAGCCTTCCAAAGAAGATTTGCTTTGGTAAGCGAATGTCAGGCATTCTACATGACCAGTCCAACTCAGTTGTGACAGTCTCAATATGGTGTGGATATTTGACATGCCAGCTCGGGTGACGACCTCAGTGTCTGGTATTTTGTCCTGCCATCTGATCTTCAGAAGCTTCAGAAGGCAGCTGAAGTGAAAGTCGTTGAGCCTCCTGGCATGAGGCAGGTACACAGTCCAAAGCTTGTCTGCGTAGAACAGAGTGGACAGGACTATTGCTCTATAGACTTTCAGTTTGGCAGGCAGACTTACTCGTCTTCATTCCCAAACTGATGTTCGAAGTCTGCCGAAGGCTACACTTGCTTAGGCAAGTCTTCCATGTGTCTCATCATTGGTATAGACAGCATGAGAGAATGTGCTGCCGCGATAGGTGACCTTATCCACTGCTGACAGGTTCTGGTCATGGAGTGAAAATTTGGCCTCAAGATGGGGCCTTCCTGGAGCAGGCTGTTACATTACTTCAGCTTTCTTTGTGCTGATCGTAAAGCCAAAGTTGTTGCATGCATTGAAGATCAAGTTTATGATACATTGCATGTCCAGCTCTGAACTGGGAACTTGTGCACAGTCATCGGCAAACAGGAAAACATGAAGAAAGCCCTTGAAGACCTTGGATTTTGCCTGGAGTCGTCTCAGATTGAGCAGCTTCCCGTCCATGTGATATCTGATTTTGATACCAGGATCACCATCATGGAAAGCATCGGAGAGCATGCCAGAGAAAAAACATGCTGGGTTGGCTCTAGCGCACAGCCATGCTTAACTCCATTAGTGACTGGGAATGGGTCAGATGACTCATCATCATCCAGGACATGTGTGAGCATGTCGTCATGGAACTATCGAACCATTATGATGAATTGTGCAGCATTCATAACACAACAGATGAATTGTCAGCTAAAATAGAAATAAATATGTATGACCTGATAGCCATTAAAGAGACATGGCTGAGACTAGAACTAGGGGACATAGTTTAAAATTAAGGGGTCTCCCATTTAAGATGGGAATGAGGAGACATTTTTTCTCTCAAATGGTCCTTAGTCTGTGGAATTCACTTCCCCTGAGAGCAGTAGAGGCAGGTCATTGAATATTTTTAAGACTGCATTCGATAGATTCTTGATTGACAAGGGAGTCAAAGGGTCTCGGGTGTAGACAGGAAATAGAGTTGAAGCCACAATCAGATCAACCTAAGCTGAGAAGTGATTTGATAGAGGTATTCAAAAACATAAGGGATCTGGACAGAGTAGATAGAGAGAAACTGTTCCCACACGTGAAAGGATCAAGAACAAGAGGGCACAGATTTAAAGTATTTGGTAAGAGAAGCAAAAGTGACATGAGGAAAAACTTTTTCACGCAGCGAGTGCTTAAGGTCTGGAATGCACTGCCTGAGAATATGGGGGAGCCAGGTTCAATTGAAGCATTCGAAAGGGAATTAGACAGTTATATGAAAAAGAAGAATGTACAGGGTTATCAGGAGAAAGCAGGGGAATGGAACTGAGGGAACTGCTCTTTCAGGGAGCCGGTGCAGACATGATGGGCCAAATGACCTCCTTCTGCACTGTAACAATTCTGTGATTCTTAGCAAATGACGGAGCAAGCTCGAGGGGCCAAATGGCCTACTCCTGCTCCTACATTCATATGTAATTTCTCAGGGCAACTGAATTTCTCCATTACCTTTCAAAAGCCCTCATGACTAAATGTGTCGAAGGCCTTGATCAGGTGAACAAGCATGTAGAGGTCCATGTTCAGTTCTTGGCATTTCTCCTGGAGCTGTCTAACTGCAAATGCCATATCAGTGGTTCCTCAACCTATTCTGAAACCACACTGACTCTCTGGCAGCAGATCCTGGTCGAGATATTGCACTCGGTAATTCAGAAGGATTCTGGTGAAGATTTTACCAGTGATGGAGAGGAGTGAGATTCCTCTGTGATTGTCACAAGACTAATGAGTTCCTTTCCGCTTGTACAGGTGGACACTGGAGGCATCTTTGTACCCTTGCTCCCATATAGACTGAGGGAGTTCTGTTAACTTCTTAATCAGGCATTGGCCTCCAGCCTTGCAGACCGCAGCTGGGATGGCATCATCTCCTGAAGCTTGCCGCTAGTCAGGCGTTTCATAGCTTTTGTCTTTTCAAACAGCGTGGGAGGGTCACCAAGAGAACAGTTGATGGCAATCTGTGGCAGTCTGTTGATCTCTTCTTCAATGATGGATGAAGGCCGATTGTGGATGTGGTTAAAGTGCTCTGCCCATCTTTCTAGAATTTGGGCTTTTTCAGTGAGCATTGTTGACCTGTCGGCACCGAGGATTGGTGATGAACCATTAGACTGGGACCCCTGGACAGATTTCAAAGTATCATAGAATCTCTTCCAGACAGGAGTTTGTCTGCTTTCTGATTCTTGCCTCTGTGTCTTGCATCTCTTTGATCTTGCAGTGGACAGTCCTGCGGATATTTTGGTAGGCATCATGCTTGAAGAGTGGTGACTTGTCATTGAGGTAAGCCCAACAGAGGCAATGTTTCTCCTCCTGCACCACTGCCTGTTTGAGCCTTGAGACATTCTGCTGCTTCTGGACCTTCATGCCCTAGGGGCATTTAGGGGGATAGATCTTAATGTTTAGCTTTGAGATTATAAGACGATGGTCAGTTCAGCAGTCAGCGCCACACATGGCTTTTGTTACACGCACATCCTGCCTATCCCTCTGCCTGGTGATGACATAGTCATTTAGATGCCAATGCATGGAACGGGGGTGCACCCAAGACATCTTGTTGCAGTTAGGGAGGCAGAAAACTGTGTTGATGATTAAGAGCTCATGCTGAGCACACATCTTCAGCAAGAGAAGTCCATTGCTGTCACAACTGCCAACCCCTGTTTTTTCCAATGACCCCTTCCCACACCTGGTGAACTGTACTAACTCATGCATTGAAGTCACCAAAAATGAATAGCTTGCCTGACTTTGGCACATCAGCAATCAAGGAATGGAGGTCATCATAAAATGTATCCTTGATGTTATCAGGGTTGGTCATGGTAGGGGCGTACTGTCATGGTCCTGTAGTTTATTTTTTTCAGGAATATTCGGTGTACCTTTAAGGCTTGCAAAGGATCAGTACGGCTTTAAGAACCAGCAGGCGTCTGGAGTCACCGAGAAGGTGCATTTTCATTGCCTTGGATACAGCCATTTGGAGACTGTGATTCAAAGGGTGCATTCTCGTTACCATGGATACAACCACTGGGATTGAGTATTAAGCAATACATTTATTACAATTCAATTTTGAACTGGCTTTTTAGTTGATGACGTCTGTTCTAACAGAACAGACAGACAGCTATGGTGTTAGCACCTAAAAAAAGAACTCTCAGCTGTTTAAACTGAAGAAAGAGAATTTTAGTCTCTTTAACCATTATCTCTCAAAATTCAAAAAAAAGTCAAGCCAAAACATAGATCTCTGGTAATTTAAACTGAAGGAAGGGAAGTTAGGCTTTGACAATCTTTTATCCATCAAAATCTCTAAAGTCAGATTGATTCTATTAAAAGTGTTTGCAAGATGTTAATTGTTGAAATTCACTGGAGAAGGAAAGCATCACTTACTGCTGGAATTCGACTACGGACTGTTCTACTGTGGAAGAACCTTTTATCCCCATCAGACGGCTGTGAGGACTTCAAGCAACATTGGACTGTAAATTTGCAAGGACTGTATTTTTTTCCATTTTAAATGTTGTTTATATCTTCATAGTGTTTAAGAATTTAGTTTTTTTTAATTAAGCAGTTAATTTGTTGATTTAAAGACACCTGGTTTGGTTAGCCTCATTCGGGGGTTAATGGATAGCACAATTTGGCTGGGTCTTTCTTTAATTTGGAAAGTTTAAAATGATATGTTAGGCGATAAGTGGAGGGATGGAATTGAATTATCAGTGCATTTCTCCCACCACAATCAGAATCGTATATTTTGATTGGGGCTTTGACTGGAGCGGTCGGTCATAACAGTACACACTGATGAGAGTTACTTGCCTGTTGCTGTGCAGGGGAATTTTAAGCACTATCAGATGATCATTAACACCCTTGGGAAGGCAAATTAACTTACTGACAAGATAGTCGATGACAGCAAAGCCTACACCAACTTTGTACCCTTCTTCCTTCCACGGCCACTCCAAAAGGATGTGTAGCCTGAACCAATTCCCTTGTGCTGACCTTCCTTAGGTAGACTCACCGAGGGCAGCGATTTGGACGTTGTACCTGGACAACTCTCTACCGACAAGTGCAGTTCTTTTCTCAGATCTGTCGGCTGCCCTATTGTCCATGAGGGTGCACATGTTCCATGCACCAGTGGTGAACGGTGTCGACCTTACTTTATTTTTTGAGATTAACTTATGAACGTGTGTCAGGCAAGCCTGCCAAGAATGAAGAAAATTAATATCACCACATGAACATTGATTTTAAACTATTGATGGTGAAGAAAGAATTAAAAAAAACAATTGGAGGGTTTGGCTGGAGAGGGACATTAGTATATCAACAGACAAGTACTTCAAAGGACAAAGGAGCTATTCCCTGCTCCAATTTAATCCACAATGGACTTTTGATTTCCAGATGTTGAAGCATCCCAGGTTAACTACTATGAGGGTTGAATACACAAACAGATGTGGTCAGGCCAGTTTAGTCACATGACTGACTGTTGGAGTTTTATGAATTTGAACTTCCAACAGGGAATTTGAACTCAGAAGGCTATTTTCTCCTGGACTGAGAATACCTCTCTCCTGTCAACTCTCATCTCGCTCTCACCAGCTTTGGAAACCATTGAAGACATATGAACCCCAAGACAGAAATGTCTCCTATGGTGAACAAGGTTTAAGAAGAATACTGGGCCCCAATGAAAAGTAAGAGCTGTCTACAATCAAGGACTCTACGGTGAGCTGTAAACACAGAAACGGTAACAAGAAACCCCTTTTAGAAACTGCCTCAAACTTCTCCATTTTATTTGCCTTCTGCTCTTTTCTGACTCTATTTGCATGTGTGTATCGCGTGTGCATGCTAACGTATATCAGTAGGTGTTAACCGTATTAGAGTTGAAGTTTAAGATTTAATAAATTTCACTTTTCTTCTTTATACCTAAAGAGAACCTGGTGTGCTCATTTCTTTGCCTTATAATTGGAAAGCTGTGAACAAGGATTCACAAAGGGGGAGCTCAAAAAACAGTGTGATTAAAATTAAACCCTGTTACAATAAGACCAGGTGAAGATAGTAAAAGACCCCAGACACCTTTTTCACCTGGTAGTAACAGAAATTTGGGTGCTATTGTCCGTAATTTTACCCACAGACAAACGAGTGAAATTGGAAGTGGGAAGCCAAATTGTTCCCAATCAAAAAGAGCAAATTTCAGTACAGGTTTTCTTGTGGTTGTGTGTGATTGAATACTAATAGTAAGCCAGGGTGAAGTAACTTGGCATCAGTTAAAAGCACTGTCTATTGACGAGTTGAGGAAAATGGCTGAGCAGTGTGGGATCACTGTATGTGGCAAGGCTAGGACGTCTGAACTCCTAAAGCTAGTGACCAACCATTTTTTCCTTGAATCTGAAGCAGCAGAAGCAGTGTTAGAAGCAAAATCTGACAGGGTAGGGTGAGCAAAGATACAATCGGAACAGAGGGAACATGAATTTGAGGAAAGAGAGGGGGAGAAAGAGAAAGCCTTCCAGAAGGAACAGGAAGAGAAAGAGAGAGCCTTCCAAAAGGAACATGAAGAAAGTTAAAGACATGAGAGAGAGGGAGAAAGAAAATTCCAGAAAGAATCCGAAGAGAGAGAGCTGAAGTTGCTTGAGTTAACTAGGTGGTGCCAGAGTAGCCATTGGAAAGCATGGCCAATCTGGAGAAGCAGAATTCAGGGGTGGGTACAAGATTGCTAAAACTTGCTCAATTAATTCCAAAATTCAATGAGAAAGATGTGGAAGAATTATTTGTGTCTTTTGAGAAACTGGCAATGCAGCTAAAATGGCCAGCGAAGACCTGGTCTCTTTTAATGGAAAGCAAACTAATCAGGAAAAGCCCATGAGATTTATTCCTTGTTGCCAGATGAGAGTTCATCAAATTATGAACTGACCAAAAATGCTATGCTCGGGGCATATGAATAAGTACCCAAAGCCTATTGCCAGAAGTGTAGAACCCTCAAAAAGCAACCTAATCAAACTTATCTAGAGCTTGAAAGAAGTAATCAGCTGGCTTTTGATCAGTGGCTGACAGCTTTAAAAATGCAGCTCAGCTATGAGAATCTCAGAGAAGTAATCCTGTTAGAGGAATTTAAAAACTCTCTCACATTCTCAATAAAGACCCATGTAGAGGAGCAGCGGGTCCAGAGAGCCAGGCAAGCGACCATTCTGGCCAATGAGTTTGCTTTAATTTATAAGTCGGTTTCCCAGGGCAGAACATTTCCTAATCACTCCCACTAATCCGAAAAGGACAAAGGGTGGGAAGATGATCTCTGCCCAGGCAGTCCTGGGAGAGAAAGGAAAGAAGGAGACACAGGGGGCCCTCCTCCAGCCAAAATGGAAGGTGCAGTGAGCAAGAGAGAGACCTGGAGACCTGTGTGCTTCCATTGTAATAATGCAGGGCATTTAAAAGCTGACTGCTGGAAACTAAAGGGGAAACCGGTAGGGCTAATCAGGGCACACCCGCTCAGTGCAGACAGAACCCTGATGGGAAGTACAGAGCAAGCGGTGGCTTTAACTGAAGTAAGATTGCAATCCAGGAAGCTTGCTACAGCCACTGCAGGAAAGGTTAATAGGATTCCTGAAGGTCATCAGGGTTTTGTGTCTGAAGGGAAAGTAACCCCATACATCTCAAGTGGCGCAAGCAAGCCCATAGTAATTCTCAGGGACACAGGGGCAACTAGATCCCTTTTACTGGTAAAAGGCCTGACCTTTCCCCCAGAGGGTGCAATGAACACCAAAATGGGTGGTGAATGGTATTGGAAGGCAGTGTATGCCTGTACCTGTACACCGGGTTCACCTGGAGTGCAACCTAGTTTTGGGACCGGTGCCCGTCGGGATTGTCCTTTGTCTGCCTGTGGACAGGGTTGATCTGTTCCTAGGTAATGATCTGGCATGGGTGACTGTGGTAGCCCCCCAGTAGTGAAAGAAAGATCGCAGGAGGTCAAAGAGACAGAGCAGTGGCAGGTGACAGTCCCCTGTCGAGGCCCTAAATGTGTAGTGGATCAAGCCATGATCAAACCAGCTCCCTCAGAGGAGACTGCATTGGCACTGCAGGCAGATGTCCGTGAGGTCTGCCTGTCCCAGACTTTCTTTGGAAAGTTAGGAGACCCAGGGAATGAATTGAATGGATTTTCCTTTGGTGAGGCTTAGCGAACCGACCCAGTATTGCAAGAGTTAGCACAGGCTGCTCAGTCTGAAAGTGAAGCAGCGGGAGTCCCTGACTGCTACTGTTTAAAGAATGAGGTACTGATGAGGAAATGGAGTTCACCTCACAGACCTGAGGGCAAAGCATGGACAGTAGTTCACCAGTTAGTGGTGCCGCAGAGGTACCGGGAGAAATATTAAGAAAGGCCTACGAGACTACAGTGGCTGTACATGCTGGTATACGAATGACCAAAGCCCACAAAAGACAGCAGTTTGACTGGCCAAAACTCCTCAAAGATGTGCTGGAGTATTGCAGAAGTTGCCACCTGTGCCAGGTTGAGGGGAGACCCCAACCTGCAGTGAAACCTGCACCCTAGATCCTGTACCGGTGTTAGGAGGACCATGCAGCAGAGGGCTGGTGAACTGTAAGGGACCCCCACTGAGAACAATAAGGGACCAGCAAGCACATGGCTGGCAAAAGTTTAGAAAGAGACGGGGAAAAAGTGACCAAGAGGGCAGGTTAAAGGAAGTCTGGGAAGGATCCCAGATGAAAAACCCTACCATCCAGTCAACCAACCCCAAAAAATGTGAAAAGTTAGACCCCGCATCCTCCTATGTAAATGCATAGAAGCACCCCACCAGAGTTGCTAACAGCATTTACAGGAACCTGCAGAGACAAAGAGAGACCTCTCGGGGGCACAGAAACCGTGTGGGTGATGACTCACCTAGTTGAAGTATCACAGGAGAGAGCAGTTAAGTCTGCACAAATACCTGCAGGTAGGAGTGTCCCAGAGAACAAAGGGGACAGTAACAAAGATTCCTCCCCCACAGTCAGAGGAATAGGGAGCCACCCATACTCTGAAGTCAAAAGTCTTTGTATGACTCAGAGAAGTCAGGATAGACACACCCCCTACTTACTCCTGAGGAAAAAAAAGTGGCAATTAAAACAGCCCTGGCACCCAGAAAAGACTATTTTTAATAGGCTTTAAGATTGGTGAATGAATGGAAATGAATGAGAGAAATGCATGGTTTTACTTTCAGCATCTTATATTTCTCTCAAACCCTGTAATGAAATATGCCATTTTTCTTCAAATCACATTTCATTCCTCTGGGTGTGGAGGTGTCAGGCAAGCCCTCCACCTGCCAAGAATGAGGAAAATTAATTTCACCACATGAACATTGATTTTAAACTATTGATGGTGAAGAAAGAACTTGCTTTAAAAAAACAATTGGAGACTATGGCTGGAGAGAGACATTAATATATCAGCAGACAAGTACTTCAAAGGACAAAGGAGCTATTCCCCGCTCCAATTTAATCCACAATGGACTTTTGATTACCAGATGTTGAAGTATTCCAGGTTAACTATTACGATGGCTGAATTCACAAACAGACATGATCAGGTGAGTTTAGTCACATGACTGACCATTGGAGCTTTTTGAATTTGAACTTCCAACAGGGAATTTGAACTCAGAAGGCTATTTTCTCCTGGACTGAGAATACCTCTCTCCTGTCAACTCTCATCTCACTCTCACCAGCTTCGGAAACCATTGAAGACACATGAACCCTAACAGAGAAAAGTTTTCTGCAGTGAACAATGTTTAAGAAGAATACTGGGCCCCAATGAAAAGTAAGAGCTGTTTTCAATCAAGGTCTCTACGGCGAGCTGTAAACACAGAAACAATAACAAGAACCCCACTTTAGAGACTGCCTCAAACTTTTCCATTTTATTTTTCTTCTGCTGTTTTCTCTCCCTATTTGCATGTGTGTATCACGTGTGCATGATGGCATGGGCACATCATATATCCATCGGCGTTAACCGTATTAGAGTTGAAGTTTAAGGTTTAGTAAATTTCACTTTTCTTCTTTAAACCTAAAGAAAACCTGGTGTGCTAATTTCTTTGCCTTAAAATTGGAAAGCTGTAAACAAGGATTCACAAAGGGAGAGCTCAAAACACTGTGTGTGTAAAATTAAACCCTGTTACAATAAGACCAGGTGAAGATAGTAAAAGACCCCTAGATACCTTTTTCACCTGGTTGTAACACCATGTTTATGGGATCCTTGCCAACTGCAACCTGCTGGGCAGGAGAGGTGAAGCAGACAATTTTTGGAGCACCTTTTCTAGTCCCTTCCTCATTCTATGGAGGCGAGCAGTGTGGTCCTAAAAAGGGCTGCTCAGTCACTCAGGGGCTTCTGAGTTCCACTACTGCTTCCTTCCAGTGAAAAACAACCCTATGGTCTGAGCCATCTGTGTGCAGGTACGCGGCTACAGCTCCCAGTGAATCCATACGTGCTGCTACGTCATTCGCCTATTGCCACAGGACTTGTGACAAATGAATAATGGATAACAGATAAAGAAAAATGATGATCATGACTTGCGTGTGAATTGGATTTTAGTAAGGAAGCATTGCACATCGTCAGCCTCATACCCATGCCTGACCTATCTTGATCCAGTGGCAAGATAAGTCTAGACGGCTGGAGATAAATCCGGATGCAGTGGGTGACCAGGACGTCTTCTGCGTCTTGTCGAGCTCTATGCATTTCACAACACAATGCTGAACCACCTTCAGGGCCTTTGGATGTTAAATTGGTCTCATACATAAAATCCACTGGAATCAGTCTTCACATGCCAGGGCAGACAGATCATAATTCTCCGAGGGTAGGAAACCAGACAGGTAACCTCACCTCATTTGGCCCACCCGTCGAAGTGGTTTACCGGAGTGTAGTCGCTGTTGCATGCTAACTTGGAGCCACAGATGAGAGCTGAGTGAAAGTGAGGATCAAATCAGGATGAGCCACTCCAAGGAGTGCGGCAAACCTGCTTGTGAGCGGTGCTACCTCTCCCTTACACCCCTTACACCCTGCTGTTTTCATATTGGCGAAGTGACAGGAGACAGAGACTAGTGATGAACAATTGTTTTTCAGACTGGAGGATGGTATTCAGTGAGGTTCCCCAGGGCTTAGTATTAGGACCATTGCTTTTCTTGATCTATATCAATGACGTGGACTTGAGTGTGCAAGGACACGATTTCAAATTTTGCTAATAGCACCAAACTTGGAAGTATTGTAAACTGTGAGGACAATAGTGACAGACTTCAAGACAGGCTGCTGGAATGGGTGGACACGTGGCAGATGAAATTTAATGCAGAGAAGTGATAAATGGTACATTTTGGCAAGATGAACAAGGAGAGGCAATAGAAAATAAAGGGCACAATTTTAAAGGGGGTGCAGAAGTGGAGAGACCTGGGGTCTATATGCACAAATCATTAAAAATGGCAGGACAGGTTGAGAAAGTGGTTAATAAGGCACACAAGAACCCAGGCTTTTTCAATCGAGGCATAGAGTACAAAAGCAAGGATGTTATTGTGAACCTTTATAAAATACTGGTCTGGCCTCTACTGGAATATTGTGTCCAATTCTGGTTTTTAGGAAGGATATAAAGACATTGGAGTGGGTGTAGAAAAGATTTCTGAGAATGGTTCCAGGTATGAGGGACTTCAGTTGCATGGAGAGATTGGAGAAGCTGGAGTTGTTGTCCCTAGAGAAGAGAAAGTTGACAGAAGATCAGATATAGATGTTTAAATTGAGGGGTCTGGACAGAGTAGATAGAGAGAAACTGTTCCCATTGGTGGAAGGGCTGAGAACCAGAGGATACCAATTTAAGGTGAATGGCAAAAGAACAAAAGACGACATGAAGTAAAACTTTTTCACACAGCAAGTGTTTAGGATCTGGAATGCACTGCCTGTGTGTGGTGGAGATAGATTCGATAGTGTCTTTCAAAAGGGAATTGGTTAATTATCTGAAGAGAGAAAAATTGCAGGGCTACGGGGAAATGGCAGAGGTGTGGGATTAGCTGAGTTGCTCTTGCAGAGAGGTGGCACAGACACAAAGGGCCGAATGGTCTCCTTCTATGTTTTAACCATTCTACGATTCTATGATTCTATATCTGGAGAAAGCTGTCCAAGCACCTCCCTTGCATTTCTTTCCCTTTGATAGATGATCCTTCCTCCACCTCCAGCCTCTAATTTTTTTCTTTCATTGCATCTTTCTCTATTTTACCAAAACTATCATTGCTGTTCTGAACTTATCCTCGCTAGATCCTCCCAAGCTTTAAACATAGAGCCGACATGAGTGTTGTCCATACCGACATCACATCAGGGAACCAAATCCAAAAGCAGTACTTACTGAAAGTCTGGGTGCACCCTGTACATATTTTCCAATCATTGCATATCTGTTTGTAGCACACTGGTAGCACTCTCACCTCACATCCTAAAAGATTATAAGTTTAAGTCCCACTCCAGGACCTGAACACAAAAATCAAAGCTAATACTCCAGTGCAATACTGAAGGAGTGCTGTACTGTCCTTTTGATGAAACGTTAAACTGAGGCTCCATCTGCCCTCTCAAGTGGTTGTAAAATACCCCACAGCACTATTTCGAAGAGGTCAGAGGAGTTATTTCTAGGGTGTTGGTCAATATTTAACCCCCCATCAACATCACAATAACAGATCATCTGGTCATTATCACATTGATGTTTATGAGAGCTTGCTGTGTGCAAACTGGCTGCTTGCTGCATTTCTTACATTGCAACAGTGACTACTCTTCAAAAGAACTTAATTGTAGAGTTGTGCGTCCTGTAGTTATGAATGCTGCTAGATAAATGCAAGTCTTTCATTTTGAATTTAAATAGATTGGAACATTTTCCTACAGTGTAATGTTCTCAGAGATTTAATATAAAGTATTTGTAAGCACCCATGGATGTTTTTCTTTGTTAAAGATGTTATATAAATACAAACTGATGTTGTTGTAAGATGTTCTCATTTCTTGTAATAACTCACTCAGAGATTCTTATTTCTTGCATTGATTTACTACAATGCTTTCATTTCCTGCAGTAATTCACTACAGTGCTCTTATGGTTTTACAATTATTCACTGTGCCTTTTTTTCAGAGGAATCTGCTTCCAGTTTCTTACTTTCAAAGAACTCACTTATTGCTCTTAATTTCTCAAGCAATGTGACAGATGCTTTTTGTTATAAGTCCTGGTGGTAATAGTGGATTCCTGTGTGAATGTAACACTACTAGTCACAGGCAATAACCTTAGTTGCTAGCACCAACCTTATGGTGTTTGAGTTTATTTAGCAGTCATAATGCCTCAGTAATATGTTCAGAGAAATTAAATATCTGTCCAATGTGTTATGATGCACAATATAATGAAAGTGAGAAAACCTGGATTCTGTCATAAAATTTCCATTATAAATGCACAGAATAATCACTATGTGATAATGATGAAGTAATGGGCTCCCAAATAGTTCCATTTACTGCTGCTAAAGCTTGAAAATAAAGGATGCAGCCCAAATTTAATCTACTGCAAAAGACTAGAAGCTGAGGTATGTTCTCCACTTCTTAAACCCCACATATAGCTGTATCTGTCCAGCATTGGCACAAGTGGGAGCAGAAAAATCTACCATGCCATTTTCTTACTGCTTTATCAACTTGTCTTTTCACTTTTAACCAATTAGTCATTGCTGTTACGAATAACTCTAATTGCTTTCACTTAAACAAGTCCATCCGTTTCTGGGGCTTGAGTTGCTCTGCCTCTGGTGCTTGATTTTTTTTTTATTTAGGTCTTTCTTGCCATTGTCTCTCAGGAAGAGGCTCAAATAGTTTGAAAAATACAAAAACCAGAATGTATCCATATGATTTTATGATGTATTCTGACAGACTTGAACATTCATGTACAAAATTGGGTGGAGGGAGGTGGTCTATTAAACAGGAATTCACCAAGCCTGCTGTTAATGATAAAAAAAAAACTTACTGCTTTATTTCTTCAATTTACAAACAGCTCACATTATTAGGTTAGGTATAGAATACATGATGGTGAGGAATGAGAGGGAACAAATATCTATCTAAATTTAGTTTCAGTAGATCATGCTGGTGCAAGGTCAATCTGTGACTGACAAATTGGAAACACATCAAGTGCTCATAAGTGGCCACAATGGGAGTGGATGCTGTGACTGAGAGGATCAGGCTTCTGTATGTACTATGACATCCTGAGGGGAATTTTATGGGCCCTGCAAGAGCAACTTTGGTAGCATGCGGGATGATTTAATTAGGCGTGAGCTGTTTTTTTCGAATTTTCGACGTCGGGATCTTTTGGCGAAATTAAGTTGGCGGCGTGTTTGCGGCGGTCTGGATCTCCCCCCAGACAGTGGCAGATTGCAACTTTGCATTCATTTCCATACCACAAGTACTCAATTTTTTGCTTATTATTTTGCTGCATTGTGGTGCAGATTAATTGTAATGTCAGTGTTTTGAGGATTGTTTTAATATTTGCATTTATGAAAATGACTTCCTGTTAAGCAACTCTTGTGTATCAAGTAATATTGCGTTTGTTTACAGTCTGGTTCTCCCAAAACACGCATTTGAATTTGCAAGAAAAGAATATTGGTGTATAGCTCGGACTTTCTAAGATTAAAGGTAGCCTTGAAGATGTGAATAAGATGCAGTGAGATGCTTTTCGTTTCAGTCTCCGAATTGGGTATCATTATTTTTTGATTTATTTTAAATTAGTGGTAAATTCATTCATATGCTTACAGTTTGAGAACTTTTTTCCCAGATAGATTACAACTGTTGGCCATCCCCTCCCCCCCCCACCTCCCTGTGTGTCTTGAGGTCAGTGGTTTAATTTCTTGAACTCATTGGCATAAGGAACGCCAACATTGGAATCGATGTTTGGCTCCAGGCTCGGCACCAGCAAGGGTGGTTCTTCTCAAGGGATGGTGGTGAAAGCATTGGGGTTATGTAAATTGAGGTGTAGGAGAGGGTACTTGGGGAGGACAGGGTGGGGTTATCGGATGTATGGAGGAGCAGGGGAGGGAGGAGGACATCATCCAGGGTGTGTAGTGATTATTATTGCTGCTGAAGATGGCTGTGAGCAGCTACAGGGCTGGTGGGTTGATCTGAGCATTACAGTCAACAGATGGTCATGAGGAGCCTAAAGGGAGGGCTGAACGCTGTCAACGTCAGGGACCTGTGGGGCGAATTCAGGGTACTGGCTGGCTGAGGGAACAGTCACAGTCAATGGGGGCAAATGGATTCTGTAGGGGGAAAGGTCGAGACTTAGGGTTGGCTATTCAACAAAATCATAGGGAGGGGAACAGGACTCAGCAATAACGTTAAAGTGGATTTCAGGAGGATTTCGGGTTAGAGTCGGCATGTTGATGGTAACGGGAGTAGGAACAGTGGAGAGGGCTGACATGAATAAATTGATTGTGACACTGTCCAAGATAATGGGGGGGAGCTTCAATGCTAACAGAGCGAAGGTTTAAGGTTACATTGGGTGCGTCAAGGGTGATGGGTGCAGGCTGGAAGATTGCAGGAGGAGGTTGGAAGGTGGGGAAACTTGCCATAATTTGTACACCCACCATTTTCTCAAATGATAATGCACACCACATAGCCATTCAAGGATTGCAAGTTGAGTAGGAGAAGACCAATGATGATGGGTGGGATTTCCTGCTGGCTGCAAATTCAAGGCACATAAAAGGAATCTGATCATTGCCTCAATGGTTCAGCTGACTGGCAACAGAAAAAAAGCAGAGGGAGGACTAAGGAGGGGCACTTTCCCCTCAATGCATGATGCCTGAATGCCAGCAACCAGCAGGCAGAACAAGAAGTTTGTGGATGCTCCGAATGATAATATCCAGAAACGGCATTATCAAGATGGGCACTGGCACGTCGTCGCATCCTCAGGACAAGGTTAAGTTACCTTCATTGTCAGTCAGGCAATGCCAGAGACACCTAAGGAGTCTGTGAAATGGTCACAGAAATTTGTAGGATCCTGCAGCATGACCTTCAACCATTTGGGTTTGGTGAGAATCCCATGCCGTTGTCCCCAAGGTGACTGCTGCAATAATTTTGTTTGCTAGTGGTTCCTTCCAGGGATCTACGGCAACATATGTAGCATATCACAGTTTGCGACCCATAGGTGCATCAAAGAGGTGAACAATGCCCTATTTCATCATGCCAATGATTTCATTTACTAACTTGCAGTGGAGAACAGCCAGGCAGCAAGGTCTGCGGCCTTCAGCCCCATCGCTGGGTTCCCTCGAGTGCAAGGGGTGATCGACTGCACTCATGTGACCATTAGAGCTCCCTGGGACTGCCTGCCTTATTTGTGAATCGAAAAGGGTTCCACTCTTTGAACTTATAATTGGTTTGTGACCACTGGAGAAGAATCATGCAGGTTTGTGCTCATTTCCCGGTGATCAGTCAAGACTCATACATTTTGAGGAACTCACACCTGCCAGGAATTTTTGACGAACCGGCTGAAGTAGACGGCTGGGTCCTGGGTGAATGGGTTACCCCCTTTGAACATAGTTGATGACACCAGTGCACCATCCCCAAAGCGCTGCTGAAGAGCGATACAATGCTATTTACGCATCCACCAGAGTCATCATCGAACACACCACGACATTGGTATGCTGAAAATATGCTTCCGCTGCCTTGACCAGTCTGGAGGGGCTCTTCAGTACGTGCCACAGAGGGGGTCAAGAATTGTCTGCTGTGTATTGCACAACCTGGCAATTAGATGCAGCCACATTCTGCAGGTTGAGGAACAGGAGGAACACCAGTCCTCCTCAGATGAGAATGACTATGAAGATGGTGAGGAGGAGGGCAACAATGCAAATGATGCCGATGTGGATATAAGGGCCATGGAGAGAAATGCCAGGGATATCAGGGGGAACTTCATATTTGCATGTTTCAGCCAACATAAAGGCACTTCATAAAGGAATATTGGGAGGAGAAAAAAAAACATTCTCCAAATATTCTATGTTCACATATGTCTGAGGTCTAATTTATTGCTGTAATCAAAAAGAAGGGCTCTTCTAATAACAGCATGTGAACCTGCAGTGGAGATGTGCCTAATGGCCTGTATGTTATCAATTTCATTCAAAGAGACCCGAGTTTCCATGGAAATATTGTCCGGCATCAAGGCATTAACCTACATGCATAGGAAGCTGCAACTTTGATGTGACTGGCAGATCAAATGTTTTCTGGGTTACAATAGAACCGAAAATACACCTATGCAAGGAAAGTAAGGGATGACCGCACATCTACAAATGCAAGGCATGTCGATAAGGAAGAAAGTGCAAAACTTCAGATGACAAACAAGGCTGAAATGATAAAAGGACACTGTACACTTTCGGAAATGCATTGCAAGCATCAATACGTTCCTGCCATAGACCTACAATAAACATTTTCCTTTTTAACTGAAACAAAGCAAATGATTTATGAGAGTGCATCTAATATTAAAACAAATAAATATGTATTTAAACTTCAAAAATATGCGCACAATATTTACAGCGCCTGTGAAACCTTAGTGCTCAAAACATTTTTTTTACATTTTCTACCGATTGCCCCATTGCTGTGGATGACGGTGATGGATGTCCTTTGGAGTTATGGGACCTTGATGGCTCCATCCTACTGAGGGTCTGTAGCACTGGTGCTTGAGTATTCCCTGTGTGCTTGCCTGCTGTAGGTAAGGGGGTCATTGTCGGGGTGGAAGACGAGACATTTCTTACCCTGGGGGTGTCCGAAAGGAAAGCCCCAGGGCAGCTGGCATGTGCTCATTCTCCATCTGTGTGCATGGTGGCACCTGCCTGTCTTCCTGAGGGGAAGGAGCACCCACAGGAAGGTTCAGGTTTCTCGTTCCCCTCTCCCTTAGACTCTGCTGCCTGGAGCCCATGGCTACAGCGATGGAGTACAGGTCTGAGTGCATATGGCTTGAGTGCTCAACTCACTAATGAGCTTGCCAAACTCTCAACTGAGAAAGCCTTATGTTCAAATGCCTGGGACATGGCAGATGTCATGGCTTACATGGACTCCTCCATGGCACAAGCAAAGCTACGCATGACCTCAGGTATCTCCGGCATCTTTTCCACATGGCTTTGCCGCACATCCAGCAGACTTCTCGCAGCAACCAACAGAGTATGATCATCAGCGTGGGGCTGAGCAGAGGCCTGGTTCCAGAAGTCCTCCCTGGAGGAGGAGTCTTATTCTTGCGGCGTTCCGCCATTCGAATGCGGGCACCTGCAATGAAGACACAAACTGAGGCACATTAAGCATCAGCTGAGCATTAGTTCACACACTTTCCTTTGCTGTGCACATATGGCTGCAAGACTGAAGATGACATTTCATCCTTACACCTGGAAGATCCTGCCTCGCCATCTGCGATTGCTCTGCTTCCATCCTCTTTTGTAATTTCTGCTGCCTCCTCCTCAGCTGGTGTCAGCACCCTGATGTCTGGGATACCGCCACCTGTCTTTGCCCACACGTGTTAGTTGTGGGTGTGTTTATCCTGCAGGAGACAGTGCAGATTTAATGACATGTCAAAAGATGCATCACACCAATTGTGTACATGCATCGACATCACTCATTCTGGACTGGCTTTCACACAACATATTTAAGCACGTAAAAAATGCCAATCGTCAACTTTGCCCACAATCAGTTAGTGTATAGCACCAAGGCTGCTCATGCATGCCACTGCATCCCTTGTCTTCCCTCTGTCTTAAAGACACGGAGCCTGAAGAAAATCAATGGAACAGCTTTGCCAAGACAACTTACTCTCGCCAATCTGAGCAAGTCATTGATACGTTTACAACACTGAACCCAGGTTCGCTGCATCACCCCACAGTTCAAGACCTCCTCCATTACCTCCATCCAGGCCATCTTGGTGAGGCAGGAGGGTTTTCTGATTCCATCTGCAGGGAAGAAGACCTCTTACCTTTCCCTGATGACCTGTAGGAGAACCTGCTGGGAGGTATCACTGAACCGTGGGGTGGGATACTACCCGGCTGGCTGACATTTTCTTTGCTCTTGTTGTAGTGAAAAAAAAATGATGGGGAGTTGGTGCTGGGTTTGAAAAATTAAGAAAGGAAAATGCAGTTGAAACTAAGTATAAGATTTAATTGCGGTAACTCTGAAGACAGTTACATACCACGAAGGCTGCTGCTCCTTGAGGTTTGAAACACAATGATTTAAAGCTGTGGTGCTCATGGTACTTGACAGAGTGACAGTGGGTTCCACCAATGAATGTCCGTCGCTACCGCATGATCGCATATGTCCCCCATGCCTGTCGCCGCACTTTTCATTTGCATATAAAATTGCTTGCAATACAGGAAAGGTGGTGGAAGCAGAAGTTCTGCCGGCTTCCAGTCCCGCCATCGGGAACACCATGGGACTCATAAAATCCTGGCTCTTGTTTCTTCTAGCTCCCAGTTTCTCTTTGATCCTTGCACTATACCACAACTCTTAGACAGTTTTTTCACCCTAGCCCCAGCACTGACCTCTAAACCAATATCAGTTAGCTGCTGACTTGTGCTCTGCTCTCGAGTTCACAAAAGGTAAAATCTACCACTAGGTTAATCAGCAAAGTAATGTATGCCATAGGAATTGAGAAGAGACTGAGATAAGCAGAGTAAAGGACAGATGTACAGCAGAGAACAAGTGAAAGAGTAATCATAAGAAAAGAGATATCAGGGGTGATATTGGTCTTGGTAGAGAATGCAAAAAGGCTGCTAGCCATCTGTTTCATACCCTGCCCTGTCTTCTTTTCTATTGATGGTAATGTGCCGAATCTTGCTGGATAAATACCGACATATTAATGACACACACCGTTATTAATGTACAAACTGGCCAGCAAAGTTAGGGCAATAAGAGATATGCCATGAGTTGTGAATCTCCCACACAGTAGTTTGTTTGTGGAAATAACTATGAACAAAAGCATTTAATGGTGTTTTGCTTAAGTTGGATAAGTATCGGTTTAGGAATGAGATTGAGGGTAATAAAGAAGATATACTACTACATAGAAACAGTCATCAGACTTCAAAAAGTAATTTATTATGTGAAGTCCAAAAAAGTGATGTTTTAGCATACAGAGCATTACGAATATTTTGTACTGAATCTCATTAGACGTAACTGATGTATATGGATCCATAAAATCAAGATGCTATTATAATTTTATTACTTACAGTATAATTACTTGGTTATTTTGCCTACTTTCCTGCAGCATTACAGTTTGGATTATTACCTATGCTTTTCAGATATTTGAGTAACTTTATTAATGTTTGTTTCAGCATTGGATATGAAGCAAAAACATAAAATGTGGTTGGCTCAAGAACGTGGTGTTGGATTTTGCAGTCAACGGCAAATCAACAGCGCTCACCGCTGACCTCAAAGAAATCTGCCCACAAAGATCTAGTGATCTCTGTGGCATGGTTTTCCCCTTTCCCAATGGCAGTTTAAATCTGGCACCAAGTCAAGGGGCTCTCCAGGCATCCAGTAGTGTTGGTAGTAAGCAGGGTAGGCAGCCAAGCACATTGAAGTATTTTCAAAGAGCGCATACCAGGAAGTTAAAAGCACTTTATCCTTCATGTTTAATCTAAATTTTCAGGTAGCAAAGTAAATGATTATGATTGGATTTAGATAAAAGCTAAAATAATAATTAAATACAAGCTAAAAATAAACTAAATATTTAAAAAAATAAAAATATGTGGAATTTTTATCATAATGGAGAAATTTGGCATTCCACAAATATAAAATTAGTTTTTCAGTGCCAATGAGGGTGTTCAGCCATAATTATGAAGTTACGCTCTTAAAACCCAGCTGCACCACATTCAGCATAAGAGTAGAAGTTCTTATCAATTCAAAGATTTCCCATTGATTGCAGTCTGGGGGTGCTTCAACAGTGCACCCTCTGGCGAAGCGTAGAATCACTACAGCAACTTATGGATTTCCATGTTATTTTGTGCATGTGCGGACTCCCAAAGTTGCTGTCAGTTTCAGTGGAGTGATGGTGGCGACTGATGACAGTTTCTTTCCCATTACCACTGCAAAATCCGGGTCCTAATCTCCTAGAACCAGCTGGGAGTGTAAGGCATATTATTGCTGAAGTATGTTTAACCTTATGCTTTCCAGTGAATTTTGCAGAGCCAGTAGTACCTCAGTACTATATGTTCAGTGGGATTTAGCTACACCAACTGATTATTTCTAAGATTAAGCAAAATCTGTTATATTTCAATGCAAATGTGACACTGCATCAGAAGAACTCTAGGCCTTTATTAAAATATTATCATCTCCTAAACATTTTTTTATCATTCTTTCTCTTGCTTCCATCCCCTTTGCTTGTTGGTTCATGTGAATAACTATAGGTAATAGTTCTACGGCAATGACAAAGAGGTCATTGAGCACCATTCCTGTTTCTCTTCTTCAAATGAAGGCACTCTGATAAGAATCTCTTTATCAGCAATCTGGCAGCACATGCTTTATGGAAGGGCTACACTGGGTGAATGTCTGCCAATTCCAGAGTCAAACTGTGTGACAAATATACCTGCCTCAATCATTCAGATACCTTTATACATCTAATAAGATTATACTTAGCAAATTCTTTATTTGTTTGGCTCTTGCATATCAAATTAAATAGGCAGTTAGTTGCAGATTTATACTATGCTCTAGAATCAGTTCAAAAAAATTGTCAATATTACCATTAGAATCTTAGGGCTTAGAGATGAGTGTGTGAATTTCAAATGTTGTTAGTTTCTTGTATAGTTTAGCTTCATTATAGGTTGATTGCTGGTGCTATAACATCCTACTGTCTTCCATGTATATCTCTACCAACTGAAGTACAATCTGAGATTCCTATCCATCCGCAACTCTGCTGTAAAACTGTTCTCACTGGATCGCTCCCTAATTACCTTAATTAGGCATTGTTTTATTTTATTTATTTAGAGATACAGCACTGAAACAGGCCCTTCGGTCCACCGAGTCTGTGCCAACCGACAACCACCCATTTATACTAATCCTACATTAATCCCGTATTCCCGACCACATCCCCACCTTTCTCCTACCACCTACCTACACTAGGGGCAATTTACAATGGCCAATTTACCTATCAACCTGCAAGTCTTTGGCTGTGGGAGGAAATCAGAACACCAGATGGATACCCACACAGTCACAGGGAGAACTTGCAAACTCCACACAGACAATACCCAGAACTGAACCCGGGTCACTAGAGCTGTGAGACTGCGGTGCTAACCACTGCACCACTGTGCCGCCCATAAATTGGATCTGATAATCTCATATTGGTCCTTCTAGTTCAACTGTCTGGTAACATCACATTAAACTTGATTTTAGGGAGCTTTAAAAATTGTGATATAGGTTCCCTGTGTAAATATTTTTTTTAATGTATATTTTCAGTCTGAAAAGGCTTTTAAACATTCCCTTTTTTTTCTTAGGATATGGGTGGGCTGATACAGTCTCACTTATTATCTTCTCCAGTTGTCATGAGAATCACTGCAGCCCTTCTGGTGAAGGTGCTCCCAAATTGTTGTTAGGTAGTGAATCCAGGATTGTGACCCAGCAACAATGAAGGAATGGTGATATAAGACTGAATTAGCGTAGTGTGTGAGTTGGAAGGTAAGTTACACTGATGGTGCCCTGATGACAATGATGCTCTTGTCCTTCTCAGTGTTAGATATTGCCTGGGAGGGAGATGTTGTCAAAGTAACCTTGGTGAGTTGCCGAACTGCATAATATGTTGGAGGGATGGATATTGATTTTGGTGGCAAGGGCGTCAATCAAGCAAATTGCTTTGTCCATGATGGTGTCAAGCTTCTTGAATGTTGTTGCAGCTACTCATTCGGGCAAGTAGTGAGTATTCCATCACACTCCTGATTTGAGCTTTATAGATGGCAGTGTTGGGAAAAAGCATTTACGTAGCCTTAGGCATCTGGGGCTTATACTCTAGAAAAGCATAAACTTTGAGGAGATTTGAATGAAGTCTTTAATATAATGTAGGAGGTAGGCTAGAATTTTTCGGCTCCTGACCACTCCGGGGCAGATGGGGTGGAAGCGGTCTAGTAAGCCGAATCTGCTCCGAGCCGCCCGCCCAACGGCATCACATATGGGACAGCCAATTAGTGGCCCCTCGGCATGCTTGGCACCTAACAGGGCACGCGTGGCCGGCTGCAGCAGTCGATTTGGGTGCGGGGCCAATGTCAGCCCTTTAAAAAGGCATTACAATGGAGCAGCTGCTCAGGGGAGGAGGAGCTGTGAGTGTATTTGCAGCAACTGCAGAAGTGACCAACTGACTGTAAAGTCAAGAAGTGAAAGAAGACTGACAGTGCCCAGGGGCAGGAAAGGAGAAAAGATTTGCAGAAGAAATCCAGATTGATGGAGAGAAGAAGGTTCACCACAGCCCCCAGATTCTCAGAGGAATATCTGCAGGTCCTCCTCCAGGTGGTGGAGGTGAGGCGTGATATTTTATTCAATGCTGATGGCCAAAGAAGGCCCGCAGACATGACCAAGAGGGCCTGGCTGGAAGTTGCTGAGGAGGTCAGCAGCCGTTGTGTGGTATAGAGGACATGGCTGCAGTGCCACAAGCAGCTCAATGACCTGCTTCGCTGTGCCTGGGTAAAGGGGTACTCCTCATTAATCTCATTGTGAATGTGTCAGGGAAGGTCAGTCTGTCCTAATGATGCAAGGTGAAGTGATGATGGTCTCATGCAGTGAAGTGTGCTAATAAAAGTTGATTCACACAAATGTGACCAAGCTGCAGTAAGGGACATGTGCCTAAATCTGTCCATTTGTCCATCTGACATCCTCTGTTGGCAGATTGGCGGCTACAGTGGAGGGGCCAGTGCTGGAAGCCATCCGTGATCTCGGGGAGTGTAGCCTCCCGGACCAGGCCATCAGAGAGCAAACTGAGATAAGCATGCGACAGGTCATGGCTGCTCATCCCTCTGAGGTCAGCTTTGAGGACCAGTCGAGCCTCAGGAGGACACGGGGCAACAGTCGATATCACATGGGAGCTCCTGTCAGAGTGCTCCCGATGCATCATGCAGCTCCTTGCTCCCTCCGCTCGTGACATGTCAACCGCAAACTCCCAGGGTCTTAGAGGGTGCTCCTGAACACCCTGATGTGCCGCGGCCTGCACAGCCACGAGCAGGCAGAGGACGTCCACCAAAGTCATCAAGAACAGGGTGGCAGCCCAATCAGCTACCTGCCTCTGGTGAGTCTGGTGGTGAGGGATCGTCCACACGTAAGAGCACCCGCAAACATTTTAAGAAATCACGTTAACATCACTTCTGGTTCACGGGGTTACCTTCCAATTATTTATTTGATTTGGACATTGGATCGCTGTAAATAAATTTGTGCTTTGAACATTTAACTTTGCATATGTTGTCCATGAAGTTGCATCAGACATCGTTGCGCTGCTGAGGCAGTTATGTATGAGATGTCACAAACATGGGTTGGGTTCATCGTGACATGATGCTGTTTTTCATCAGATCATGTCTTCCCTTGGATGTGCGTGTCCTTCCCCTCTCAGAATCCTGCAGTGGCTCATTGCATGTCACAATGTGATATCTTTGGATGTAGCGATCCTCTCAAGAGAAACGCCTGCCTATTAGGGCACCCTGGGTCTCTCTTGCTCTTAATTCCAGAGGGCACTCTGCTTCCTCTTCCCTGCCATCATGTGGGTGTTGCCCATCTTCCTCATCAGAAACGCCATCTTCATCTGATGGCGCCTCACGGTTACCTTGAACCTCCTCAATGGCGTCTCCCCTTTCCATCGCAAGGTTGTGCAAGGCGCAGCAAACGACAATAATCCTGGAGACCCGTGCTGGCGGGCACTGTGGTGATCCACCTGAGTGGTCCAGACACCTAAATCTCATCTTGAGCGTTTGTTCAATTGTCACTCTGGTGGCCGCATGGCTCTCACTGAAGCGTTCCTCAGCATGACGCCTTGGGATTCTCACCAATGTCATCAGCCATGTCTTCAAAGGATAACTCCTGTCGCCAAGTATCCAACCTTCCAGTCTGTCCAGGGGAGTGAAAAGAGAAGGCACCTGGGAGTTTCTGAGAATGTATGCATCGTGACAACTCCCTGGGTACCGTGCACAAACCTGCATGATCTTTTGCAATGATCTCATACAAGCTGAACGTTCAATGAATGGAAGCCTTTTCGGTTAATGAATGCCCCTGAATGACCTTCTGATGATCTAATTGCTACATGCTTACAGTCTATCATGCCCCGAACTATTGGGAATCCAGCTATTGCACTGAATCCTCTTGCTCTTTCAGCCTGGCTGGTGTTGTCCATTTTGAAACAAATTAAATTGTTAGCACGTCTGAACAATGCATCAGTCACAACCTTTATGCAGTGTTGCGTAGCTGCTTGGTAGACTCCGTACAAGTCTGCCATCGAAGCCTTGGAAGAGCCAAAGGCATTACAGTTAAGGGCAACAGTCACCTTAGGACGACCAGCATTTGATGGCCACCGAGGCAGTGTGAGGCTACATCCACTGCCAGCGTCTCACAAAGAAATGTCACAGTCTCACGTTACAGACGTAGCCTTCTTCGGCACTGGCGTTCCGACAGGTGCAGGTAGCTCAGACGTGGCCGGTATTCCCTGCCTGTTGGGTAGGCACGTCTCCTAACATGTGTTCACTCTCGCCCGACTCTGCCGCCTGCTCTCCCTCCCACATAACGGGGAGCCACTTGACCAGCTGCTTGCGCATGCCCATGCCCAGCTGTCCTTCTGTCCCTGATTGGGACATGGTCCTCCTCCTCTGAAGTGCTGCCTCTAGAATGCACAATTCCCATCGTTGGACTGGTTACCCGATTCAATGATTAAATCCCTTAAGCTCCAGCTGTCAGGACGGCGCACATAACCCCCTTCCTTCCAAACACTGACTCAGGACAGATAGGTCCCAAGCTGCAGTGAGTCAGCCTCAGTTGGAGCCCTCTGCACAAGCTACAAATGTCTATAATTTATATGACACACAAAAACTCTCATAGATAAACAACACCAAAAACTTTACCTCCAACACCCTCACTGATTGCCTGCCTTCCGCCCTTTTAAAGCTGCCAGGTTCCCAACACGATCAGTGATCCGCTTTACGGCCGTAAAATCCGATGGCCCACATAAATTTGCAGTCAATTGGCTTCTCAACTCCTTTAATTACCTTCAAATTACTTGTGCTCGGGCGGTGAGTGGTGACTCGATTGCGCCAACTTCCTGGATCATGAAATGGCATCTGTGCGAGATGACATCAGGGACTCGACACAACGTCATCGGACACCATTTCACCACCCGGACGCCTCCGAACTGATCCAATTACGGTAGGTAAAATTCCGGCCTATGAATGTCATTGCTCGATACCAGTGGGTTCTTTTTATGGTCAAGATTATGTCACGTATAAAAACCAAAAGTTTTCTTTTCTAAGTCAGTTATACTACGCAGTCTGCATTGCTATGATGGACAACAGATCTGAGACTACCTCCAAGTGACAATATCATAGCAATTTTGTTTTAACACCGATTGCACTGTCACTGCAGTGCAGTGCAAAGCCAAACTCAAAATCAACAGAGAGTTGTCAATCCTAATGAGTCGCTCCAAACAATAAAATTTAACTAGCACTCTGGAGGTGAGTGAAACACTCCGCATGAGCATACATATAAGTTTGGTCTAGCTGTCACATTGTTCCCGGTTAAAGACTATTGCAGAAGATAGAAATCTACATTCCACACTGCCAGTCTTGGTATCCATAATACAAGAATCCTCTGAAAGCATGATAAATAACTGAAACAAATAAAAGATCCTCCATATCCCCTGGTATATCAAATATTCTTTGGTTATTTGAATTATTTCATCTGCTGCTGTTGTCAAAATTATAGTAGTTCATTTACGTGATGCTTTTGGCACATTTCAAAGCAGGAATAGTAAAGTAACATTTTCAACAAGGAAGTATGTGTCTTGTGTGCCTTTAAAACATTTCTCCTGGAATAACAAAGTAAAGCTATTCAAATGTTACTTTCTTATACCAATATCATACACAATCATTTCAAGATTTTTTTTCTCTCAGACTTTGAGTTTTCCTTCTTTCTCTACAAGTTCATCTTGTTTGTCACGTGTCTACTTTTTCTAGTTTATTCGTTAAATTATAAATTTGGGCGGCACAGTGGCGCAGTGGTTAGCACCGCAGCCTCACAGCTCCAGCGACCCAGGTTCAATTCTGGGTACTGTCTGTGTGGAGTTTGCAAGTTCTCCCTGTGTCTGTGTGGGTTTTCTTCGGGTGCTCCGGTTTCCTCCCACAAGCCAAAAGACTTGCAGGTTGATAGGTAAATTGGCCATTATAAATTGCCCCTAGTACAGGTAGGTGGTAGGGGAATATAGGATTAGTATAAATGGGTGGTTGATGGTCGGCACAGACTCGGTGGGCCGAAGGGCCTGTTTCAGTGCTGTATCTCTAAACTAAAAACTATATGGAGGTACTTTTTTTCTTTTTACATTAATTACTTTTGCTTGGTCAAAGGTCATCTCTTTCCTTAAAGTGGGTATTTTTCTTAATAACCTGGGAATTTTAAGCTCTAGCTTTGGGATATACAAACAACAACAGCTTCCAATTGTACTTGAAGGCACAAGTACTGTTAGCAGGTTACTTCATCATGGTGGACATCACAGCTGAGTAATGCAGTCTTTAGTATTCTTTTAATGCTGTTTTAAAACTCGAGTGGGAGTCATTCTACATTTGACATATTATTGGCTTTGTGTTAGCTTCTCTGTGTTTCCATCGGTGCCTGATCAATGTGTAGACAAGATTCAAATTTCCTTTCCTGTAATTTAAACTTCAAGATGATATTACTGAAGGCAGATCTGCAAGCTGTGAGGATAATATTTGAGGCAACTAAATATTATAGTTAAGGGTTAATTCGATTGTTTTGATAAGACTTGCAGGCCTCATTAATGCACCAGGAATTCAAAATATGTAGGTGTATGCTTTGTTGTAACAAAATAACTTAAATTTGTGAGTAAGTTAAATTGTGTTAGTGATGAAGTAGTTTGTATTCATTTATCTAACATTCCACAATAATGGTTTGCAGTTCCCAAGGGGTTCCTTTGTGATACACATATGCTACAGACACCAGACTTACTTTCAAAATCATATAAACCATAAATTAGTATGATTAGTCTGCAGACTCAGTCACTGATTTATATACTATATTAAAAAGGCTCACTGATAATATTATTGTATGCTATTGCATTACATTAACTTTAGCACCACTCCCTAATGGATCCTATTTTTCTCAATTTAAATTTGCATGTCTAATAACAATGGGAAGTCGTGAAAATTGTTTGCTAATATTATTTCCAACTCCTTGTCACTTCTCTTAAAGACATTGCGGGTAGAATTTTCATGCAGTTTCTCCAACTGAACACGGTAACTTTGTCAGAATCTTACGTCTTTCTCTAGGGATCCTGCCGAGTGAGGGCAGATGATCAGGGGATTCCCCACGGAAATTTCAGGCAATGATCCACTCTGACCTTTCTTGGCAAAACTGAGTGCAATGCTTCCCAGAATCTCAGACAATTATTTATGCGTGAACATCAAGAGGAATATTTTTCTCATTTCCAGTGACTTTAAGAAACTTGGTTGTGCCTGGATTCCAATTGGCATTATAGTATCACCATTTACATAGTCCATTTACAATAAATAGATCATAGAATCATAGAATGGTTACAGCACAGAGGGAGGCCATTCAGCCCATTGAGTTCATTGCCATCTCTCTGCAAGAACAACGCAGCTAGTCCCACTCCACTGCCCTTTCTCCATAATCCTACAAATTCTTTCTCTTCAGATAATTATCCAATTCCCTTTTGAAAGCCACGATTGAATCTGCCTCCACCACGCTCTGAGGTTGTGTATTCTAGATCCTAACCACATCTTAAATCGGTGTCCTCTGATTCTCAACTGTTCTGCCAATGGGAACAGTTTCTCTCTATCAACTCTGACCAGACCCTTCATGATTTTGAACACCTCTATCAAATTTCCTCTCAAACTTCTCTTCTCTATGGGGAACAGCCCCAGTTTTCCAATCTATCCATGCAACCTTGGAGCCATTCTCGTAAATATTTTCTGCACCCTCTCCTTCACATCCTTCCTAAAATGCGGTGTCCAAAATTGGAGATAATACTCCAGTTGAAGCCAACCCAGTATTTTATAAAGGTTCACCATAACCTTTTTTGCTTTTGTACTCTATGCCTCTATTTATAAAGCCCAGGATCCTGTATACCTTATTAACCACTTTCTCAACCTGCCCTGCCACCTTCAACAATTTGTGCACACATTTCTGCACCTGCGCCCCTATAGAACTGTATCCTTCATTTTATATTGCCTCTCCTTGTTCTTCCTACCAAAATATATCATTTCACACTTCACTGCATTAAATTCATCTGTTATGTGGCCACCCATTTCAACAGCCTGTCTATGTCCTCTTGAAGACTACCAATAAATGGGTTACCATGAGCATTAAATAAAGTCAATTCAAACAGCTAGGTTAATGTCCCTTCTTCCTTCAGTGCAATTCGATGATTCAATTTTTCTAGGCCTGCTGATTTTCTTAAAAATTATAATGGTTTCTTACAGTGAGAATCTTCATGAAAAGGTAGTATTACTGATGCACCAATCAGTTTCCTTTAAGCTTATTGTGACCCTTTTTGTTTTGACAGTAATGATTGATTCAAAAACTCAATTTAAATTTGCTCAATTCATAGATGATACTAAATGGAGGGTGGGTCAGGGCAGGGGTGGATAAGAGACAAGTAAGTGGCCAACTACCTTCAAATGGAGTTACATAAAATCTGTAAATACACAGGGGAGTTTACTGCCTGTGAAATGAGCAGCCAGGAAGCAGAATGGAGGGTGGAGAAGTGGGCACCTCAGCTGAAACAGATGCATGGTTGCTTTTCTATGAAAATCGGGGTCCTATAACAATTGTAGGACCCCAGCACAAAACTCAGATACAAATTGGTGGAACTTCTGTCACAGAAGCTTTGCCTGGTTGTACCAGGTCTGGAGAAGCCTAACCAGCTATCTTTAAAGGAATCGCAGAAGCCGCTGGAAAAATGGCAATTAAAAGGAGTAGGAATGCTCCACATAAATATTGTGCATTGCTGCTAAGACCCACCCACCTCTCTCTCGTCCTTGATCCTCGGCACCCCTCCCAAGGCTCTAATTCTGAGCCAGTTCAGTGCTGGAAACAACCAATTAGCTGCAGCGCGATGCCCGTTAGGTGCCCGCAGCTCCCTGCTTCTATTTCAATGAAGGTCAATGCCAAGATTGACTTGGGTCTCAGGCCAGCATGGACCGATGCACGGAGCAATTGTTCCTTGATTTGCCACTTGTCTTGGGAGCCAGTTGAATTTCTCCCCCGTTGTATGTGCAGTGTTAAATATAATAAAGAACTTTGTAAATTCAACCCTTAAATTAAACGGTGAAGTAAGACCATAGAAAAGTTAAGGACAAGAAATGATCACTGAACCCACTGTAGCCGATCCTCTTGTATTCCAATTGGCTTAGCTTTGAATGCCCTTTGTGTGTGTAGGGGAAATTTAATCCCTCCCTGCGTGGTGAGTTAAGATGGAGTTGGGAACATACACACTCATACAGATTTAAATTGCAAGCAACCTGAGACTGCCGGAGACCTCTCTAAATATGCAGATTGGGCTCTGACAATGACATCAGAGCTTGACGACTACATTATCCTGGGGCCTGATTGGGGAAGCAACGGTGGCTTTTCTGCCAGTCCAAACCTACTGGAAACAGGAGCTAGAGCTAGTAAGGTAAGTATTTTTAACTTTTTGTGCAGTTCCATGTGGGCCAGAAGGAGCAGGAGTACTACTCCAGGCCTCACAAGGAAATCTTACACCTCCATGCCCTGAGCTTCCCCCTTCCCCTCACGATTCCCCTCACTGAGGCCTAGAGTAGTACTTAATTTATGCAGCTCACAGGTGATGGCCTCCAATCCAAACAAATTTAACAGTGAGGCAGCCACTTCCCGCTGACTTCCATGATCAACAAATGACATAATAACGAGGCCTGGCCATTAAAATCTAACGAGCCTCCCTGCTGCTGCCCCTTAACAGGCTGTTTTCTTGCTAGGCGGTTCCTGCTCTGGGGATAAAATCAACCCTCTTGTCTTGACTGCCTTACCTTGAAGATTATTTCAGGCATTTACCGCTGTTCTTAACTAAATTTAGTCTTCACTATTTTATAATTGCAGTTTCTGGTTCTATTAGCCTGTCTTATTTTAAAGTAATGTTCAGGGTTTTACCTTATCTGAGCTACCTAATAATTTAAATATTTCAGCAAATTCTCCTCTTAATTATCTTTTCTCTACGCTGTAGAGAATTGCAATTAGGGTTAGATGGTTGTGAATGTGAACAAGCAAACTTAACTGGCTCTCGTAATTTCTGAATTATTGAATTCCTTAATTTGACGTTTATACTCAAGCTGATTTCCTCCATCTAAACCTACTTCATCATATTTTTCAGTAAAATACAATCAGCCATCTATATCTTTGTCCGAGAGTCTAATAAGCAGAACATTTAATACATCTTCTTATGAATAAAATGTATTTACCTTCAAAGATTTCTTGAAAATCTCAACATTCAGGTCACTTTCAGAAAAGAAATAATGCAGTTCACCTAATGTGACATTGTGGAACTGTAATTTGAAAGCCTCCTATTAAAATAATTAGGATTTGTCATGTATTTCTGTGTACTAATGCACAATAAAGGAGTAATGAAAATTGGATGACAGAATGAGTCGGCTGCTTTTAATCCTGTGACATTTGAATTCCAATCCAGCCAAGAGATGCTACTTAAAAAAAGTTGTTGCAAAACTTCTTTGGACCATCCCATTTTTGGAGTAAATAGACATCGGGGTGCATTTTACCAGCTCAGGACGCGCGCCGAGATTTATTCTGTGGAGCCGCTGTGATATTTAGCATGGCGGCTCATTTACATGGCTGGGGCGGACCCGGCAATGGCGTCCGGCGCCACTGTGCAGGCGTTGGCACCATTTTTGAAGGGCTTAGAGCCCTTACTGACATTTCAATTTTTAAATAGACAGTGCTTTTCAAACAATTAAAAATAATTGGAGTAATCTCTCCAGCCCCTTGCCCACCCCCAACCATAGCCTTACATATCATTCCTGCCCTCTCCCCCCCAAAAGAATACTTACTTTGCATATCTGACCTTTCCCCCCACCCCAAATGTTCAGAAACTTTTACCTTTATCCTTTCCCATCATCCCCTCGACCAATCAGGTAGGTTTTTTCCCTCTCCCCTCCTCCCACACTTAAATACGTACCTCCTCCCCTCTCCCCACCAGTGTCCCACATTGGATCTCCGGTCAGAGATCAGACGGCGCAGGAGTGCCGGCCACCGGCCGTAATTTGTGAGCAAGACAGCCGGCGCGATGAGATAAGTGATTATTCATTTATTTTAATAAATTAACATATTGAAATGATGGTGTAGTCGCCGAGCGGCAGGGGGCCGCATTGAGGCCTTTCTGCCGCCGGTAATATGAGACGGGGCCTTCCCAATGTCGAGGCAAGTGGCGGGGCTCTCTCGGAAGCATTTTCCGGCCCTCCCCGTAACAACCCCATACGTCCGGGGGCTGGTAAAATCTAGCCCATCATGTCAAAACACAGTTACCGATGATTGACTGGAAATGGGCTGTTCACTGATGTAGAAAATAGGCAAGTGGAAATAGAAGTCGCATAAATTTATGGTTATTCTACATAGTTGGGGTTGGAATTGGTATTCGCTGTTTGTATCAAAGAACTTTATGTTGCACCTAGCTGCATTATACCTAGCCTGTGGTATTTGCTGCTGATGCTACAAAAAAAAAGAAACAAACAGCTGACATTGGTTTATGAAATTGCTTGCCCATTCAAGAAAATCAGGCATGTTTAGCTCATACTGTGTGAGACTGAGGCCCATAAACAGTTTTCCAGCCCACATTTATGTTGCTAACATCACAGCTTCCTAATCTTTTCAGTAGAATTGTTGATTCATTTTCTCATGGCCTACAATTCTGCCGCTATCATATGAGAGTCTAATATAAAGTTACAAATAATTTTGTATCTGTTTAGTTAGCCATTCGCCTTCAATTTTTCTTCCTGTTTTTTTCTCCTTTCCTGAAGGCAGTAGTACAAACTGGGCTAAGTGACTATTCTTTATTTATAATAAAAGCAAAATACTGCCGATGCTGAAAATCTGAAATAAAGACAAGAAATGCTGGAAATACTCAGCAGGTCTGGCAGCGTCTGTGGAGCGAGAAGCACAGTTAACGTTTCAGGTCAGTGACCCTTCTTCAGAACTGGCAAATATTAGAAATATAAAAGGTTATAAGCTAGTAAAGTGGGGGTGGGGCAAGAGATAACAAAGGAGAAGGTGTAGATAGGACAAGGTCACAGAATAGCTGATCAGGAGGTCATGGAGCAAAGGCAAACAATATGTTAATGGTGTGTTGAAAGACAAAGCATTAGTACAGATAGGGTGTTAACGGACTAAAAATTGAACAGCCACAAGTACAAACATGAAAAAAAAGTGGGTAAGCAAACTGAACAAACTAAGATGAAATAAAATAAAATAAAACAAACACAAAAAAATATTAAAAAAAGAAGAAAAAAAAACTAAAATTAAAAGTAAAATGGGGGGCCCGTCATGCTCTGAAATTATTGAACTCAGTGTTCACTCCAGCAGGCTGTAGTGTGCCGAATCGGTAAATGAGATGCTGTTCCTCGAGCTTGCGTTGATGTTCACTGGAACACTGCAGCAATCCCAGGACAGAGATGTGAGCATGAGAGCATGTGAGCATGGCAAGCAACCAGAAGCTCGGGGTCCTGCTTGCAGACTGAGCGGCGGTGTTCCGCAAAGCGGTCACCCAGTCTGCGCTTGGTCTCCCCAATGTAGAGGAGACCACATTGTGAGCAGTGAATACAGTATACTACATTGAAAGAAGTACAAGTAAATTGCTGCTTCACCTGAAAGGAGTGTTTGGGGCCTGGGATAGTGAGGAGAGAGGAGGTAAATGGGCAGGTATTACACCTTCTGCGATTGCAGGGGAAGGTGCCGTGGCAAGGGGATGAGGTGGTGGGGGTAATGGAGGAGTGGACCAGGGTGTCACGGAGGGAACGATCCCTTTGGAATGCTGACAGGGGAAGGGAGAGGAAGATGCGTTAGATACTGGCATCACGCTGGAGGTGGCTGAAATGGCGGAGGATGATCCTTTTGATATGGAGGCTGATGGGGTAGAAAGTGAGGACAAGGGGAACCCTGTCACAGTTCTGGGAGGGAGGGGAAGGGGTGAGGGTACAGTTGCGGGAAATGGGCCGGACATGGTTGAGGGTTCTGTCAACCACAGTGGGGGGAATCCTTGGTTGAGGATAAAGGAAGACATATCAGAAGCGCTGTCATGGAAGGTAGCATCATCAGAGCAGATGCGTTGGAGATGGAGAAACTGGGAGAATGGAATGGAGTCCTTACAGGAGGCAGGGTGTGAAGAAGGGTAGTCGAGGTAGCTGTGGGAGTCAGTGGGCTTATAATGGATATTAGTAGACAGCCTATCCCCAGAGATGGAGATAGAGAAGTCAAGGAAGGGAAAGGACGTGCCGGAGTTGGACCATATAAAGGTGAGAGAAGGGTGGAAATTAGAAGCAAAGTTAATAAAGTTTTCCAGTTTGGGGCGGGAGCAGAAAACGTCACCGATACAGTCATCAATGTACTGGAAAAAGAGTTGGGGGAGCGGGCCTGAGTAGGACTGGAACAAGGAATGTTCGACATATCCCACAAAAAGACAGGCATAACTAGGACCCATGCGGGTACCCATAGCAACACCTTTAACTTGAAGGAATTGAGTGGTGTTGAAGGAGAAGTTGTTCAGCGATTTACTTGTACTTCTTTCAATGTAGCATACTGTATTCGCTGCTCACATTGTGGTCTCCGCTACATTTTATTTTATTTCATCTTAGTTTGTTCAGTTTGCTTACTCACTGTTTTTTTTTCATGTTTGTACTTGTGGCTGTTCAATTTTCAGTCCGTTAACACCCTATCTGTACTAATGCATTGTCTTTCAGCACACCATTAACATATTGTTTGCCTTTGCACCACAACCTTCTGGTCAGCTATTCTGTGACCTTGTCCTTTCTACACCTTCTCCTTTGTTATCTCTTGCCCCACCCCCGCTTTACTAGCTTATAACCGTTTACATTTCTAATATTTGCCAGTTCTGAAGAAGGGTCACTGACCTGAAATGTTAACTCTGTTTCTCTCTCCACAGATGCTGCCAGACCTGCTGAGTATTTCCAGAATTTCTTGTTCTTATTCTTTATTTATATGTGCAGTGACTATTAGTGGGTTATTTAACCATGTGTATCATCATAACTGAGCCTGATCTTGTCCTTACTTACGCAATGTTCACAGGTATATGTTGCCATCAAGGGTTACCACATACAATTAGGAGTGGGCTCACTGGTGCCCAGACTGACATTAACCAAATGAATAAAAGTGCAGATCAACCCTAAGAAAGGCTTAATATATATGGATCAGCATCACACGATGTGCTTGTTTTATTAACCCTTATGTTTTCTGATCGATATAAATGATAATCTATTTATCTTATCCAACAGTTTCCTGTTATTGTTTCAACAGTTAATAAGGGTGTCATGCAATTGGGTCTTATTCTGTAGGTTCACGCTATTAATCCACATTTTTTGCTTCTGTTCCAGTTGCTCCAGTTTCTCAATAATAATCCCATCATTTCAGTCTTTTTGCTTTCCTCAGTCTCTCCCTTTACCCAGTGATTTCCAATTTTTGGTTTCTCACAATTACTCATGGCTGATAGCTGCTGTTCCATAATTTTTCTCTACTACTCCTATATTGATGCCCTCAGTCGCACCATTTCTGTTACTAACTCATCTGTTCTTGCCCCAGTTTTTCACTTATGATTTGTGAATGATTGCTCTCATGAGTGTGGTTTCTGTGTGCAAGATGAGAGCAATCAGCTTGGGCACAGTACTGAAAAATCACCAATCGAAGCAGCCAGCAATTGGGATAAGAAATGAGGAAAATCAAAGAATTTAGGATTGCACCTAGCTCAATGACAAGTTCACACATTTGCCCAGAAGCCTGGTGACCTACTGCAATCAGCACAGATATATTATGACAGAGTAAACCTATCTATTTCCTGATGCTTTCCTTCTGAGCTAAACCAAAATAGTAATTTCTATCTCCCCTGTTCCAATTGGATTGTTCAATATGGATTGCTCTTTGTTAATTAGATTGCCTCAGGCAAAAAAGCTTTTCCAGCTCACCTAATGATGAATTACATTCTGAGAAGCATCAATGCATATAATATTCAGGACATTCTTTGTTAATTCTTTCTATCTGACACACAAGCAATGCCCAGTCCTCATTTCTAACAGCAGTATCACGAGCCTTTGTTACAAATCTTCTGAGTAACTCCAGAAACAGCTTACCTGCTTGTTTTCTCTTAACGTCCCTTATTTTTCCACAAAGTACAACAGTACAAATGTTGGCTGTGCTTGGTGGAATTTTTCCCTCTTTCAACAACTGTGGCGTGGAGCTACTGCCAGGTTTATAATGAGCAAGTAAGCCTGTTTTTATAGAAGTGGTTTGAAAGAACTATTGATAGAATAATAATGCCTTGAGAAAACTTTGTCCTATCTCTGTGGGAATTTCTTTAATAGAGGAACCTCCCCCACTGCTCCAGTTTTTAGTGATAAAGCTGCTAAGATATTCTAAGGTAATTGCAGAGGTTGGGAAATGTGGAGAAATTCAATCTTTCAGCTGGTTTGGTTTACTGCTATCTCAACATGACCTTATTTTTTCTGACGAGAGAATCATAGAAAATTAAAGCACACAAGAAGGCCATTCAACCCAACGTGCCTATGCTGGCTCTTTGAAACAGCAGACATGCTTAGCCATGCAGACCCCTCCCCCGCTGCACTTTTTGTCCATAACTCTGTAAATTCCACATCCTCAAGTACCTGTCCAACCCCCTTTTCAAATTATTTATGGAATCAGCTTTCACTGCCTTTTCAGGTGGAGTGTTCCAGATCCCGACAATTCTATGAGTAAAAAAACCTCTCCTCATTTCCCCTCTAGATTTTTTGCCATGATTTTGAGTCGCTCACCTCTGGTTAGTAACCTCCTCACTAGGTGGAATAGTTTTTCTCTATCCATTCTAATGAAACCTCATCATCTTGAAGATCTCCATTATGTCACCCCTTAATGTTCTTTGTTTCACGAACAGTTCAAACTTGTCTATCACAGGAATTTATTTTCAACATTAGTGTCTTCCTGGTGCCAGATTTTGGACATCCTACTTTTTATGTTGCAAATATTTGCAAAGAAAGTACTCATCTTTGATAGAAACAACTGATGCTTCTTAATTGCAAAAACATAGAATGAAACAGCACAGAAGGAGGCCATTCAGCCCATCGTGCCTTTGCCAGAACATTAACATCCATAGTTTAACTATACACATTATAATCATGATTTAATCACATTTGAGATGAATTGTAGCAAACCTACCCCTGCTCTATGGAGTGCCATTACTCATCAGCAGCTTTGTTAATAAAAAGGAAGTTTCAGTGTGTCAAGGTTGCAAAAGTTCAATATTCAAAAAATTAACATTCAAATGGAGTCTTTTTTAATGTGATCATGGACAGGGATTGACACCAACATATTGCATCATGGACATTTGACAAAATTATTGACTCAGCCATGGACATGTGAGCAATTACACTGTATATATTTCATAGCCAACCTAATGCCATCAAAACACATTTAAAATGCATTTCTCCCTATTTAGTGAGATACCTGGCATTATTTTTGCTTGCACAAGTAGTCAATGTCTGCCCACACACTTGATGTAGCGATGTGGAGAATCTGGATAGATATCCATTTGTCAGGAGTGATCTTGATCTCTTTCTCTCTGCTCTTGCTCTCTGTCTCCCTCTCTGTGTCAATCCCTGTTCCCTCTCTGTGTCCATCTCTCACCCCTCTCTTCCCCTCTCTCTCCTCCCTCTCTGCCTATCCCTAGACCCCCCCTCTCTGTCTTACCCCCTCTCTCTTCCCTTTCTCTCTCTCCCTCTGCCCTCTCACTCTCTTTACCCCACTCTCTCTCCCCTCTCTCCCTCCTCCCCCTCTCTCTCTCCCCCTCTCTGCCTCTCTCTCTCTCCCCCTCTCTGTCCCCCCTCTCTTTGCCCCCACTCTCTCCCCTGTCTCTCGCTCCCCCTCTCTCTTTCCCTCCCTCTCTCTCCCCCTCTCTGCCCCCCTTCCCCTCTTTCTCCACCTCCCCTTCTCTCCCCCTCTCTTTTCCCCCTCTCTTCCCCTCTCTCCCCCCTCTCTCCCATCTCTCTCCCCCTCTCTCTCATTTTCCCCTTCCCCCCTTCTGTCTCCCCTCTCTCTCTCCCTGCCTCCCACTCCCTGACCGTTACTGAGAGCCGGAATGGCATTTTCTGAACTTAAGACAGATTCGGGGTTTTCCAGCAGTTCAAGGTTTTCTGGTGGGCATTTAAAAAAATTTGGAACCTGCCGGAAAACCCCGAATGTGCCCAAATAAGTTCAGAAACGGCTGTTCCCGATATCAGTACCTGTCAGCTGTGAAACTGAGGTGATTTTTTTGTAAAAGTCAGTCTAAAGAATCCAATGGGAAATTTCTCATCCCTGAAGCTACCAGTGACTGACCTCAAAATCTTTTATCACCAACACTGGTGTCCATATACAGACATGTTGCAGACCCCTGATTATGGATGGATTTTGCAATAAAAATAACAGTGCAGCTAACAGTGTACACTGTTTCAACGTGTAAATCAGACAGCACTTCCAGCAATCAAGCGTACAGTAAATCAGGAATTTGCTGTCCAAGGTGCCTTGCTCCTTCAAAAGTGTACAAGAATGGTATCTCACCAATGGACTTGCCAAAATACATTGAATGGCATGAATTTGCGGCACTTACCTGATATATAGACAGTAAACTCGCCAGTAAAAGTTAGGGTTTGTTCATTCCGGTGTAAGTAAATTTGTAATGCTGTGATATGTCTTAATTACTGCCAAAACACCTCTCTGGCACTGAAAATTAACTTAAATAAGTGTGGAGTCTCATTTCTTCAGATTTTAATAATTGTTGGAGATTTCAAAAAAATTCTAAAAAAATACCTGCATCAACTTTTTCTTTCTGGGCTGAATTTTATTAATGGCAGCGAACTACAAAAAGTGCGCGGCGCATGTGTGAGACGTGCCGCGGAGCGGCCGCAATATTTTGCGCGGTGGCTCATTTACGTGGAAAGGGCAGAGCGCCCAGCCCTGATGAAGTAGAGCAGGTGGGTGCTTCATCCCCAGCAACGGTGTCTGGCACCACCACGCAGGCACCAGTGGCATTTTTAAAGGGCTTCAAGCTCTGCAGTTTAATTAAATTTTTTAAAGCGACAGATGTGAAAACATTAAAGTGGAAACTTTATTATCAGTTTATTATCAGTTTAAACACCCTCTCCCACCGCCAACCCCCAATGAGTACATCTAAATAGCCCTTTCCAGCCAAAAAATTTAAACATTAGATTCCGACCTTCCACCCCACCCCTGAACATTCTCAACTTTACCCTAAAACCTCTTTCCAGCATCCCCTCCACCAATCGCGTAAGATTTTGCTGTTTCCCACCCCCCCCCCACTCCCAACCTGAAAATTTCACTGCTCCCCCCTCCCCACCAGTGTTAACCCTCAGATTTCCGAACAGAGATGCGAAGGCGCAGGACTAATGGCAACAGGCCGGAATATAGGTGTGGGATGGCCATCGCTAAAAGGTAAGTAATTATTCATTAATTTTAATGCAATTAACATATTTAAATAAAGTCTCTGTTGCCATGCGGCGGGGAGGCTGCCACGAGGCCTCGTTGCTGCCGGTAAAATGTAGCAGGGCCTTCCTGGCATCGAAGCCCGAGGCGGGCTTCTTCCAGAAATACTTTTCAGTTTCCCACCACCCCCCCTGTACCCGCCATGACCCCCCGATGTCAGACAGCTTATAAAATTCAGCCGTCTGTCTCTTTTATCTTCCTTAATCCTATTTACCTTTCCCTCTCTTTATTTCACTTTCAGTACCTGATTTGATATTGAATTAAATATTCTAACTGAAACTTCCTGGTTCAGACCATGTTGCTCATTAATGATTCTTCAATCTGATTGCTTAAAGAGATACACAGTTTACTGTTCACACAGGGCCCAGTTGATCTGTAAAGGTGGCTGTACTTTTTGGCTAGTTGGCTGACCGGAACTTCCAGTGCAAAACCCCATAGAAAGTCTATGAGCAAGTTTAAGCGTACCGACGAAACCAGCCCATTAATGCAGATACTAGCAACTCGGATAGAGCAGAGTCCAGAATATTTCAGCTGCTTCACATCTGCTTGACTTGTATCATCTGACTTTTCTTTCTAGCAAGATCTACTTAAATAATACAATCACACACATATTCTGTTATTAAGCAGTCCTAAAACGCATTGGAATATAGCAAATAGAATATGTACCTCTATTTTATCTTTTCTCCCACCCCAGAAAAAGCATCATGATAATAGTTGCTCTTTTTCTGTTTTGGAGTCATGTCAGCTGTTTGTACCTTACTCAATCTTCATTCATGAAATGGAAGAAGAAAAACTAGTGTGGTTTTTGATAAGGATCGCAGAATCCTTAGTGCTCTTTAAAATAGAGATACAATCAAGACATTACTACAAGTTTTAAAGAATTGCACCACATTACTCAGAGAGATGTCGGTTTGTTGAGCACTAAAAGCCTTTAGAAATGTCAGTCAACTAGTTGCCAGAACCCGCGCTTCAATATTGTAATGTTTCACTTGAAGACTAACATGACATACCTACTATGATATATCACAATGACTATCCAGCAGGATTTTTGTATAAATTCAGTTGATTATAAATATCTATAAACGTATGAGTAGCAGAAGGCTGAGAATTCCTGTCACTGTAATTGCTTTCACCAACGGGAATTATGAAAGCAGGATTTTCATGCCAAAATATACCACATGAAATTACTGCAGGTAATGTGATATCTTTTACACTCGTTGCTACACATAGTTTGTGCATGTAAATCAGTTGTTTAAGGAGGTAACCTGCAAAATTGCTGAAGTAATGCATTCGCCAGTTGTGTACTAATCTGACCCATTTGAAATATATTGTAGATGTTTTCATGGTTTTTTTTTATATTTTGGGAATGAAAGTGTTTTCAGCATGGTGAAGTGCAGGCAATGCATGATTTAGGTACTGGATTCTTGGCACAGATATGTTAAATGTTATGACCAGGTGAGAAAGAGGTCTCGGGTTCCCTTTCAGCCTTCACCTGGTCTTACTGTAACAGGGTTTAATTTCTAAACATCCTGTGTTTTCAGCTCCCCCTTGGTGAATCCTTGTTCACTGCTTTCCAATTATAAGGCAAAGAAACCAGCACCAACAGACTTTCTTAGGTTTAAAGAAGAAAAGTTAAAATTTATTAAACTTAAACTCTAATTCGGTTATCGCCTAAGGATGCACAACTTGCCGACACTAGCATGCATACACAATACACACATGCAGATAGGGACAGAAAGAGCAGAAGAAAAATAAAGTGGAAAAGTTTGAGGCAATCTCTGAAGAGGGTTTTTTTGTTACTGTGCTTCGAGCCCGCTGTAGAGTACTTGATTGTAAGTAGATCTTGCTTTTCATTGGGGCTCAGTATTCTTCTTAAACCTTGTTCACTGTAGGAGACTTTTCTCTCATAGGGTTCATGTGTCTTCATTGGGTTTTGGAGTTCCGTGAGAAAGAGATGGGAGTAGACAGGAGATGTGGTAGCAAACCAGCCGGGAGAGGTATTTTCAATCCAGGAGCAAACAGCTTTCTGCAGGCTCTCAGTTCAAACTGTACAATTCAGAAAAAACCCAGACTGCCAAGCAGGTTAGTCATGTGACCAACTGGTTTGACATCGTCTGTTTGTGGATTGTATTGGAGCAGGGGATAGCTCCTTTGTTCCAAACATTGACTGTTAATATGCAAAAATGTCTTTCCAGCCAGGGGCCTGGTAACCCCTTGTAACAGGCCTTCTCTGCTTCCCAGCAACAATTTGAAATTTAATGTCCATGTGGCGAAATTCTTGGCAAGTGGGTGTCTGCATGACCTACAGGTACTGCATTCTTCATTCAGATATATTCCAGGTACTGCATCCATGACTCAGATGTGTTGCAGATATTGCATTCTTCGTTCAAGTTGATTACAAGTACCTCATTCTTCATTCAGGTATATTGCAAGTATTACATTCTTCATTCAGGTATATTACGTGTACAACGTTCTTCATTCATGTATATTGCAGGTGCTGCATTCTTTGTTCAGGTCTATTAAAGGACTGCATTCTTCATTCAGATCTATTAAAGTGCTACGGTGTTCTTTCAGGCATATTACAGGTACTGCATTCTTAGTTCAGGTGTTGTCTGAGTGCCTTAAAGAGTGATGTCCCTTTAAGATCTTAGTATGCTAATGAGCTAAGTACCATGATGCAGTCATGTCACTCGAAGTCAGAATCACTCTGTAACACCCAGAGGAAGGTTCTGTAAATAGTTTGTTCTGTACTGAACATAATAGTTGTGCTGTAAAAAAACATTTTTGAGATCTTCAACAAACTGGACTCCAGGTATCTCATTTATGTTGCATCAGACAACATAAAGAACTCATTACACTTATATTACAGGTACTGCATTCTTTACTCAGACATGTTGCAGGCACTGGATTCTTGAGACATGCTCCAGATATTCCTGAATCAGACAAGGGGAACTGTGAGAATGTTTTTTTTTGTTTGTTTGGCACTCATGAGCATGTTTTATTTATAATAACATCACATCAGAGCTAGTTGATTTAATTGCAGTCATATTACATCAATCCACAGATTCATATATAACCTGTGCCAGTTTCAGCTGACTGAGATCAAAGGTACAGCATTACAATAGGTATGCAACTAAAAGCTGATATCAAACTTTATTGAAGGCTTACTTTTTTTTATCAAAAACACTTAGTGCAATTCTTCCAGAATAATTGAAACATAATAATTTACAATATAAACCCAAAAAGTAACCTTAGAATGCAACTCAGTGACCAGGATGATAATGATAAGAGCAAGAGGATGAAAATGACAATGTGGAATTAATCGCAGTACAGTCAATGCCAGAAATAAGACTAATTTGCCCAGTACTAGTTTCAGATATGCCACAGCGTGGCCATTTCTTAAAAAAAAAAATCTGCCAAATAGCAATTCACCTTCTACTGCACTCCAAGAGTTCTTCAAATATCACCTATTGCAATCTTCTACTGGGCTACTGCTCTTTTGTAAGTATCATGGAGGAGTGGTTCTGGCCGTTTTATCGGATACCCTGTGTTGCCTTCTGCATTTATTAATATGTGATTAATACATAAAGGGGGCGAACTGCTTTAGAGTTTCTTCCATTCGTCTGCCAAAACTTCGGTGGGAAAAGCCACTAAAACCTTGGGAAAATGGTGTAACAGCATTTTATTTATTTAATTTAGAGATACAGCACTGAAACAGGCCCTTTAGCCCACTGGGTCTGTGCCGACCATCAACCACCCATTTATACTAATCCTACATTAATCCCATTACCCTCCCACATCCTCACCTTCCCTCAATTCCTCTACCTACACTAGGGGCAATTTACAATGGCCAATTTACCGATCAACTGCAAGTCTTTGGCTGTGGGAGGAAATTGGAGCACCCGGCAGAAACCCACGTGGTCACAGGGAGAGCTTGCAAACTCTGCACAGGCAGTACCCAGAATCGAGCCCAGGTCGCTAGTGCTGTGAGGCTGTGGTGCTAACCACTGCAATGTTTTTTGTGGCGTTCACTGATGCTACAGTAGACAGGTTGGAGAACCCCTGTGGAAATTAACCCCTAATAACTTTTATTTATCATCACGTTTCAACATGTCGGTCACGCTATAATTATCAGATAAGTCAATTGTTAGAAAATACATTGGGCTGGGTTTGTTCCAGTGACGGGGATCCTGGCAGCGAGCGGGAAGGTGGGGGAAACTCTACTTCGGCCCTCCATCAGACCCCTGTTGCTATTTCTCTGTGGGCAGCCAATTAACTGCCTATCGTTCCTTTAAGGGATGAGCTACTGCCTCTGAAAGCTTCCGGCTCATTGGAAGGCCAACAGTTCTGCAGTATCAGCAGCTCCACTGGGAACAAGTGACCACTGCCAGTACTGCAGGAGGTCCTGCAGTACCAAGGAGAGAGAGAAGACCCCAGGACAGGTGAGTGGGGTTGGGGTGACCGGATCCATTTAGGCAGGCCATGGTGATGGGTGGGGAAGGAGTGTTGGGGTGGGGTGGGGTGGGGCTTCCTGAGGGAGCAGCAATCACTGCCAGGGTGAGTGCCTCCAGGAGCCCTAGATTTCCCACAAAGGAGGGACCCCACCCCCCAACCCCACTAGGAGGAACCTGGTAGTGCTTCCATGTAACAGCAGGCCACTCCACCTTCAGAAAAATTGAGGTGGAGGCGGGAAGAGACCCTTAAGTGGCCAATAATTGGCCACTTAACAGCCTTACTTGGCCTGGGAGGGGAGAGCATTCTCAGCCTTCCTTGCTTGCTCAAGGCTAAATTGGAAGGCAGCGGGAAGGTGATGGGCACTCCACCCCCCCCACTTTTTGACACAATTTTATGGGTGCCCCCCCCCGCCTCCATTCCCATTCCCAGGGGGCCCATAAAATTCAGCCTATTGTCTTAGGGAACTAAAGACCACAGATAATATATCTTACAAATATGTATGCACTTCCTGTAAATTTAAAGATAATTCCCAAATTATAAGACTTTTCTCAGAGAGAATGTGGGAAAAATTCAACTCACAGCTATGCATTTTGCAATTGAAAGTTAGGTGAGCAGCTTGACGATCTAAAGCAGGCAAAAGGCTGCTTAAAGATGCTTGCTGGAGACCGCTGGATATAGGATCCTGATTGAAAATCAGGCACAAATAGGCAGGGCAGACATGCTCCGTCAAGCTGTAACAGGTCTTGAGTTACTTGGCCAGTGGTCCTTAAAGAGATCTCTGGAGGCTGCTCCAAAAATGCCACATTTTTTGTTTTTTTGCGGGCGCCAAGAGAAGAAGGAATACTTCTCTTGGGTCCACAAGAAAACTGTGGCCTGCTGCCAGTTCCTCAAAGATGCACCACCCCCCCTCACCACACCCCCCCCCCTCCACACCCTCAGACCCGACCTGCCGATCAACTCTGTTTGAGAGCTGGCCAATTTCCCACTCCCCTTACTGGTGTGTTGCAGCAGTGGGGCGCCTGTTTCGGCACAAGTTGAATTTCTCGGGCAGTCGATCTAACATGCCTAAAGTATTAAACTGATTTGCAGCTGTGTAGTTTTGCCAAATATTTCTGCAATGGGACCTATTTTTGACTAAAGTATTTTTGCTTTATACAATGACTAAATTACAGACCTACTATCTGAAATACCCCTCTTTATTCAAATAATTGTACAGTTCTTCCAAGATTTTCTTCTAAGAGCTTAAGAACATAAGAAAATGGAGCAGGAGTAGATCATATGGCCCTTTTAGCCTGCTCTGACAGTCATTGAGATCAGGGCTGAGCTTCTACATCAACTCCACATTCTTGCTCCATCTCCACATCCCTTGATTCTTTCAGTACCCAAAAATCTATCGATGTCTATCTTGAATCATCCAAGGAACACAACCTCTCAGCATCTACCCTACCAAGCCCTCTAAGAATTTTATGATTCAATGTATTCTTCTAAATTCCGGAGAATATAGGCCCATTTTTCACATTAACTCTTAATTCTCAGCTGGTGTTCCTTTTGTTTTCTCAGTCAGATAAACAGAAATGAAAGGGATTCAACCAAAAGAATATTTTGCAAAACAAGCAGCAGTGCACAGTTTTAAGTGCAAAGCTTCACTTGTCACAAAAATAATCACAAATAAATACTCAGCACAATTTTCAAATCAAGAACAGGGCACTTATTTCCTCTGTTGTGTAATGTGCAATGTTGGCAACTTGAGTTGCTGCTGTGCTGGCCCTTATTACTTCTGCTGTGTTTCAGATATGTGACACCTAAACAAGCACTTCTTCCTTGTAGAAAAGTAAATATATTGGCTCGTTGCAGGATATCAGTGGCAGCCTGCCAGGATTCTGGAGCCCTAGATCTCCCTGGGCTATGTATTGTCAGTGCCCTTGCATGTGAATCAGCCACTTTCAGGATTGTGTGGGTAGCTGTTGTGTGTTTTAAACTACCTCCTCCTGTGTTTGATGCAGCCAGTGCTTCTGACCGAGTGGCCATCTGCCGTTAGGTGGGCCTGAATTCCTGCAGAAGGGTTTGCAGCTCCAAACAAAGTGGCTTTTCTCAGTCATTAGCTCCCACAACCCCAGCCATCTGGTGAATAATCAGCTAGCTATGTTTTCCCACTGTTCTTTCAGGTACTTAACTGATTTATAATTAAAGAATAAAAAGTATTTGTGTTTATACAGCATTTTCACATCCTCAGGACATCATACTTTACAGTCAATGGATTATTTCTTTTTAAGTTTAGTCACTGTTGCTTTCTAGGCAAACATGACAGGCAATTTGCAAGATCCCATAAACAGTAATCAGACAAATGACTCAATAGTCCGTTGCGGTGCTGTTGGTCGAGTGAAAATGTTGGCTACGACAATGACAGAACTGCCTTACTCTTCTTCAAATAGTGGTTTGGGATCTTTTATGTCCATCTGAGCAAGCAGATTTAACTTATCTCATTCGAAAGTCCAACACCTCCAACAGTGCAGCACTCCCTCAGAACTGCACTGAGGTGACAGCCTGGATTATGTGCTCAAGTGTCTGGAGTGGAACTTGAAACCGCAATCTTTCTCAGAGACGTGTTAAGGCGCTTTCTAAATGCAAGTCTTTTTTTCTCTCGTATGCATTTAATTCTAAATGTTTAATGCATCCCAAATATCAAAAGATCTTTTAAAAATGTTTCAGGAGTGAAGTGTGTCTTTCATCTTTGCATCACTCCTTAATGAAGAACCAATAGCCTATATTTAACACGCATCGATAGTATATTCTTAATTACAAATATGAAATAATGCATTACATATCCAAAAATCTGCATTTTTGTCTCTGAATTTTGTGCTGTGCTGGCATGCAGGACCATTTCCCCCGATTCCCGTCTTTAATCCTGGCAAATTGACATAAAAGCACTCTGGAAGCCAATGGAAATAAGCAAATTCATATCTATTCATCCCATCAAGTACAATAATGACACAATGTGGCTTGAGGCACTATGAAGCATTATACATTGGAGTCTGTGCCAATGTATCCATTAAACATGAAATTCTGCCCGACAACTCTGGATTTACAAACAAATGGGTAAGCGTAATTAATTGGTCTGTTGTGCACTATTTTTGTGCATGCTGTGTAATCCATGTAAAATGATGTGCTATTGTTGACAATGCCACTGCTCTTGGATTTGAATGGGTGCTACTACCTTTGAGATCATGGCAATGGACATCAGAAAGAAAAATATGAGAAAGATTATTTTTGAAATAAAACAGAAAATGCTGGAAATAATCAGCAGGGATAGATGTATCTATGGACAGAGGTATGGAGTCTATGGGTGGGATTTTAACAGCCTTTTGGGAATGGGCTGAGAGGTGAAAAGGCTGGCAAAATGGCATGAAAAGGCACGAGTGGTGTGGCTGTTGTCTTCCCGCCATCATGCCATCTTACCAGCAGCGGGAAAGGTGGCAGATGGCTCGCCCACCTGGAGCCCAATTGAGCCACTGAAGTGGCCAATTAAGGGCCTTTTCCTGCCTCTGATGGCATTTTACCAGCGCTTGGGGTGCCCTTCCTCACGTGGGGAGACCGCCAGGTAAACCCTGGTGGCCTCCCAGTGGGCTCTGGGGGTGGGGGTGGGGGTGGGGGGGCCTTCCTTTCAGGCACTCTTTTGCCCACAGAGGGGGCCTCCCTGCAGCAATGGCTGCCCCCACAGCAACAGCACCACCTTCCCTCAGTGACCCACCTCTTGCTGGGCCTGTCTGTCAGGCCCCAATGCCCCTAGATCCCACTTACCTGACTTTCAGGGTGCATGGTCATTGATGTGCCCTCATCTTCCAGGTGCAGCCCCAGCAGTGGCTCTGCTGAGCTGTTAGCCCTCTGATTGGCCTTAATAGGGATTGCAGCCCCAGTGGTAGCCACTTATTTGGCTGCCGCTGATATGATGCAGTCCCGGGTCCCGCTGGCGGCTTTCGGCCCTGGCAGCGGGACCCCTACCACCTCCATAAAATCTAGCCCTATTTCTCTCTCCACAGATGCTGCCGGGTCTGCTAGAATTTCTAGCATTTTCTGTTTTTATTTCAGATTTCCAGGATATTTTGCTTTCGTATGAAGGTTATTTTTGAAGTCAGCGATGTTTTAATGAAAAGATACAAATTTCTATGGCCTGAAGTTTCCATTTGGTTCCTGCCCAGATAACTGTGCAATCAGGGCAGAATCAACTGAAATAACACAAAGGATTGTGGAATTTAAAACGTAAGTGAGCTATGCCCATAACCATTTATGCTCAAGTTTCCATGGATCTTTTAGGCTGATTCAAAAGTTAATTCACCCAAAGTAGTCCCTGGCCACAAAATCAGCAACACTTCCAGGTTGACATGCTGAGTTTCTGCTGATTGCACCCATTTGGTGGGTATTCATCACATTGTGCCCAGAAATTTGGGTGCACAGGCATCTGTCTTCACATTAATCCATCATTAGTAACCTGCAACAACAGAAACCAGCAGTCAATGAAGCTTCACTCAGATCTGTTTCTCATACTGATGCTATGATTGCTTTAAATTACTTTAAATTCAGTTTAAATGAGTCCAAATTCAGTCAGTTGATCTGCCACTGGTACAAAAGACTTGTGACAAGCAGTCAATTGAAACCGCTGGTTCTTCAGCTGCAGCAATTATTTGAACAATTTTTTTATTTTAAATTAGTTTAATTCAGCAATCTTGAGACCCCATTGACCATGTTCCAGTCAGTAATCGATAACGATCAATAACACTGCTTCATAGCACTGATTCAGGGGAGATTTTATGTTTGGGCTTTTCCAAATGAGCTTGAGTGTAAATTTGGGCAAAATTGCACTCCACAAAACAAGCGTAAGTTCCAGTGCATTTTGAACACCTTTTTTCCAATTGTGCCTTTAGCAGAAACCCAGGTCATATGTAGCCTTAGGAACCAGCTAGAGACAAACAAGACTTCTGTCAATGTTCTAGATCATTTTCCCTGAACCCACCTGTCCATCCATGCAAATATACTTTTGTTGACTGGAAACCTTTCCTAACTTGGTGTGAGTGGTCTATGATTCATGCAGTGGCTGATATATTACTGATATATTGCTCAGATACTTGTTCCTTTGCACATGCTTTCGATGTGTACCAATGGATTCTTGCTTTGGCTGCAAATAATTATTCCACTTTATAATATAACTCCTAACTTGTCCACATTTGCATTTTCATTTATTTGATCGGCAAAGTGCTGCCAGACTCCAGGAGAAACATGTGAGAGATATTTTTATATCCAGAAGTAAATAAACTTTTATTGCTCCACGTGATGACTGCAACTGTGATTTCAAATGCTTCATCAATAGAAATCTTGCATCTAATTCTGAGCTTAAGTTAAATATATTTATGTCTTATTTTTAGAAAGCAAGGTGAAGGATCAAGTCCTATAGTGAAGGACAACACCAACATTGCAAAAAGTAAAAGAGGTGAGGCAAATCAGGAAGTAGTGATAATCCAATGAAAGTAAAGACTGAAAGAAGTAAGGACTTGCACAATTTAGAGCTCTGGAGAAAAATTAGTTAGACTAGATTATTTTAATTGTGGAACAGGGTGAAGTGTAGTGCATTCTCAGCTGAGGAACAAGAAGAGAAAGTTCAGAAAAGAATTGAACAAACTATTACCTTTCATGCGCTTATTTTGTATGGACGAGGTAAACACCTCGGCTGCAGCCTCACCTGAAATCATGAAATTCAGTGTGGATCCTAATTCTGATAATGATTAAAAAGCTGATGTAACTTGCAAATGTCTACATCACCACTTTATTCTGACCTCCCCTGCTCCCAAAATCCTGTGTTGTAAAAATGTGCACAGAGCAAACTTGACACCCCGTACCTGCTACCAATGGGACCCCATACCATTGTTAGAGTCGTGCAAAATTGGAACTTTTATCATTTGTATGGCAACTCACTCTACACTAAATGGTTTCCCACATGAAATTGTGCAGTGTGAGAAAGCTACTTATCAATGTTTCATGTGTTAACAATTAGTTTGCATATAACAAGTGACTTTCATTCCTGAAAAAGGGATTTTAAAACATTAAAATAAAGCAGAAGCTATCTAAAATATGAAGGGGTTTTATACTTAAATAAGGTCTATTTCACCGTCCGTTGAATGATTTTCTGATCAATGGCTAAACTGGCCATTTTAAAGCCTCCTGCTGTAGCAAGCAGCAAGTGTTTACTATAATAATAAATAAAAACAAGAAATGCTGGAACCACTCAGCAGGTCTGGCAGCATCTGTGGAAAGAGAAGCAGAGTTAACGTTTCGGGTCAATGACCCTTCTTCGGAAATTCGGAGTTCTGAAGAAGGCTCACTGACCTGAAACGTTAACTCTGCTTCTCTTTCCACAGATGCTGCCAGACCTGCTGAGTGGTTCCAGCATTTCTTGTTTTTATTTCAGATTTTCAGCATCCGCAGTATTTTGCTTTTATTTAAGTGTTTACTATAGTTTGCCTAATACCAGATATGCCATGAATTAAAGTTAAAAGTTTCCTACATACTTATCAGCCAATATGGGTTGGCTTTTCAAAGCCCATTGGATGTGAAAATGGGTGCGAGCATGAGTTAAAAATCGCGTTCTCGGAAGTTGCCACTGGGTCCTGCCGCCTTCGGAACGTGACACCATTTTTAAAGGGAGGCTGGAAGGGAGGGAATAGCAACCCCGCACTCCTTCAATTAATTGGCTCTTGAGCTCACTGTGGAGCTCATTAACAGGCTTGTTAGCAGCAGTTTGGGATTTTTAAAAGTAGGGAATGGGGAGAACGCCATGTTGGACCATGACAGGGTGTACAAGAAGTGAACACTGCAGGGAGGCATGAGGGCTGTGGGAAGGGCGGATTAAAATTATGCTGAGACACAAAATAAAGTGTAGCTGCTCCAAACGTGCTACAGAGTAGCCATGGCTGCAACTGTGAGACTTGCTTTTCTCAGTGGTGAGTGGCAGGAATACAGAGAGGGACATGAGCCCACTGGCATCACTGGGGCAGCTGGGATTGGCAGATTAGCCTGGTCAATGAACAAACCCCAGCTGAAGGAGTTCAGATGGGAACAGGCTAATCTGACATTGGACAGAGCAGCCAGGATGAGCTTCAGCAGATGCAAGCTCCTGGACAACAGGAGGCAAGAGGAGCACAGTGAGGGCTGCAAGACAAAGAAGGCATTACCCAAGACATCGGGTTTACCGCCCCAAGAGTCAGCTACCTGCAAATGACAGAGCACCAGTGCCATAGGAGGATGCCCCTATCTAGGCAGATGGTCTCAGACCTTTGTGCTCTGATCCACAAAATTAAATGAGGCCTCATGGCCCCCATGCCAGTTCCCTACATGCAGCCATCAAGGTCACCGTTGCCCTTAATTTCTATGCAATCAGATGGTTCCAGGTGTCATCTGCAAAATGAGGTGGCATCTCACAGTTGGCAGCTCATCATGCCAGGAGGCAGGTCACGGACACCATATTCCAGAAGGTAGGGGACTACACCCACTATGACACAGGCACAGGGGCACTGGGTTTTGCCTCAGGTACAGAGCATAAAGGCACACAGTGACTGGTCAGTGAGATACATCAACAGGAAGGGCTTCCACTCCCTCAATGTCCAACTGGTCTGCAACCACAACACTAGCTTCCTCTATGTGTGTGCTCGCTTTCCTGGTAGCTGCCATGACTCCTTCATCCTTCGCCAGTCCAGGCTTCCTTGGATCTTCACTCCATCCCCAAAATATGTGGATAGATCCAAGGGGACAAGGAAAATCTCTTGAAGAGATGGCTACTGACCCCTCTATGGGAATCCCAGACAGTGGCATAGAGGCTATACCACCAATGCTACCTGTTCAGCACGATAACCATAGTGCAGGCCATTGGGCTTCTGAAGATTCCAGTGCTTGGGTTGGTCGAGTAGTGTCCTCCAATACCTTCCTGCAATGGTCTCGGTCATTGTCGTGATCTGCTGCGCTCTCCATTACATGGCCCTCCAGACAGGTGTGGACCTTGAGGATAGTGAAGGCTTTGAAGGAGACAGCTCATTGGGTGAGGAGCAGGAGGTAAGAGAGGAGGAGGAAGAGGGGGAATAACATTGAACAGAGAGACGCAAATGCTGCACGACAAGATGGCCTCTTCCTGCTACCTCCTTTCCCTCATGCCTCCAGCATTAGATCCAGGTTGACATCAATGAAGCGAGGGACTGCCCTGCCCCAAGTGCTAGGCCTCCAACTCCCCGTGACATCTTGCTTCCCTCTGGTGCTGTAGAAAGCAGATCGCACCCTCAGGACAACCAGCAGCCTCAGTGATGGCTGCCGTGGGGTGTCTATATGAGCCTCATACTTGATCTGACCCACCTCCATTCCCAGCTCCACTGCCTCTAAGTGGACAGGAAACCCGACTCCATACCAATTAAGGGTTTACCCCTTTGAAAATTGCAATCTGAATTAGCCTCCAACCAAAGGCAGGATCTGACCCAAAACCAGACCTCGTGCCTCTTTCCTGCCTCCGTAACCAAAATCCAGCACCATTTGTCTGACTGAGTTTGTAAATTTTTTTGAAGTTGCAAAGTGCATTTTTTTTTTAGAACTGGTCAGCTAGTAATCCAGAAACAAGATCAATTTTCTAATTTCTTCAGCTTATAAGGGACACCGTGAAATATACCGCTTTACTAGAAATCTTCAAAAACCTGGACTAAACGGATGCCTACTTGTCTGGGCATGAGAATTTGTGTGGGAGGATGGCATAGGTGTACTCTTGTGAGAAACATAAGTAGCAAAGTGTAGAAAATATTTGTAAGAATTTAGAGGTGCAACTATCATGAAAAATTGAGCAGGCTGGGGTGCTTTTCTTTAGAAAAGAGAAGACTAAGAGGAGTCCTGATGGAAGTTTTAAAAATTATGAAGGTGTTTGATAGGATGGATGTAGCGAAACTATTTCTACTTGTGGGTGAGACATAAATATAAAGACAAAATATTGTGGATGCTGGAAATCTGAAATACAAACTGAGAATGCTGAAACGACTCAGCAGGCCAAGAAGCACCTGTGGTAGAGAACCTGAGTTAACGTTTCAGGTCGATGATCTTTCCTCAGAACTGGAACATGTCACAGCTGTAATAAGGTTTAAGCAAGTACAGAGGCCAAGAAAGGAGGAATGAGGTGGAATGAACAGGATAAGTCTGTGATAGGGTGCAAGGCAGGCGAGGTAAAATGACAAAAGGGATGATGGTGCGGAGAAAAAGGGGCTGGTAATGGAACAAGTAAAGAAGCAAAAGATCAATCACGAGGAGGTATAAATAACAATAGCAGAATCATCAGCAACATCTGCTCTCCAATAAAATGGGAGCCGTGGTTATGATCTGGACCAAATGGCCTGTTTCTGTGCTGTAGCTTCTATATAATCAGAGTTTCTCCATAAATATTTGTCTTATGAAAGGAATATGTATTTGTTTACTTCTTATGACTTACAATGTATTTTAAATATTTTCTAAATATAATTTATTTCCTCAGAATACTATCTAAACGAAGTAATTAATCTTTTCTATGGTGATGGCTGGCTAGTCATGTTTGCTTTCACGCTATCCGTGTTTCATCAACAAGACTATTTTCACTTGAATTTTTTCACCTGTGCAATTTGCTCATTTCTCAATGCTCTATAATTGGATTTGTTCTGCAACCCATTACTCAAAAAGGCAGCTCATATGAGAGCATCTTATTTTTTCATTTCAGATCATAGTTTATATTATGATTTTTATATACAGTTTTGCTTCTGCATAATACCTTCAGAGAACATTGGCCTGGTCCCAAGCCTTTTTATTTTTTAATTGTGATTAAAAATGATTCATCTTTGAATCATCAAAGGTCCTCAGCGGATGCTATTTTACTGATCCTACCAACTTCAAAGGCAGGATTTTCCAGTTGGCTTTTGGACCTTGATGTCGAAGCCAACGGGATGTCCCGAACCCACACTTGCCAGCAGTCAGGCCAGCAGAGTTATTTTCCTGGACCCGGCCTCCTAATTGGCCCCCTCCGAGCTCGTCACCCTATTTGGGGTGGTGCTGGCTCAATCAGAGGGCCAAAAACTTGGAAGCCTTGGCAGCCCCATCGAGAGAGGTGGGGGCTGCTGAGGCAGGTTGGGAGTGAGAGGATGCCTCAGCACGGAGGCGACCTCGGAGGGGTATGAAATAAAATCTCAAAAGGGGCCAAGCAGGCAGACCCCTCCAATCAGTGTTTGAGCAGTGGGTGTGACCTTTGCTGCTGGCATTCTCCTTCTTGGGTGACGGACCCTCTGCAATTAAGCTGACGGACTCCACATGTGGCAGGGTGGCCATTCTACCCCCGGCAAAATGCTAGCAAGTGCTCCAAGTGGCCTTAATGATGCAGATTTCCTTCCCGCTCCGGGAAAACTTCCCTGGTGGTCGAAATGCATCAGGGAGCTGTCCAGACACAGCTCTCTGCTATTTTCCCACTCTGCCACCCTCAATCTTGCCACCCCAGGGCTGGGAAAATCCAGCCCCAAGTCTTTACTTTTGGTACTTAATCATAGTGAAAAATACATTTGTCATTTACAAAGTCCAGGCTGGTTGGGCTGGTATATAATGCTGAACAGGTCAATCGCTATTTTATAGGACTATGTTAGAATTACACTTGACATCTTGCAGCTAATGGAAAGGGACTTGTTCTGAACACTTTAAATCTACATTATGTGTTTCTCCAAATCTACAAAGCCACGACCACTCTTTCTTTTTCAAAAAAAACTGTCAATCATCCCTTCCTTTCCTGACCAGCTTGGTTCCTTACTAATGTACAGTTCCATTAGTGCCAATTGCCCTCTAATACTTGGCCAAGTGGCCATTTATCATTAATGAGCCTTGACAGTGAGTGTAGGCAGGCTACTTATAATGAGAGGATCATGAGTCCAACCCTATTCTTGTGTGCTCTTCACACAGAAGAGATTACTGAAGAGGGTAGGAACGTTGACAAATTTTTTTTTCTGTTCCTAACTCAAGAGTGCTGAGGGCAATTTCAGCACTTCTGATGCCATCGCAACTGAAATCAATTAGTTCAGCATGGACTGGAGTTTTCCTGATTCATGTTCCTCAGCTAGTTTCTGAATAAACTTGCCGATGCTTTTGATTTCTGGCATAAGTTCTAAGCATTTCCCCCTTGAATAGATAACTGAGAACATGAACATGAAGAGCAATAGGCAAAATAAGTCACTTCATTAGGAAGAACTACATCAAACACAAATGTCAACCATTAGCCTTTCATGCTTGGAGGGTTGTGCTGTCACTTGCTGACAGAAATAAGTGGGACTCACATTACCTCTGGCCCCTCTTCTAACGTCTTCCAGAAGGTCCCACAAATATTTGCTGCTAAGACATGATCATGGACCTTGCATTGACTTGTTATTGGCACACGAATTTATCCAGCAGATATAAACTCTTAACAATCAGTGACAGTAACAACATTGTGCTATGTAATGGTGCAAATGTTTTACAAAAATGTTTATGTGCTGAAAACCATCCATAGTATTTGCAAAATTTTACAATCATGATTTTGAATTGTATTAATTGTCGGGGATTAATTATCACTGAAATTATTGCTTATCTCTTTATAGCTGCAACTGGTTTGTGACCTTATTTAATAAGAGTATAAAAAGAGATGTAGTGGTGAGAATGCACCAGTTCGAGTAGAAAGCACACCATGGAATGAGACAGACTGAAAACAATACAAACTAACCAGAATTTGTCAAAGATGGGAATTTTGGGGCAGAAAGCTAAAAAAAAAAGACGTGCATTTATATTTTGCCTTTCATGACCTCAGGTTGTCTCATTGCTTTACAACCAATGAAGTACTTTTGAAGTGTAGACACTGTTGCAATGTAGGAAACACAGCAGCCAATTTTCACACAGCAAGCTCCACAAACAACAATGTGATAATGACCAAATATTCTGTTTCTTTGTAATGTTGATTGAGGGGTCAATATTGGCCAGGACTCTGAGGATAATTCCACTGCTCTTTGAAATAGTGCCATGTGATCTTTTGTGTCCCCCTTAGAGAGCCGACGGGGCTTTGGTTTAACATTTCATACAAAAGGCGACACCTCTGACAGTGTAGCATTCCCTCAGTACTGCACTGGAATATCAGTCTAGGTGTTTCTGCTGAAGTCTCTGGAGTGGGACTTGAACCCTCATCTTTTTGACTCAGAGGTGAAAGGGCCACCAAGTGAGCCACAGCTGACACTTAAAAGGAGGAACAGAGTAACTTAATTGAAATTTAAGTAGCTGAGAATATAATTTAAATTTAGCTGAACTAACATTTACGCTCAGGATGGCAACACAAAAACTGAAGGTTTTGAGTAGCAGATGTTAACCTACATAAACATATCTTCAGCAAATATCCCCCACTTAGATTACTTTAGTTAAACATCTCAGAATTTGAGAGGCGCTCAGGGCAATTTGATGTATCAAGGAATGAAGTTTATGAAGTTGAGTTTCAGAGACTAATCAACCCACAGAGCAACAGGGAGCTGACAGTTGTAAAGGAAGGAGTGGTGAATATCACAGGCCAGGAAAAGCAAGGATAAGAACATAAGAAACAGGAGCAGGAGTAGACCTTATGGCCCATCGAGACTGCTCCGCCATTCAAAACAATCATGGCTGATTTGGGATTCAACTCCACTTTTCCACCTGCTCGCCATATACCTTGATTCTCTGAGAGGCCAAAAATCTGTCCATCTCAACCTTAAATATATTCAATAATGGAACATCCACACCCCCTCTGGGGTAGAGAATTCCAAAGATTCATGACCCTTTGAATGAAGAAATTTCTCCTAATCTCAGTCCTAAATGATTGCCCCCTCATCCTGAGACTGTGCTCTCATATTCTAGATTCCCTATCCAGGGGAAAAAACGGCTGTGCCTACCCTGTAAAGCCCCTTCAAGATCTTGTATGTTTCAGTGAGATCACCTCTTATTCTTTTAAACTCCAGAGAGTATAGGTTCAGTTAACTCATCTGTTCATCATAGAGCTACCCTCTCATCCCAGGGGACCAATTGAGTGAACTTTCTCTGTACTGTCTCCAATGCAAGTATATCCTTCCTTAAATATGAAGACCAAAACTGTGCACAGCACTCTAGATGTGGTCTCATCAAAGCTCTGTACAATTGTAGCAAGACCTCTTTATTCTTGTACTGCAATCTCCTTGCAATAAAGGCCAACATGCCATTTGTCTTCCTAATTGCTTTCTCTACCTGCATGCTAACTTGCTGTGTTCCTTGTACAAGTATACCCAAGTCCCACTGAACATCAACATTTACAAGTTTCACGTCTTTTTAAAAAATATTCTGCATTTCTATTCTCACTACCAAAGTGAATAACCTCACACCTCCCCACATTATACTCCATCTGCCACCTTGTCCATTCACTTAGCCTGTCTTCATCTCGTTGTAGCTTCTTTGTGCCCTCCTCATAGCTTGCATTCCCACCTGGCTTGGTATTATCAGCAAACTTTGATACATTACTCTCCGTCTCTTTGTCTCAGTCATTAATATAGATTGTAAATACTTGAGGCCCCAGCACTGATTCTTGCAGCACTCCATTAGTTACAACCTGTCAATTTGAAAACCCTTTGCTTTCTGTGCGTTAATCAATCCTCTATCCATGCTAATATATAATCCCAACTCCATGCATAAGCCTTTTGTATGGCACCTATTAAATGCCTTTTGGAAATCCAAGTATACTACATCTACTGGTTCTTCTTTATCTACCCTATCCCACTAGTTATGTCCTCATTCCCCTTTGTAAAACCATGTTGACTTTGTCTGATAACATAGGAACATAGAAACAAGAGTAGACCATTCAGCCCATCAAGTCTGCGCTGCCATTCAATATGATCATGGCTAATCATACACTTCAATGCCCTTTTCCCACACTATCCCCATAACCCCGTATGTCATTTGTATTTAGAAATATGTCAACCTCTGCTTTAAACATACTCAATGACTGAACTTCCACAGCCCTCTGGGGTAGAGAATTCCAAAGATTCACAACTCTCTGAGTAAAGAAATTTCTCCTCATCTCTGTCCTAAATGGCTTCTCCCTGATTTTGAAATTGTGTTCCCTGCTTCTAGACTCCCCAACCAGGGGAAATATCTTAGTTGCATCTACCCGGTCTATCCCTTTAAGTATTTTATAGCTTTCAATGAGATCACCTCTCATTCTTCGAAACTCTAGAGAATACAGGCCTAGTTTCCCCAACCTCTCTTCACAGGACAGTCCAGCCATGCTGGGAACAAGTCTGGTGAACCTTTGTTGCACTCCCTATATGGCAATAATATTTTTCCTAAGGTAAGGGGACCAAAACTGCACACAATACTTCAAATGTGGTCTAACCAAGGTTCTATACAATTGAAGCAATACTATGATTAATACTATGATTTTCTAAGTGTGTTGTTAAGACTTCCTTAATAATAGATTCCAGCACTTTCCTGATGACAAATGTCAGGCTAAATGGCCTGTAGTTCCCTGTTTTCTCTCTTCCTTCTTTCTTGAGTAGCAGTGTTATATTTGCTAACTTCCAATTTGCTGGGACCAATCTAGTATCTAGGGAATTTTAGAAAATTATAGCCAGCGCATCCACTATCTCTGCAGCTACCTCTTTTAGAAGCCTAGGATGTAGGCCATCAGGTCCTGGGGATTTGTGGGATTTTAGTCCCTTAATTTTCTCCAGTATTTTTTCTTGCTGATATCAATTACCTTAATTTCCTTACTCTTATTAGCCCCCAGGGTACCCTCTATTTCTGGTATGTAACTTGTATCTTCTACTGTGAAAACAGACACAAAAATATTTGTTCAATGTCTCTGCCAGTTCCTCATTTCCCATGATAATTTCTCCTGTCTCTGCCTCTAAGGGATCAATGCTTATTTTAGCTACTCTGCTTTTCATATACTCATAAATGCTCTTACAATCTGCTTTTATATTCCTGGCTAGTTTACTCTCATATCCTATTTTTTCCCTTTTTATCAACATTTTGGTAGCCCTTTGCTGGTTTCTAAAACACTCCCAAGTCCTCAGGCTTCCTACTATTCTTTGCAACATTATAACCCTTTTCTATTAATCTGATACTATCCTTAATTTCCTTGGTAAACCACAGATGGATCTTTCTTGCTGAGTTTTTGTTTTTTAATGGAATCATATTTGTTGAACATTTTGAATTGCTTCTTCAAATGTTTCTCACTTTATTCACCACCATGCCTTTTAGCTTATTTACTCAATCATCCTTAGCCAACTCGCCCCTCATACCTAAGTATTTGGCTTTATTTAAGTTTGAGATTTGTGTTTGGGACTGGAGTATGTCATTTTCAAATGTAATATAGAATTCAATTGTATCATGATTACTTTTTCCCAGATTACTTTTTACTATGAGATTACTAATTAACCCTGCCTCCTTACACAATATTAGACCTAAAATGGCTATATCCCTAGTTGGTTCCGCAACATATTGTTCCAGGAAACTGTCACAAAAGCATTCTACAAACTCATCTTCCAGATCACCTTTGCCAATTTGATTGGTCAACTCTATATGAAGATTAAAGTCCCCCATAATTATTATATTGCCTTGGTTACAAGCTCCAATTATTTCTTGCTCAATGCTTTGTCCAAAGGTATAACTACTGTTAGGAGGACTATAAACTATCCCCACCAGCATTTTCTGACCCTTGTTATTCCTTATCTCCGCCCATACTGATTCTACTTCCTGATCTTCTGAATCAAGATCCTTTCTCACTACTTTCCTTATGTCATCCTTTACCATCAGGGCTTCTATCAAGGGATGTGGGGAGAAAGCGGGAACAGGGTACTGAGTTTGGATGATCAGCCATGATCGTATTGAATGGTGAAGCAGGATCGAAGGGCCGAATGGCATACTCCTGCTCCTATTTTTCTATGTTCCGATGTTTCTACTCCTCCTCCTTTTCCATTCTGTATGTCTTTTGAAATGTTGTATACCCTGGAATATTTATTTCTCAACTTTGGTCACTTTGTAACCATGTCTTTGTAAAGGTGATTATATCTAAACCATTTATCTCTATTTGTGCCACTAGTTCACCCATCTTATTGCAGATGCTACACGCATTCAGATAAAGATCTTTTAATTTTTTGAACTACTTTTCTTTGCATGCACTTGATGCGCTGAACCACTATTACTATTAGACTCTCTCTCCCTTCCTGTTCCACTCTGCTTGTCTTTACCACATTGCCAAACTTTTCTATTGTTCTGACTTCTCTCTTTTGATTTCCAAACCTACCTTCACCTGGACCTTCCCCTCCCCTTCTCCTTCCCCCACCCCTCCCCACTCCCATTAGTTTAAAGCTCTATGCACAACCTTAGTTATGTGATTTGCTAGGACATAGATCCCAGCCCGGTTTAAGTGGAGCCCATCCCAAAGGAACAGCTCCCTCTTTCTCAAGTACTGATGCCAGTGTCACATGCATTGAAACCCCTTCTTCCAACTCCACTCTATGAGCCATGCGTTTAATTCTCTAATCTGCTTGACCCTATGCCAATTGGCATGTGGCTTAGGTAACAATCCAGAGGTTATTACCTTTGAGGTTCTGCATTTTAATTTGGACCCTAACTCCTCAAACTCTCTCAGCAGAACATCATTCTTAGTGTTATGATCATCTGGTTCACAGTTTATATTAATTTTCTAAAGGTAACTTTTAATTTGGGAATTGATCTTTTAAATGAAAGACAAGTGAATACACCTGGTTTGCGAAGTTGGCAAACAAACCTAGGGTGGTTGCAAATCAAAGGGTGGGCTCATGTTTATTTAGTAAGGACATATTGGGAAGTGTAAAGAAGCTACACAATAGGAACCCCCCTTAACTTGTTGATGGAGATAGTGTGTCTGCAGCTGCCATCATCAGAAGTTTCAATTATTCCTACAATTTCCAAGAAAAAAAAGATAGATTTAAAGTTCAAAAAATCTGTCCATGAGTGTTTACAGAGACCAAGTTAGAGAGGTGAAAGCCATAAAGTCACAGGTGGCCTTGTTTAGTTGGGCAGTTGTAACCAATAAGTCTAGAAGGGTTTGCTCTGTCATTGTTACAAATATCAATTATTCATGTAGGTATCAGGAATCAAAGAAGATTTGGATTTGAAATAATTAGTTTGAATTGCTGTCTGGGACATCCTACATGTACCACAATGCAAAGGAAATAGATGTTGCTCGGGAGATGCCTTTTGGAGTCAATTGTTTTTTTGGTGGCTTCAGACTGTCAGTCAGTTGGCATTGAGACAAGCAGTTGGCTTTGGGAAAGCTGTTGTTGGACTCATGAGCAAAGAGGCATTTAGGAACCAGGGATGTTTTTGTTTTGATGCAGGCCAATGCTCAAGCTGGGGAAATCAGATTCGTAAGGTGTTGAAGGTGAACTGGAGGATTTCTCGAGCCAAAACTGGAGGGAGAATCCCCAGGAAATCTGAAACTTCAGAAGACAGATGATAAATTAAGGAAATTGAAGTAAATTTCCAAGAGCTGTGGTACACTTTGGATTGGTCCCAGGAGAAGTGAACAAACCAGCAAGATCTTGTAATGTATAGGGAAATTTTGGGGGTGGAAATAAAAGTTAAATGGGAGTGTTCTGTAAGATATTTAAGTTTAAAATATAAGTGTCTCAAGTTGTCGTGTTTTGCTTTGTTTAATTCTTGTACAGAAAAGCTTTTGTTTAAAACATGAAATCTTGTGGTGTACTTCTTTCAATAATAACTGGGCTTTCAACGTTCTTATTTTAAAAGTTAACGGTCCCTAATGGGATCATAACGCTAGTTCTACCTATGTTGTTGGTTCCTACATGGACCACAACAACTGGACCCTCCCCCTTCCACTCTAAGTTCATCTCTAGCCCTGAGATGTGCTTAACCATGGAACCGGGCAGGTAACACAACCTTAGGAGCTCCCGGTCACGGCTGCAGAGAACAGTATCCATCCCCCTGACTGTACTCTTCCCTATCACTACATTCCTTTTTGCTCCCCTGACTTGAATGGCATCCTGCACCAAGGTGCCATGGTCAGTTTGCTCATCCACCCTGCAGTCCTTGTTCTCATCCACACAGGTAATAAGCACCTTTTTCCTGTTGGGCAAAGTCAATGACTGAGACTCCTCCATAATTACATCCTGGATCCCCATACCTGCCTGACTCACAGTCAAAGCCTCCTGTCCCTGACCATTGACCAACTCTAATGTTCTACTTAACCTAAGAGGTGTGACTGCCGCCCGGAACAAGTGTCCAGGTAACTCTTCCCCTCCCTGACACCCCGCAAAATCTGCAGCTTGGACTCCAGCTCAACAACTCTGAGTCAAAGTTGATCAGGCTGCAGACACTTACTGCAGATATGGTTGTCCGGGATTGCAATGCATTCCATAGATTTCCATATGTTGCAGTCACAGCTACCAGTCCTGTCATGTCTCTCTAATCTTATTTTTCTATTTGATTAATTAATTACTAATTTAGCTAGCTAAAGTATTAGCAAGTTTCAGTCTTCTAGCTAGGAGACAAAAGAAGAACACTCACCAGCTACTGGAGGTGAAACAAAAAGAAGCAAGAGAACCTGATCCTTGTGCCTTTCTCCAACAAATTCCAAGCACAGGCTTCATGTGAGGAGGACAAGGGTCTTTAAATAGGTTTAAGCAGCACCAAAGAACATGAGATGGCTTGGTGGGTGGGGTGTGATGGATGGTAATAATTCGGTTAGTACAAAGGGACTTCATAATTAGAAGGGTGAACACCATCTTTTGCAGTCCAGACTGAGTGACCTGAATTCTTTGTTGCCTCCTATGTGCTATAGTAAAGGACATTTTAGAAAGACAGTTAAAGATTAAGGAGGGGAAGGAGGGTAGCTATTCATTGTGGTCTACGTGGGAGCCAAAAATATAGGAAAAGAAAGGCCTGAAGTCCTGCAAAAGGAGTTTAGATTAGGAAACAGATTTAGGAGCAGGTTTTCAAGGGTGGTCATCTCTGGATTATTCCCCTAGTCACAAGAACACAAGAAATAGGAGCAGGAGTAGACCATATGGCCCATCGAGACTGTTCCGCCATTCAGTAAGATCATAGCTGATCTTAGGCTTCATCTCAACTTTCCCACCCGCTCGCTACATCCCTTGATTTCCTGAGAGACCAAAAATCTGGCTATCCCAGACTTAAATGTTTTCAGTGATGGAGTATCCACAACCCTCTGGGGTAGAGAATCCCAAAGATTCACAGCCCTTTGAGGGAAGTAATTTCTCCTCATCTCAATGCCCCCCGTGTTTTAGATTCCCTGTGCAACGGAAACAATCTCTCAATGTCTACCCTATCCAGCCTGCTTCAGAATCTTGTAGTCACTTGTTAAAATAGGGAAGGATACAAAGATTAGGAAGCTCAATGCATGGCTAAAGTAATGGTGTCAGGAAGAGAGTCTCCATTTCCTGGCGATGATGGGAGTTATTCTGCAATGATGGGCTTCATCTGAACAGGACGGGAACTGATGAACAATATACACTAAACCTAACACAAAATGATGAAGTGTTTGGATGGGTGTTGTCTAAGAATTAGAAACATCAAGAAAGATCAGAAATTTTATTTTTATTTTGAACTCACAAATTTAAATACATTCACCTGCGCCATTACTTTTTAGTCTAAGTGACAAAGTGAGAAAACTAGCCTGAATTCAGGAAATTTGCGATCACTGTTAATTTCCTTCTTTGGCCTCCTTATCTCGAGAGACAATGGATAAGTGCCTGGAGGTGGTCAGTGGTTTGTGAAGCAGCGCCTGGAGTGGCTATAAAGGCCAATTCTAGAGTGACAGGCTCTTCCACAGGTGCTGCAGAGAAATTTGTTTGTCAGGGCTGTTACACAGTTGGCTCTCCCCTTGCGCCTCTGTCTTTTTTCCTGCCAACTACTAAATCTCTTCGACTCGCCACACTTTAGCCCCGTCTTTATGGCTGCCCGTCAGCTCTGGCGAACGCTGGCAACTAACTCCCACGACTTGTGATCAATGTCACAGGATTTCATGTCACGTTTGCAGACGTCTTTAAAGCGGAGACATGGACGGCCGGTGGGTCTGATACCAGTGGCGAACTCGCTGTACAATGTGTCTTTGGGGATCCTGCCATCTTCCATGCGGCTCACATGGCCAAGCCATCTCAAGCGCCGCTGACTCAGTAGTGTGTATAAGCTGGGGATGTTGGCCGCCTCGAGGACTTCTGTGTTGGAGATACGGTCCTGCCACCTGATGCCAAGTATTCTCCGGAGGCAGCAAAGATGGAATGAATTGAGACGTCGCTCTTGGACGACATACGTTGTCCAGACCTCGCTGCCATAGAGCAAGGTACTGAGGACACAGGCCTGATACACTTGGGCTTTTGTGTTCCGTGTTAGTGCGCCATTTTCCCACACTCTCTTGGCCAGTCTGGACATAGCAGTGGAAGCCTTTCCCATGCGCTTGTTGATTTTTGCATCTAGAGACAGGTTACTGGTGATAGTTGAGCCTAGGTAGGTGAACTCTTGAACCACTTCCAGAGCGTGGTCGCCAATATTGATGGATGGAGCATTTCTGACGTCCTGCCCCATGATGTTCGTTTTCTTGAGGCTGATGGTTAGGCCATATTCATTGCAGGCAGCCGCAAACCAGTCGATGAGACTCTGCAGGCACTCTTCAGTGTGAGATGTTAAAGCAGCATTGTCAGTAAAGAGGAGTTCCCTGATGAGGACTTTCCGTACTTTGGACTTCGCTCTTAGACGGGCAAGGTTGAACAACCTGCCCCCTGATCTTGTGTGGAGGAATGAAATATGAGATACAAATGATCAATTGGGCTCAAAATTTCCAGCACATTTTGATGCTGTGTAAATAATGGCTTAGCTCACCTATGCCATAATTTTCTTGACATTTATGGCTAAAACTGCTGTTTGACGTATCATTCCAATGGTACAAGTCTCTAGGAATGTTGTGTGAGAATGATGGCCAAATGCACTAAGCATCCAAATGCTAATCTTTGCACAGTGCAATTTCAAAGCCATTGTTGAAAAGAGTATAATCAATTCATAGGGGGCAGATTGACTTTGTGTGTTAAATTGTAACAAAATTATAAATCCATTTATGCTTTTACTGAACCTATTACACAAAGAAAGCTCACCCCGCACCCCCCTGACCTCCAACCCCACCATCATCTGCAATACTGTTAAATGGTCACCTTTGCGAGTAGTTGCAGAGTATTCTAAATAATTACCATAATTTCATATTTTCCCCTTGACTGGATGAGAAGCTGCTTTTAAACATAATATCTAATTTATGTTTTGATATTAGTAAAAGTTCAGGTCAGCTATAAATAATTTTCTCTCCATTTAATTGCAGTGTTTTTCAATTTACATATTCTAATAAGAAGGAATTAACTCATACTTTTTGGTGTATGCACAGGCAGAATACAGATGACAGTACATGATTCTCTCTATGCAGTTCTTCCATGGAATACAGTCCATTATTGTCTTTGAAGAGTGATAGTATTGAGGACTCCATCGTACCACAATATTATAAGGGTTTAATGCTCAAATTCTAACAACTGTGACTTATTTCCACCAATGTATTTGCTTAATTGTTCCCTTCATTTTTCTATCTTTTTCGTTACTTCCTTTTTTTCCCTTCCTGCCTGTCCCAACTTTCCTCCACTTTTATAATTCTTCTGAAAGTCTCTTATAGTTTAATAATCAATAATTCAGTATCAGTTTGTGCTTGCTATTTCTTATGTATAAGGAATTGCAGTATCATAAATCTGATCTTTTTCTGCTAGTGTTTGTTTTAAATTTTCACGTATCAAACTGGTTTACCAAAAGAAACACAAAAAGTTCATCGTCTGTTGCTTGCAGCTAGAAAAATGTAAATGACCAAAAATAGCTGTTCACATCAATACTAGATGCCATTATATCTGCTCAGCACATAGATTTGTGTTGCCTTTTATCTTACAATCGAACTAACATTTTTGAAAAAACCTGAAGATTAAACTTATCAATTCATCATTCCATTAATATTTTGAGATAAAATTTGAGATCATACAATGTATTTCAATCACATAATTAATTTTGCATGACAAGCATATGATAACAATAAAGATAATCTTGCTGGTTATAGCATAATACTGAACATCAGTGGTAACTATCAAGTAACAAGGTTAGGATTCTGTTGTAATCGTTGAACAGATATAATTAAAAATCTTCAAAAAAAATTAGTTTTTTGATTTATTGGTTTGAAGCAATTTTATTTTCCTAGCACCAAAGGATCAATCACTCAAAGAAAAGAATATGGGCTAGATTTTATGCTCAGAGAAGCAATAGCACTCACTGCTGACCTCAAAGAAAATGCTCATAAAGATTTAGCAATCTCTGTGGCATGGACCTCCTCTTTCCCGATAACAATTTAAATCTGCCACCAGGTCAAGGAGCTCTCCAGGCATCCAGCAGCAGTGATGTCAGTAAGCAGGATAAGTAGCTGAACCAGGAAGTTAAACGCATTTTAACCTTCACATTGAATTTAAGTCTTCAGATAGCGAAATAAATGATTATGGTTGGATTAAGATAGAAACTAAAATAAAGCTACACAAACTTAAAAAAAAATATTTTAAGACAATGTGGAAAGTTTTATCATAATGAAGAAATTTGACATTCAACACATATAAAATTAGCTTTTCAAGGCCAATATTTTTTATTCTTTCACAGGATGTGGGCATCACTGGCAAGGCCAGCATTTGTTGCCATCCCTAATTACCATTGAGAAGGTGGTGGTGAGCTGCCTTCTTGAACTGCTGCAGTGCATGTAACATAGGTACATTCACAAAGTTGTTAAGGAGGAAGTTACAGGATTTTGACCCAGTAACAATGACGGAACGGTGGTATATTTCAGGATGGTGTGTGGCTTGGAGGGGAACTTGCAGGTGGTGGTGTTCCCATGCATCTTCTGCCCTTGTCCTTCTAGGTGGTAGAGATTGCGGGTTTGGAAGGTGCTGTTGAAGGAGCTGCTTCAGTGCATCTTGCAGATGGTTACACACTGTTGCCTCTGTGTGCCAATGGTGGAGGGAATGAAACTTTAAGGTGGTGGATGGGGTGCCAATCAAGTGGGCTGCTTTGTGTTGGATGGTGTTGAGCTTCTTGAGTGTTGTTGGAGCTACACTTATCCAGGCAAGCTGCAAGTATTCCATTACATTTCTGATTTGTGCCTTATAGATGGTGGACAGGCCTTACTCCAGAATTCCCAGCCTCTGGCTTGAAATTGTAGCCACAGTATTTATGTGGTTAGTCCAGTTAAGTTTCTGGTCAATGTTGACCCCAAGATGTTGATGGTGGGGGATTCGTGATGATAATGCTATTGAATGTCAAGGGGAGATGGTCAGATTCTCTCTTGTTGGAGATTGTCATTGCCCAGCACTTGTGTGGCACATCATTGAGGGTGTTTAGCAGTAATTATGAAATTACTGCACTGCTTAAAAACCCCAGTTGCACCTCATTCAACAAGATGCAACTTTTATAAGGACTTTTACAGTGAGATAACAGCATAAAAGTGCAAGTTTTCATCAATTCACTGGTTGCTTAGCGATTGCAGTCTGGGAAGACTCCAACAGCTCACTCTCTGGAGAAGCATAGAAACACTAACAGCAGCATCTGGATTTACGCAGGTTTTGTCTGTTTCAGTAGAGCAATGACAGCAATTGCTGACTGTTTTGCCTTCATTACCACTGCAAATTCTGGGCCAATATATTCTACACAAGTTATTGTCCATAAAATACATAGGCTACTGGAACTCGATAATCCCGAAAATGGGTGAGGGGATTGTGATCTGTGACTAAGTCATGCCGGTTGCTTCCAATGCAGGCAGCACGCAAACTTTGTTCTGACTGCTAATTTTAAATGTTTGTGGGCTGCAGCCGGCGCTAACCGTGCTGTTGAGTGGCTGCATGCCTGAGTGGGGGGTGCAAAATCGTGAGAGGCTAGCACAAATTCAAGCAAGCCTGAGCTACTTAAAGCCAGCCTGCACCTGTTAAAGTGGAGGTGCACTTTGACTGGAGCAGGTGAGGGAAGTCATTCTGAAAGTGATTTTTGACATGGGAAAGGCACAAAAATGGCACAACGTGGCAGAGAGCGGGCACCAAAATTTTCTGACCCTGCACTAGAGTCCTTGGTGAAGGAGGTGGCGAGCAGGAGCTCCATAGAGGACCAGGAAGCCCTTCAGGCAAACTTTAAGAAGGCAGTGGGCCAGATAACTGTGGCCGTCAATGAAAGGGGCTAGATTTTCAAATCAAGGTCAGGAACCTGATGCCCAGATTATTTCTGGGTCCTGATCCTCTGCTGTAACAGCGTCGCTCATGTGACGTTATCTTTAAATGTAAATATCCTAATTCGGAGGAGACGAGCTTGGTGCCCAATTAGTGGTACCAAGTGTCACCAGGAGGTGGGAGCTGCCTGCAGAGTGTCAATGGCAAAGGCAGGTGGCAACCATGATGGGGCCTGCTGTTGCCTTGCAGAGCATGAGCAGGCAGCACCTCAGAGGGCCAGCAGCTTCACCCAGCACAAAAGTGGCCAAACGATCAAATGGAAGGTAAAGCACACGATCCAACGATGCAAGATGCCCCAGCTCCCAAACCTTCTCATCCTCAATACAAAACCTTAACCTCTGCCTGCTTTGAACCCGACAGATGCTCACTAATGTGCACCAGACAGTTCAGCTTCAGCAATCTCACCTTTGAAAATTGCTTTCTCGCTTCTCTGGCCTGTTGACAAGCTCCTCAAGGAGCTTAATGGGTCATTAATTGGAGGGGAGTGAGTTCCTCATTCCATTTCCCCCCCCACCCCCCGGCCTACCTTTGAAAATTGCCTCATGTTCCAAAGGTCACCCTCCAGGTATGCGATTTTCAAATCGCACCTGCACCCCTCCCCGACCCCACTGGCAATTCAAAATCCCGGCCTAGCAGTCTCGCCTGGAGACCTGTATGCAGTACTACAATAGGTTCAATGACCTTACACGAATGGTCAAGGTCAGTGAATGTATCTTCAAATGTCATATCCCTCCAACTGCACCATTAGTCTCCGACACTGCTCATTGCACCACATCCCCATCATTCAACTACCAATAATCTCTATTAATTACAATTCAGACCTCACATTCATAGCTTCACCTCATTGTCACACATTTAACACTGCTGTAAGCCTCACATTAAAATGTTACAGCTATTCAACCAAGACAGGCACAACACCCAAACACACTGACACACTTCCCTCTCTCTTGCAGGAGGTGGTATATAACCGGAGGCAGCAGAATCTAATCAGTACAGTAATAGACACAGCTTCATGGCCTTACCCCGATGGAGGAGATAGTGCTCACCATTACTGAAGCGGTGATGACTGAGGCCATTGCCAGAGTAGGGCTGAAAGGATTGAAAGTGACAGTATCCTAATACCTAATCCTCATTCTCAAATTCCACATCCTCCTCATCCACAATCTCTTCTGATTTACAAGCTGTAGATGGTGTAAGCATGCACCTCTTGCTTTCACCTCCCTCCACCGCAACACAACCCTACCCTTATGCCTTTCTCCTTTCAGATACCAAGGACTGTAACGTGACCAGGCAGTGGTGGGAAAGCAAGAGATGGAAGAGTAGAAAGACAATGATGATGAAGAAATACTGTCACTCGCCCTCACTCTCTTAGCCACCAACTCTGGTACTAACACACATGAGGATAGCTTCGAGGCGGGATCTGACTGTAGTGAGACACTGGACATGATGGCCTGCAGACGGAGGGAGAGGTCGTGCACAAATTCTGCTGCAGAGGACTCAGATGAACACTTTGATGAGACCAGCCTGCCAGAAAGTTTACAGTCAATTTCAAAGAGCATAGAGGAGTCTGGCATCAACTTTGCACAGAGCTTGCAGCCCATGCTTTCCAGTTTGGAAGTGGTGGCCAACTCAGTCGCAAACTTGTGACCCAACCATGGCCGAAGTCTCAGCTTCCACTGCAGCACAAGCAGAAACTACACAAAATCATGTGAGGTCAGCTTGCTGCCACACAAGCTCAGACTACTGCCATTATAACTGTGGATACCAACATTCAAGGGGGCTTGCAGGGTGTCAGCAATCTGTCCTCTAAACATCAGTAGGATCGCTAAGGCAACAGCTCAAGGGAGTGGTAGTGACTCCGTGAAGCACAAATATGTTGTTCTCTCTCAGGAAGACAACATTCGTTCTACCACCACTGTCATTCCACTGGTGCCCTTGCTGTTGCCTGTCAGCCAGCCAGCCCAGACTGCTACAACCCATGCTGAGATGGTGCAGTCAAAGATGGGCCTTCTAGGGCCAAAGCTGCTCCAGGTTGTCCTGCAAAGCCACGTGCAGTCTCTCCCATTGAATGTCAGCAGCCTTCCACCAGTCATGCAGCAGCTACTGAAGTAACACTGCATAGGAGCACTGGGACAGGCAAAGGCACATGGAAGGCAAGCACTAAGGGACTGCACAAGGATGATTAGCATGATACAGCAGACCACCACAAATTGGGACACACACTCCGGTGAATACTGCAGGGCTCCTTCAAAGCAGTCCAGGCAGCAGAACTGTTGCTTGATCGTCAGCTTGGTGATGTTTCATGTGGCAGCAAAGTTCTCACTATATGCATGCTGGCCAAGTATCGTTGGATTCCACACTATAGTCGTGAGTCAGATGTTAAGCGGATAACTCTTGTCGCCCAATAGCCACCCTCTGGTTTGGTGTAATGGGTCAAATACTGAGGGAACAGTGGACTAGTGCAGATTACAGGCATCATGGCTGTTGCCAGGATACTGGGCATTCACTTGCATGATGTGCTGAGCATGGTCACACACCAACTGCACATTCAGGGAGTGGAAACCTTTGGGGTTACACTACATTTCGGCATGTAGTTGAGGCACCTGAAAACCATGTGTGTTCAGTCAACAGCACCCTGCACCATGGGGAAGTCTGCTATCCTGGAAAAGTGCACACATATGCTCCAGCTGCTTCTCTCTGGTTAGAGGGAAGGCAATGTACTTCCTTCTTCTGGCACAAAGAGCATCACTCGCCTCCCTTTTGCAACAGTGGACAGTGAACTGGAAGGTGTTGCAGATGTCATCTGCTACAGTCTGGAAGGATCGTGACATGAAGAAATTCATCACCACTGGCACCTTCACAGCCACCATCCTTGCAAGAGGTGACAGATTTCCATGAGCACCTCCTTTGTAATACAGAGATGACACACATTGTTCTTGGCTTAGGTTGAGATAAGAAATGCTCCTGGAAGACCTTAAGTGTAGAAGGCCTCCTGCTGAGAACCCTTCTACCTCTCCTCCTCCTCCCTCTGCATACAGCATGCCCTTTCTGTGTTGCCTCTGCTCAATCTCCCTGTCATGCTCTAGGCCAAAGGAGTTGGTAACTATAGCACCAATGACTGGGAGCAAGTGGTCTGACCAGAACGTTTGAAGTCAGATCGAAGGCCTTCTGCATGTGGAGCACCCACTCCCTGTTGACTTCATCAACTTTAAACAGCACTGGAAAATTTACAGCACTTCTACAAACTCAGACCGAGCCAGTAGAAATCAATCAGCAACTAATCTGAAAATGGTTAATGATAACTTTATATAGCACTGGTGAGGGTTCCTTCCTGATGCTGAATACATGTTCAACTGTGACTGTTTAAGTGAAGATGATAGCTGGAGTGGTGAGGTCAAAAATGGCAGTGCTGACGTCAAACCAGCATTACACACTGATTGACGTCACAATCTGCCTACTCTGCATACTTCCGTTGCATGCTCCTAATGCCCATACTACCACCCTTACCAAAATGGTGCCGTTGCAGCCTGCATCAGAAGTGTGTGCATGCAGCCCGGACTGCATTTTGGTACCAAAACGATACCTGTAGCGCCAAAACTACAGTCACTCTGGAGCAGAAATTTGCAGCTGTAGAATTTTTGTTTGTCCGTTACAGATTGTATATTCACTCACATTTGGCAAATGATATTTAACTTAGACAAGTGCAATGTTATCTTCATGGCCAGACCCAATGTTTAATATACACCTTACAGGGAGCAGAACTGAAGCCTGCAGAGATAGAAAATGATCTTAGTGTCATAGCTCATAATTCTCTAAAGGTGTACAAATGATGCTGTGAAGGAAAAATTGAAAGGGTACTGGGCTGCATTCACAGGAGTATTCCATGTAAAATGAATCATATTAATTTTGAGGATTAAATATTTGTCGCTCGAGTGAAATCAGGAAGCAAGATTTCACACAAAGTGTAGTGGAAATGTGGAATTCTCTTCCCCAAAGAACTGTGGTTGCTGGGGCAATTGAAATTTTCAAGACTGAGATCGACACTTTTTATCAGGTAAGGGTATCAAGGGATATAAATCAAAGGCAGGTAAATGGAGTTGATGTACAAATCAGGCATGAACTAAATGAATAACAAAGCAGGCTCGAATGGCTGACGACCTATGTTGAATGTCCCAGTGCTCAATGATTCTTCCTTGAATACAGGAAATGCCTCATAAATTTCCTCCCTGATAAATTTCAAAACGCTGGGATAGATACCATCTGGCCTGGGAGATCTTTTAGTCTTAAAACCATTTAAATTGTCAAGAACCTCTGTATCACTGTTCACTGATCAAGATTTTTGTCTGTACAAGGATGCAATTTAATTTAGTGCTTTTCTCATATTGTGTTACAAAGCCATTTTTGTTAAGCTCTTAACTCCAGATTGCTGATTCCATTTATGTATGTGATGCAATATCCTCATATTGTCATGTTGCCAAAGCATGCACTGTGTTGTAACTGAATGCTTTGGTATCACAGCCAGAGATAATACCTAAGAGCAGGGGAGAAATGCGAGGCAGTCTAAGATGTGTTTCAAATACATGGGCTGGATTTAGTTCTCCCCCAGGTGTTAGGGGGGCCTGAGGATGCCTCCAGGAGAGAGCTGCCACGCATCTCGACGCAGGGAGGGCCCGGCTCAATGTAAGCAGCAGCAGCGAGACCTCGTGACGGACCCTCACAGCACAGCGACAGGATCCCTATTTGCATATTTAAATAAATGAAAATGAAAGAATTAGTGATACTTATGTCGCCGCCTGAGTTCCCGCTCCGATCTTCAGCCCAGTGGCCGGTACTCCCGTACCTTCGGATCCCTGTCCGGGCAAACGAGGCACAACACTGGTGGTGGGGGGGGGGGGGGGGGGGAGGGGGGAGGAGGAGGTAAGTTTCTCAGTGTGGGAGAGGGAGAAACAGGGTCAAATGAAAATCATTGGTGTAGGGAATGGTGGGAAGGGTTTGAGGTTAAGGTTTATGCAGTTTGAGGGCTGAAAGGTCATATTGTAAAGCCAAGTGTTTGGGGGTGGGGGGAAGGGAAAATTAATAATTTTATGGTTATGGGGGGAGAGGGGCGAAATAAATGTATTTAATTTTTTAATTCACTTTATCTTTAAATATTTAAATCTCCCTGTAGGGCTGACAGCCCTTTAAAAATGGCATCAGTGCCAGCGCACAGGCATTGACGTCATTGCCGGGGATGAACAGCCCGCCTCCTCCATGTGATCGGGGGCGGCCCACCCCGGCGACTTAAATGAGCTGCTGCACGGAAGATTGCGGTGGTTCCGCGACTATTTTTTTCGCCCAACATCAACATCAGCGGCAGGCACAGAGGATTTAACCCCGTGTGTGTAAATGTCCATAGCGTGGTAAATAAGATTGGTGAGCTACAGGCATAAGTAGCCATATGGGATTATGATATAGAGGAAACAATGGAGATATGAACCAAACAAGGGGAAAAATAGGCACTCAGGCTGCAAAATAGGGCTCCATAGCGTCACTGCTGCCAGTGTTACAGAAGTCCCAAATTGAAATATGGAAACCAGAATTCTTCCAGCAACTTCCATTGCAGCTCGAATGGCACACCCTGACTCAAATGGCGCTAGTGTGGGTGTGCTGCAAGTGCACCAAAAGCATGCAGAGTGGACTGATTGTGACATCAAACAGCTCCTAATGCTGATTTGATACGCAATCTGCCATTTTGGACCATGCAGGTCCAGTTAACACCCTTTGTTAATCACTCCCAGCTGAGCATGCATTCAGCTGCATGAGGAATTGACCCCAGTAGTGTTATTTAAAGGGCTAAGCATCCAATTTCCAGATGAGGTGCTATTGGCTTACTTTTGCAGGTGCAGAGCTAGGGGAATTACTATGTTCTGTGTTATTGGAGAAGTTTTGCAAACTTTCTAGATTTTAAAGGGAGTGGTGCTAGATCTTGACAAGGAGGTCCTCCTGAAAGGTTGGTGGAAGCAGATTCAATGATAGCTTTCAAAAGGGAATTGGATAAATACTTGCTGGAGAAAAAGTTGCATGGCCATGGGGAAATAGCAGGGAAGTGGGACTGTGTAGCTCTTTCAAAGACCCAGCACAGGCAAACTGGGCTGAATGGCCTCCATTTGTGCTGTATCATTCTATGATTCTAAGAATCTTGTCTGGCTGATTATTGTCTTTTCAGCATCTTCTCATTCATCGGAAAAGTACTGGAAGAATTAAACAGCTGTGCCATCAATCATACTCTACTTACTAATAAACAACACACCAGCAGTCAATTTAGGTTCTGCCCAAACCACTGGACTCTGGACATCATCACAACCTTGATCCAGGCATGGACGCAAAAGTTGAATATCAGTGCAGAGGTGAGTACTGCCCTCGACATCGAGACAGCATTTGATTGAGTATAGTTCCAAGGAGCTGTTTCAAAATTGAGGATTGATGGGGAGATGGGAAAAACTTTCCAGTGACATGAATCATACATGTCAAAATGGAGATCATCTTAGTTATTGAAGATCAATCACAGCAGCCCCCAGGAGATAGCTACAGGAGTTCCTCAGGGCAGCATCCTCAAGCCAACCATCTTCAGATAGGAACATAGGAGCAGGAATAGGCCATTCAGCCCATTGGGCCTGCCCCGCCATTCAATCTGATCATGGTTGATCTTCCACTTCAATGCCTTTTTCCCACACTATCCTCATATCCCCTTATGTCATTTGTATTTAGAAATCTGTCAATCTCTGCTTTAAACATACTCAATGACTGAGCTTCCACAGCTCTCTGGGTTAGAGAATTCCAAAGATTCACAACCCTCTGAGTAAAGACATTCTTCCTCATCTCTGTCCTAAGTGGTTTCCCCTTATTTTGAAATTGTGTCCTCTGCTTCTAGATTCCCCAACCAGGGGAAAAATCTTAGCAGCATCTACCCTGTCTATCCTTTAAGTATTTTGTAGGTTTCAATGAGATCATTGCTCATTCTTCGAAACTCTAGAGAATACAAGCTCAGTTTCCCCAATCTCTCTTCATAGGACAATCCTGCCATCCCGGGAACAAGTCTGGTGAATCTTCATTGCACTTCCTCTATGGCAATAATATCCTTCCTAAGGGAAGGGGACCAAAACTGCACACAGTACTCCAAATGCAGTCTAACAAAAGTTCTATATGATTGAAGCAAGACTTCACTACTCCTGTACTCAAATCCTCTTGCGATAAAGGCTAACATACCATTACCCTTCCTAATTGCTGGCTGCATCTGCATGTTAGCTTTCTGTGACTTATTGAAAAGGACTCCCAGGTCCCTTTGTACATCTACACTTTCTAATATCTTACCATTTAAGAAATACTCTGCACATCTATTCCTCCTACCAAAGTGGATAACCTCACATTTGTCCACATTATATTCCATCTGCCACGTTCTTGCCCACTCACGAAGTCTGTCCAAATCCCCTTGAAGCCGTTTATTTCTATGTGGGCCTTTAAATTATCTACCTTGTTGTGAATGCTGTGTGCATTCAGGTAGAGTGCTCATAACCTTGTCTTCTTGATTATTATTCTGCATTCTAAGCCGAATTGATGCTTGCCATTGTTTTGCCTGCCTTCTAATGTCACATGCTACTTTTCTACTTACTGTTACCAGCTTTACTTCCTTCCAATTTGAGTTACCCCTCAAGTTCCCATCCCCTCTACACGCTCGTTTGAACCCTCCCCAACAGCACTAGCAAATCGCCCTGTGAGAATATTAGTTCCGGTCCTGTTAAGGTGTAGCCCGTCCATCTTGTACAGGTCTCACATGCCCCAGAACTGGTCCCAATGCCTCAGAAATCTGATGCCCTCCTTCCGACATCAATTCTCCAGCCACATGTTCAATCGATCAATCCCCCTATTCCTATGCTCACTAGCATGTGGCACTGGGAGTAATCCTGAGATTGCTGCTCTTGAGCTCCTGCTTTTTACTTTCCTTCCTAACTCCCTAAAATCTGCTTTCAGGAAAGAAGAGGGACGCCTTGCATTATGATGAATTCTAAAATAAAAGGAAACCTTTTTTTCCTTTTCTTTGATTGCTTTGTATTTAAGTTTGTTGTAAAGATTTTTTTAAAGAAAGGGGAATCTGTTAATGGTTAATTATATGGTTAAAATAAATAGGTGAAGGGCATTGTTTAATGAAGGACTGAGAGAGGATAAAAAGAACACCTGGTTTGCAGGAGATGGCAATATGTAAAGCTTATTCTGTGAATAAGCTAACTGTCAAGAAAAGGATCCATGTCTAGATTCATTCTTCACCATTTGGCTAGTGTTACAAGGTTTTGTTTTGGTACGATGCCTGTCACCTTCCTGACATCCCCCGATTAAATCCAACGTGAGCAAGGTCAAGGACGGCTTTCCTGTCCAGATGCCAAATAAGGCCCTTAAGTGACCAAATAATTGGCCACTTAAGGGCCTCATCCTCCTGACATTGGCATTTAACCAATGGTGGGAGGGGGCCTCCACCATGTGGGGAGGCCGCCCTGTAAAACCAGGCAGCCTCCGTTTGGAGGGGGGTGGTAGCAGGGCCTCTATCTGTGGTCCATGGAGGGCCCTGAGGTGGTGAAGGGTGCCCCACTGCCAATGCCCCTGTCTGTCCTCAACAAACCAGCACACACCACCCCCACCCCTCCTGGGGCCTTTCTGACTGGTCCTGGCAAGCCCGACCTACTTGCCTGCAATCTGGGGCTCAAGTGCTGCTCCTGGTCCCGGGCCTACTGCAGTACCATCAGTAGCCACTACTCCCGGTGATGCTGCTGAGCTGCTGGCCCTCTGATTGACTGGCAGCTCTTGGAGGCGGGATCCCCATCCTTAAAGGGATGGGAACTCAGGCAATTAATTGCCTGAGCATCATAAAATGCAAAACGGCTGAGGCAGGGTTCCCCTCACCTTTCTGGCCTGATGTCTATGATGTCTCTTAGGACTGGAGTGAGGTTTAGCCAGGTTTGGTATCAGATATGTGAGACAGAGACAGCATGTGCCACGAAAACGTCACAGATTGCGACTGTAGCAGCTGCCAGGACTAAAGATGGCGCTGCTCAAAGAATCACACAGAGGCAACCTAACGAACACGTGGCAGTATACAATGGCCGGAGTGAGAGAGCAGCGCGGGGGCCGGGGAGAGCAGCGTTGAGGGTGTCGGGGATGGGGAGGGAAAGAGAGGAGAGGAGGGAGGGGAGGGGAGGGGGGGAGGAGAGGAGGGAGGGGAGAGGAGGGAGGGGGGAAGAGAGGAGGGAGGGGGGGAAGAGAGGAGGGAGGGGGAAAGAGAGGAGGGAGGGGGGGAAAGAGAGGAGGGAGGGAGGGAAAGAGAGGAGGGAGTGGGAAAGAGAGGAGGGAGGGGGGGAAAGAGAGGAGGGAGGGGGGGAAAGAGAGGAGGGAGGGAAAGAGAGGAGGGAAAGAGAGGAGGGAGGAGGGGGAAAGAGAGGAGGGAGGGGGGGAAAGAGAGGAAGGAGGGGGGGAAAGGGAGGAGGGAGGGGGGGAAAGAGAGGAGGGAGGGGGGAAAGAGAGGAGGGAGGGGGGGAAAGAGAGGAGGGAGGGGGGAAGAAAGGGAGGGGTGGGGGTGAAGGGCGGGAGTGGGGGTGTGGGGGAGAGTGGGGGGGGAGCAGCGGAGCGGAAGAGGAGTGCCTTTTTCTGTGCATGCGCCAGAAACACAACAGCAAAAGACTTACCGGCCAGTCCCTGGACCCGGCGACACCAAGGTCTTCGCACACTCGCTCGCCGCAGCTCTCTACGGCCTCTCGCATCCGGCCCTCTCCATTCAGCTGTTCCCTCCAGCTGCGGATGCCCAATCCAGTTGCTTCTCCCCTACTTCTCCACAGTACTTCAGGCATTGCAACTGTCTGGTCCCTGCATTTTGCATACTCCCTCGCCCCACCCCTCCCTGCTCTCCCCACCCCTCCCCCCTCTCCATCTACCCCGCTACCTCCATCCCTCCCTCTACCCCCCTACCTCCACCACAGTTGAATATCTGAAGTGCAGTTGCAAAGTCGGGGAAATAGCATGCAAAACAAAGCCTCAACAATTCTAGGGTTAATTATTGAGAAGTTTTATTAAGTTCATTAAGCATCCGAGGAACTGCTGTGCATGGATACATGAGTGTTGTGTTTCCAGCATTCCCGTTAGACAGACAGGCCGAGTCTCTGCTATGCACAGCTAAAGAGATTGTTCCTGGAGAGCCTTGTGGTGAATGAACGCTTGGCTCTCTATTCCACTACTATATTGTCCATGTGAAGAAGGCAAAGTCACAAGAGTCTGAGCTCAGTCTATTCTTGTTGAATGTTCCCCAAACGCATCCCAATGTGCACTCCCAATTCATCCGTAAATGCAATGTTCCTTTCCACATCGTGACCAGCTCCGCAGCATGATCCAGTTGCCTTCGTTGCTTGAATGCTGACCTTAAGTCTCAAGGATTGTTTTCTCGACGGCATGTTTTACATGAAATGAAATAAAGCAAATCAGAGTCAGAGCTTGCCTCCCTCCATCCACTGAAATTACTGTTGCGCACACCTTTTTAAGTTCTGCAGTGAAGGCACCAATTGATAACGTCGCCAATGAAGCACTTATTACCCACCTCAGATGCAGGAATCAGCACATCCTTGCGTCCTCTCCTGCACTGCCTCCTTTGCTTGAATGCCGTCCTTAAGTGTCAAGGATTGTTTTCTCAAGGGCACGTTTTACATGAAAGGAAATAAGGAAAGAACATCAGTGCCAGAGCTTCCCTCCCTCCAATGGAATTACTGTTGAGCATGCTTTGTGTTCTGCGGCAAAGGCAGGTACTGATAACACCGCCAATGAATCACTTAGTACCCACCTCAGCTGTAGGAGGCAGGATGATGTTACTGCCCCTATCTTGTGATGGTTCAATGATGCTCTCAGGGAAAACATGAATGATGTGAGGGTGCTGGAAAAGAAGCACATTTCTTTTGGGCTATGAACATAAAGCTGGCCATTTAGCCCAGCAGTTCCCTGCTAGTGGTTATGTTACTCGTGCGTCTTCCCATCCATTCCCATTTAATCCTGCCTACTACTATCACCAGTTGTGTTCACAGCAAGAGCATTCACATTTCTGCTACCACTGGACACGGCATGCTTGTTTCTTTTAGTGCTCAGTCTCTTCTTGCTGAATATTCCCCAAGTGCTTGACCCCTTTGGACGCCCTCTCTGCTTGACAGGCAGCAGCTGGCAATTGCGGAGTCTCACAAGGCTCTGCATGGTTGTTTCAAAGGCGGATGGGGAAACAGGTGGCTGTGTGCCCATGTGCACTGCTCTGATGGGTGTAGGAGCAGGTAACTGTGTGCCCATGTGCACTGCTCTGATGGGTGTGGGAACAGGTGGCTGTGTGCCCATGAGCACTGCTCTGATGGGTGTAGGAGCAGGTAACTGTGTGCCCATGTGCACTGCTCCGATGGGTGCAGGAACAGGTGACTGTGTAACTGAGCAGCAAGGAGAGGGTACCGCAGGTAGGGGAAGTGGAGCTTTGAACAGGCAGGCATATGTATGGTCCATCAGATCATTAGGCCAGGGGGTGAGATGCTCAGGATCCAGGGTTTGTGACACGTGACTGATGTCCAGCGCATGGCCACCTCCATCCGAAGGTGCTTCCGGGCAATTGTTGGGCATAGTAAATGGCTCCATCTCATCAGCCAGTCCTTGCTGCCAGCGGAGAGTCTGTTGCCGCAGCCAGTCCAGTCTCCTCACGGGAAACATGAGATGAGATAAGAAATACAGAATGCACTCCATTAAAACGTTACAAAAACGAAAGTGACCGTTAAGACGGTAGGTTGCAGCACATGTACTGCCTGCACACAGCAATTCACAACAGGGACTGGAGAACATGCGGTGGCCCAGACAGTGGAAATGTTTTCAAAGCAACTTACAAAGGCAGAGCAACTTACCTTGGAACAATCTCCTGTGTCAAATAAAAATGAAGCAAATCTCCAAAACGAATAACTAATTCAGATAAAATGCGAGAAAATGCCCGACGAAACCTCTCCTCCTTCCACTTTCAAAAAGTCGTGCCGAAGCTTTGACGCATGCGCAGAGGCCAACCTGGCGCGTTGCCCGAGGAAGACGACGTAACGCGATGACGTCATCTGCACATGCGCAAAACGGTCCTGGCAAGCCGGACCGCAGCGCATGCGCAGAGATCAGGAGACCGTGTGCGCATGTGCGTACCGCGTCATCTGTGCATGCGCAAAGTGTTCCTGGCAAGCTGGACCGCAGCGCATGCGCAGAGGGCATGAGACCGTCTGCGCATGTGCGCACCGCGGCGCATCCTGATGACGTCGGCGATGACGTAGCATTGTCATGAATTACTTTGTTAACATAAAGCCTTCTTCTTTATTCTGTCTTACTTTCACTTTCCCTTTCCTGGCATGTGTATTCTACAGTGGCCTCTAGAGTACACAATGCACAATGCAATTGTAATTTCAAAACACTGCAACACTACATCCCTCTCCTTCCTAGTAAATGAGAGACAAAGCATGTTTCCATGGTTTGTTTCCAAAAATGTAAACAATAAACTTAAATATAAATAGTTCATTGTGTAACATCATCACTTAAGTATGGTGGACATTTTCTCTCATGAGTAGGATATCGTCTGACATCAGATGTAATATCATTTGACTTGTTCTTCATCTGAGATGTCGATGTTAGTGTCGGATCCAATGCTTACGAGTGGTGTTTTCAGTGCTTTGAAGAATTACATGTTTCTTGTGATTATTTGCGAATCACACTTGGCAGTGATCACCTGTGGGAAAATCTGTGAAGTCAACACTAACTTCAATCCATGGTCCTGGAGGTAGTTTGGACATCTTGAGAAGATCATGAAGATCTGACATTGTGGTTGCTTGACATGGAAAACACTGATTGATTTTGTGCTCTATTCCTGGGAACCATACATTTTCCCTCAGGAGTTGTTTGGTTTTGACTATTCCCTGGTGTCCTTCATGTGCTATATTAACAGCACATGCCCTCAATGAGTGTGGAATGACAATGCAGTTGTTGCATAATACGAGATCAGATGTGGTTGTAATGGTGAGCTCATTTCAAACATTGTAAAGACCTTGTAGCATGTGAGCAATTTCATTTGCAGACACTCTTGATCACATCTTTTCAGTTTTGTAATTCCATAGCCATCATACATAGTTACAATGCCTCATCTTATTTTGCTGCACTTTGATGTCAGCTAGTTTTATCGACCTTGGCACTGTATTTAGGCTTACGCAGTTAAGATGTTGTTCAGAAACCTTTTCCTCATGACTAGTAGGACTGACTGTCGGAAACGGACATCACGAAAGATAGACTGTTGGGTTGAGCTTGCCTGGCTGATACTCAACCTGGAACTCGTACTCTTGTAGTTTGAATATCCAAAGTGCTATTCGGTTGGATGGTTTGCTATGTGGATTGTTGAACAAGCTCACTAGTCGTCTATGATCAGTTATTACTTTAAACTCACTTCCATATAGGTGGAGATGAAAGTGTAAGATACCCATGTGATTGAGAGTTTTGTCTCTCCGTTTGCAAATAATGTTGCTCTACAGGCATTAATGATCTGCTTGCCATCGCAATGATTGATTGGTTACCTGTCTTATCTTTCTATATGAGAACTGCACTTAAGCCAACCAGGCTTGCATGACTAGCTGGGTGGTTTTTTTCAGTTAAATAGGCATTTGTGCAATTTGCTGACAAACGTCTGGTGTACCACCTATTTGTGTTTTTTTCATGGGATGTGGGTGTCACTAGCAAGGCCAGCATTTGTTTCCCATCCCTAATTGCCCTTGACAACTGAGTGGCTTGCTAGGCCATTTCAGAGGGCAGTTAAGAGTCAACCACATTGCTGTGGGTCTGGAGTCACATGCAGGCCAGACCAGTAAGGACGGCAGATTTCCTTCCCTAAAGGACATTAGTGAACCAGATGGGTTTTTATGACAATCAATGATAGTTTCATGGCACCATTGCTGAGACTAGCTTTCAATTCCAGATTTTTATTAATTTATTGAATTTAAATTCCACCAGCTGCAATGGTGGGATTTGAACCCGTGTCCCCATTGCATGAGCCTGGGCCTCTGTATGACGAGTTCAGTGACCTTACCAGTATGCCACCGCCTCCCGGGTGATTTAGTCCATTCCCAATTGTCAGATCACGTAGGGTTGCAGATAATGTAGCGAGGTTAGGAATGAAACGACTACAGTTCGTGTTGAGTCCTAGCAGACACCGGACTTCCTGCACGTTTGTAGGATATGCAGCATTTGCAATGGATTCAACTTTCCATGGATCTGGTGATACTCCTTCACCACTGAACACATGACCAAAGTATTCAATTCTGCTTTCATTAAACAAGCACTTGTCTTTGTTCAAGGTGAGGTTACATTCTCTGAGACAGCATGCACGTAGGCATTTCTTGAATTCCTTTTCAGCATGGCCATAGATGAGAATGTCATCACTGATGTTCGGGGTGCCTTCAAGTCCTTGAAGTGCAAATTGAATAAAGTGCTGAAATACCTCAGCTGCTGAGCTGACTCCAAAGTTGAGCCTCTTGTATCCGAGATGTCCGATGTGAGTTGCGAACACAGTAAGGTATCGTGATTCTTCTGCAAGCTCGATTTGATGGTAGCCTGCATTGAGGTCAAGTTTAGGAAAGTGTTCAGCACCAGTCACTTTCTCTACAATCTAATTGATTGTCAGTGTCAAGTGTCTTTCTCATTGTATGGCTTGGTCTGGTGATCACATATTCTTATCTGGTTCTTGCTCATGGGTTTCTTGATGACTTGTATGTGTGAGACCCAAGGGGTAGGCTCATCCCTAACTTTCTCAATAATGTCAAGGTCAAGTAGGTGTTGAAGTTCCTTCTCTATCTGTTTCTTGACATGAAATGGTATTTATAAAGACCTTTCAATTTTCCGATACCAGTGAAGCTATCAGCATACAGTTCGAGAATGTATTTGTTATGCAAAGGAATTGCGTATGTGACTGCAATCAAGTGCAGATCTGTTGCTGTGTAGAAACTGAAAAGCATGTCACATTCTCCAGATATGACATAGTGTTACAACCAGGTGAGAAAGAAGTCTAGGGTTCCCTTTCAGTCTTCACCTGGTCTTACTGTAACAGGGATTTATTTTTAAACACACTGTGTTTTTAGCTCCCCTTGGTGAATCCTTGTTCACCCCTTTCCAATTATTAGGTAAAGAAACCAGCACAAACAGGTTTTCTTAGGTTTAAAGAAGAAAAGTTGAAATTTATTAAACTTAAACTCTAATTCGGTTGATGCCTACGGATACATAAAGCTCCCACGCTAGCATGCATATGCAATACACACACGCAAATAAAGAAAGAAAAGAGCAGAAGAAAAATAAAGTGGAAAAGTTTGAGGCATTATCTGAAGAGTTGTTGTTATGGTTCTTCGAGCTTACTGTAGAGCCGGTGATTGTAGGTAGCTCTTGCTTTGCTTGGGCCCAGTATTCTTTTTAAACCTTGTTCACTCTAGGAGAACTTTGTTTCTTAGGATTCATGTGTAATCAGTGGGTTTTGGAGTTCTGTGAGATCAGAAACCCCCAGGTTGCCAAGCAGGTTAGTCATGTGACTAACTGGTCTGACTACGTCTTGGCTCTGTGTGTTGTATCATCTCAGCAGAGAATGGAAAGCGCTTCCCTGCCTTCAATGTCTGTTAGTATGTAAATGTTTTTTTCCACTAAGATTTGGCAGTCCTTGTAACAGGCCTTCTCTTCTTCCCAGCAACAATTTGAAATTTAATGTCCATGTGGTGAAATTAATATGCCTCATTCTTGGCAGGTGGGTGCCTACATGAAACCTCCACACCCAGGGGAATGAAATGTGATTTGAGAAAAGCACATTTCATTCAAAGGATTGAGAGAAAATGTAAAATACATAAAAAAAACATGAATTTCTCTCATTTCCATTCATTCATAAATCCTAAAGCTTATTAAAATTCCCTGTCTTTTCTTGGTGCCAGTGCTGCTTTAATTGCCCCCTTATTGGCATCCCAGTAAACATGTGGTTCTTTGAGGAAGTTTTTCTTCAGTTCATCAATTTCCATGACTGCCTCGGGCCTTTGTTCCTGCTGAGGTCTGCCAAGGGTGGGGGGCGGGGGTTCGATTTAATTAGCCCTAAGTTGGAGGCTTTTTTCCCAGGAGAGTCAGTAGTGGGCGGGTCTATCCTGAACTCTCTTTCAGTGCTTTGCTGAGTCATGCAAAGGCTTTTGACTTTAAGGGGATGGGTGGTTCTCTTTTTTATGACTGCTGGAGAGGATTATTTGCTAAACTCCCCTTTGTCCTCTGGGACACTCCTGCCTGCAGGTATTTGTGCAGACTCTACTGCACTCCCCTGTGGCACTTCGACTAGCTGTGGCATCACCCCCACAGTTTCTCTGCTCCCTAGAGGTCTTTCTTTGTCTCTGCAGGTTCCTGTAAATGCAGTAAGCAACTCTGGTGGGGTGCCTCTAGTGTCTGCATTTATGTAGGAGGATGTGAGGTCTACCTTTTCACATTTCTCGGGGTTGGCTGACGAGAGAGTAGGGATTTTCACCCGGGATTCTTCCTGGACTTCCTTTAACCCGCCCTTTTGATCACTTTTTCCCATTCCCTTTCCAAACCTTTGCCAGCCTTGTGCCTGCCTGTCCCCTTTTGTTCTCAGCGGGGGTCCCTTACAGTTCACCAGCCCTCTGCTGAAGGGTCCTCCAAACACTGGTATAGGACTTAGGGTGCAGATTGCATTGTATGCTGGTGGTTTCCCCTCAACCTGGCACATGTGGCAACTCCTGCAGTACTCCACTGCATCTTTGTGGGGTTTTGGCCAGTCAAACTGCTGTCTTATGTGGGCTTTGGTCTTTCGTATACTGGCATGTACAGCCACTGTAGTCTCATGGGCCCTTCTTAATATTTCTTTCCAGTACCACTAACTAGTGAACTACTGTCCACTCCTTGCTCTCAAGCCTGTGAGGAGAACTCCATTTCCTCATCAGTACCTCATTCTTTAAATAGTAGCAATCAGAACTCCCTCTGCTTCACTTTAGACTGGGTAGCCTGTGCTAACTCTAGCAATACTGGGTCGGCTCGCTGAGCCACAGCTAGAGAAAATCCATTTAATTCATTCCCTGGGTCTGCTAACTTTCCAAGGAAAGTCTCAGACAGGTAGACCTCTGGGTCATCTGCCCGCACCGCCAATGCAGTCTCTTCTCGGGGATCTGGTTTGATCATTGCCTGATCCACTACATATTCAGGGAAACTGCAGGGGTTTGTCTCCCTCCACTGCCCTGTCTCTCTGACCTCTTGCAGTCTTTCTTTCACTACTGGGGGAGCTACCACCTTCACTCCCACCAGATCATTACCTAGGAGCAGGTCAACCCATCCACAGGCAAACTAGGGACAATCCCTATGGCCACCGGTCCCGAAACTAGGTGGCACTCCAAGTGCACCCGGTGTACAAGTACAGGCATAGACTACCCCTCCAATACCATTCAGCACAATTCTGGTGTTCACTGCACCCTCTGGTGGAAAGGTCAGGCCTTTTCCCAATAAAAAGGATCTAGTGGCCTCTGTGTCCCTGAGAATCACTATGGGCTTGCTTGCCCCATTCGAGGGGTATGGGGATACTTTCCCTTCGCACACTATACCCTGATAACCTTCAGGAATCCTATTAAATTTTCATGAACTTGCAGTCGTAAGCTTCCTGGGTTGCACTCTTACTGCAGTTAAAGCCACAATTTGGTCTGCTGTGCTTTCCATTTGGTTTTCTTCACTGATTGGATGTGCTTTGATTAACTCTACTGGTTTTCCCTGTAGTTTCCAGCAGTCAGCTTTTATATGCTCTGCTTTATTACAATGGAAGCACACAGGTCTCCGGGTCTCACTCTTGCTCACAGCATCTTCCTTTTTGGCTAGAGGAGGGCCCCTGTGTCTTCTGCTTACCTTTCTCTCCCAGGACTGATGGGCTGTGATCACTGTTCCACCCTTTGTCCTTTTCGGATTTGTGGGGGTGATTAGGAAAGGTTCTCCCCTGGGAAACCGACTTATAAATTAAAGCAAACTCATCAGCTAGAACAGCCACTTGCTGGGTTCTCTGAAGCCGCTGCTCCTCTACATGAGTCTTGATGGAGAGTGGGAGAGAGTTTTTAAATTCCTCTAATAGAACTACTTTCCTGAGATTCTCAAAGCTGAGCTGTACTTTAAGAGCCCTCAGCCACTGGTCAAAAGCCAGTTGCTTACTTCTTTCAAACTCCAAATAATTCTGATTAGCTTGCTTCTTGAGGGTTCTAAACTTCTGTTGATAGGCTTCGGTTACTAATTCATATGCCCCGAGGATAGCATTTCTCGTCAGTTCATAATTTGATGGACTCTCATCTGGCAACCGGGAACAAACCTCATGGGCTTTTCCAGTTAACGTGCTTTGCAATAAAAAAAGGCCAGGTCTCAGCTGGCCATGTTAGCTACCTTGCCAGTTTTTCAAAGGACACAGAAAATGCCTCCACATATTCCTCATTGAATTTTGGAATTAGTTGAGCTAGTTTTAACAATTTTGTACCCAGCCCTGAATTATGCTCCTCCATGTTGGCCATGCTTTCACTGAGGTTACGCTGCCACCCCCTAATTAACTCAAGCCACTTCAACTCTCTTTCTTTGCATTCTTTATGGAATATTCTTTCTCTCTCCCTCTCCTGTCTCTCTCTTTCTCCTCTTTCGCTGTCTTCTAATTCAATTTTCCTTTGTACCAGTTGTATCTTTGATAGCAGTACCCTATCTGGGTCTGCTTCTAACCCTGTTTCTGCTTCTTCAGATTCAAGGGAAAAATGGTTGGCCACTAGTCTTAAGAGTTCAACATCCTAGCCTGCCACTTACAGTGATCCCACACTGCTCAGCCATTCTTTTCAACTCCTCCATTGACAGTGCTTTTACCTTATTCCAAGTTACTTCAACCTGGCTGGGGGAGCCACTAGCTTCAGTTGCAGACATATTGGAATTCAAGCACACACAACCACAAGAAAACCTGTATTGAAATCTTGCTCTTTTTGTTTGGGAACAATTTGGCTTCCCACTTCCAACTTCTCTCGTTTGTCTGTGGGTAAAATCCCAGACGAGCCCCCTAATTTCTGTTACAACCAGGTGAGAAAGAGATCTAGGGTTCCCTTTCAGTGTTCACCTGGTCTTACTCTAACAGGGTTTAATTTTAAACACACTGTGTTTTTAGCTCCCCCTTGGTCATTTCTTGTTCACCACTTTCCAACTATAAGACAAAGAAACCAGCACAAACAAGTTTTCTTAGGTTTAAAGAAGGAAAGTTGAAATTTATTACACTTGAACTCTAATTCAGTTGATGCCTATGGATACACAATGCACCGACGCTAGCATGCATATGGCATACACACATGCAAATAGAGACAGAAAAGAGCAGAAGGAAAATAAAGTGGAAAAGTTTGAGGCAATATCTGAAGAATTGTTGTTACAGTTATTTGAGCTCGCTATGGAGTCCTTTATTGTAGGTAGATCTTACTTTGCATTGGGGCCCAGTATTCTTATTAAACCTTGTTCACTGTAGGAGACTTTTCTCTTTTGGGGTTCATGTGTCTTCAGTGGGTTATGGAGTTTTGTGAGAAAGAGATGGGAGCAGACAGGTGTGGTGACCCAGCCAAGGGAGGTCTTTTCAATCCAGGGGCAAACAGCTTTCTGCCCAAACTCTCAGTTCAAACTGTAAAATTCAGAAACCCCCAGGTTGCCAAGCAGGTTAGTGATGTGAGTAACTGGTCGGACCACATCTTGGCTCTGTGTATTGCATCATCTTAGCAGGGAATGGAATGCACTTCCATGCCTTCAATGTCTGTGAGTATGTAAATGTTTTTTTCCAGCCACGATCTGGCAGTCCTTGTAACAGGCTTCTCTTCTTCCCAGCAACAATTTGAAATTTAATGTCCATGTGGTGAAATTAATATGCCTCATTCTTGACAGGTGGGGGCCTGCATGACACATAGAATAGAGCATTTGTTCGACTGTCTTTGAGTGAGACTGGTGTTTCAAAAGTTCTGGGGATTTTCTGCGCTTTGATACTATTGTAAGGGAAAATTCTCGTATTCCCTGGTTTGCAGAGAATGGGGCAATCCTGAAGTTTGTTGAATGTTCTGTGTCCCATGACATTGTCAGATGCGCCTGTGTCGATGCGTCAATGGTCATTGTCACACGTGGCTGTTTTCTGCGTCTGAGAGACAGCTCAAAATATGTTCAGGGTCATCCGCTGATACATTAGCTACATTGTCTGACCCTTTTGCTGTGGTATGCTTAAGTGGCAGCTTTCTGTTGGTATTGGTCTCAGTAATTGCAATGGCGTCCGGTGCCACCACACATGCATGGCGCCATTTTTAAAGGGCTTCAAGCCCTACGGGTGTAATAAAATATTTAAAGGTGCCGGCACCCAGAAATAACAAACAAAATGTCAGAAACACTTTCAATCCCCTTTCCAACGCACCCCACCGCTCCACTGAGTTATCAATTAATAAAATAACCCAAACGCCGAACAAAACAATTTGTAACATTACAAACTTTAACCCCCCACCTTCAGAAAATTTGACCCTCAACCCCTTCCCACCATCCCCAGAACCAATTGGAGTGGTTTTCCCCGCTCCTACACCCTTCCCAACATGAAGATTTCACAGGCTCCCCCTCCCCACCAGTGTCACGCCTCGGAACTCTGAACAGAGTTCCGAAGGCGTGGGACTTCCGTTTGGCGGCCATAATATCGGCGTGGGATGGCTGCCGGGCCAAGGTGAGCTCATTTAAATTAATTTCCATTCATTTTAATATGTGGCGAGGGGGGTGGGGGGCGCACCGAGGCCTTGCCGCCACGTGTTTAATGTGGTGGTTTCTTGTAAGTTTTGGGGGTTGTGGTGGGCTGCTCCTGCAAGTATTTGACTGCCCGCCCTCCCCCCGCCACGACCCCCGATGTTGAGGGGCTGGTAAAATTCAGCCCTACACTGTGCAAGCTTGCTGTGTATCACTCTAACACATTCCCCAACTTAAAATACTGTCTGTAAAAGTAGACAAAAACCTCCCAAAAATTTCATACCTGAATGCAATGCTTCCAGTTTTTCACCATCATTTGCTATTTACCTCATCGCTATTGTGATGTCTTTTGGGACTGGAGTGAGGTTTAGCCAGGTTTTATATAAGATATGTGAGACAGAGATAGCAGCAGCAGGCTGTTGAACATAAAGGGTTCTTCTTTATTCAGCCTGTTCCTGCCCCACTGAACCTATTTCTTCTTATCTTGACTCTATCTTTTCTACCCTAGTCCAGTTTCATCTCACCTACATCTGTGACTCTTCTGATGCCCTACATCATTTGGACAATTTCCAGTTTCTGGCCCCAATTGCCTCCTCTCCACTATGTATGTCCAATCTCTCTACAGCTCCATCCTCCACCAGGACGGTTTAAGGGCTCTCCGCTCCTTCATTGAACAGAGGCCCAACCAGTCCCCATCCACCACCACCCTCCTCCGCCTGGCTGCACTTGTTCTCACATTGAACAAATTCTCCTTCAACTCCACTCACTTCCTTCAAGTAAAAGGTGTTGCAATAGGTACCCGCATGGGTCCTAGATATGCCTGTCTTTTTGTGGGATATGTCGAACATTCCTTGTTCCAGTCCTACTCAGACCCCCTCCCCTAACTCTTTTTCCGGTACATTGATGACTGTATCAGTGCCATTTCCTGCTCCTGCCCCGAACTGGAAAACTTTATCAACTTTGCTTCCAATTTCCACCCTTCTCTCACGGTTACATGGTCCATCTCCGACACTTCCCTTCCCTTCCTTGACTTCTCTGTCTCCATCTCTGGGGATGGGCTGTCTAGTAATATCCATTATAAGCCCACCAACTCCACAGCTACCTCAAATATATTTCTTCACACCATGACTCCTGTAAGGACTCCATTCCATTCTCCCAGTTTCTCCGTCTCTGACGCATCTGCTCTGATGATGCTACCTTCCATGACAGCGCTTCTGATATGTCTTCCTTTTTCCTCAACCGAGGTTTCATCCCCACTGTGGTTGACATGGCCCTCAACCGTGTCCAGCCCATTTCCTACACCTTTACCCTCACCCCTTCCCCTCCCTCCCAGAACTGTTACAGGGTTCCCCTTGTCCTCACTTTCCACCCCATCAGCCTCCACATCCAAAGGATAATTCTCCGCCATTTCTGCCACCTCCAGTGTGATGCCACTACCAAAGGCATCTTCCCCTTCCTTCCCCTGTCAGCATTCCGAAGGGATCGTTCCCTCCGTGACACCCTGGTCCACTCCTCCATTACCTCCACCTTGCCATGGCACCTTCCCCTGCAATCGCAGCAGATGTAATACCTACCTGCCCATTACCTCTTCTCTCCTCACTATCCAAGGCCCCAAACACTCCTTTCAGGTGAAGCAGCGATTTACTTGTACTTCTTTCAATGTAGTTTACTGTATTCGCTGCTCACAATGTGGTCTCCTCTACACTGGGGAGACCAAATGCAGACTGGGTGACCGCATTGTGGAACACCTCCGCTCAGTCTGCAAGCATGACCCTGAGCTTCTGGTTGCTGGCCATTTCAACACTCCCCCCCACTGCTCTCATGCTCACATCTCTGTCCTGGGATTGCTGCAGTGTTCCAGTGAACATCAACGGAAGCTCGAGGAACAGTATCTCATTTACCGATTAGGCATGCTATAGCCTGCCGGACTGAACATTGAGTTCAATCATTTCAGAGCATGACGGGCCGCCCTTTTTATTTTTATTTTTAGCTATTTTTTTTCTTTTTTTTTAATGTGTTTATTTTATTTTAGTTTGTTTAGTTTGTTTCTACTCTGCCTATCCACTGTTTTTTTCATGTTTGTGCTTGGGGCCAGACTGTTCAATTTAATGTCCATTAACACCCTCTCTGTACTAATGCATTGTCTTTCAGCACACCATTAACATATCGTTTGCCTTTACTCCATGACCTTCTGGTCAGTTATTTTCTGTGACCTTGTCCTATCTACACCTTCTCTTTTGTTATCTCTTGCCCCACCCCCCGCTTTACTTGCTTAAAACCTTTTACATTTCTAATATTTGCCAGTTCTTAAGAAGGGTCACTGACCTGAAATGTTAACTCTGCTTCTCTCTCCACAGATGCTGTCAGACCTGTTGAGTATTTCCAGCATTTCTTGTTTTTATTCTTTTATTTTCTTCTTTATTCTGTTTGACTTTCACTTTCCCTTTGATAGCATGTGTGTTCTGCAGTGACCTCTAGAATACACAATGCAATTGCAATTTCAAAACACTGCAACACTACAGCGTCGAGATCCCTGCTGGCTGCATAAAATCCAGCCCCATTAGCTGCAGCATGTACCATCCAGAGCAATGCAACAGCTCACCATAGTAACTTTGACAGCACCTTTCAACTTTGTAATCTCTACCACCAATGACAAGAACAGTAAGATCACAGGAATACCATCACTTCCAAGTTCCCATCCAAGTCACTCAAGTTTGCATGCTGCCTCAAGTTTGCATGCTGCCTACCTCAATAGGACCAGGTGCTGGCTAATCGCCAATTGCGACCCTGTGCCCAAAAACAGGAGCAGTCCATGTTTTGAGCGCCTATGGGAAACATTGTTCTCCTTTGACTTGTTTTTAAGTGGAGTAGTCTGTAATTAAATTTTTCATAAACTTCCAGTTCTGCCTTTGAAAAATTAAGAAGTAAGCCACTTCTGATTGCTGTACGATAGATTTGAATTTATATTTTAGCAATGGTGTTTATTTGTGACTTAACTGGTGCAATTGATCTTTGGTACCATTGTATAAATTTGTGTTATTTTATTTTTCATTTTTAGTGGCATATTAAATTGGGGAGAATGGGAACAGTTAAGTCGTGGATACTGCACAATGTCAAGTGTTGATGCTGCTTGAAACAAAAATAGCCATCCCCAATGGCCTCAGCCTGACGGCACACAGATGGCCACACTTAAGGTTTACAGGAGACATATGTATCTCTAGTTTATATTTACAGATCTAAAACAGCCCTGAACATGCCTGCAGTGTGAACAGAATCCTTCCCAGCACATGCTTGCTATGATTTATCTGAATACCAGGAATCATATTATTTTATTGTTTGCAAATTTAGAAGTGCATTAAATGGGATGCTTTTCTTAACATAAAATATCACTTTCTGCACTCCAGCACCATGGGAATCTATTAACATTATAGTGACAGCATTAAAAGCAACTGGATGCAACACATCCACTCTTATGATGACGAATGCTACTCACTCATTGTTAAGGTCAGCAAACAAATTAAGGCACAACAGTTGCCCAGAAAGGCAGATGTTCTTTGAGATGGCACACATCTTTATATTTGTGTTTGTTACTATGGTTAGCTCATTATCAGCCTGGATTGCTTGTATTTTCCCTGTAACCCACTAGGAGCCAAACAAATAATAAATCAGGTGAGTCTTAGATTTATTTCTTCCATATGTTCTTTGCATAACATAAGCTCTGCAGCATACAGTGAGAAGTGAGCTGCCAAGTTAGAACATTATAATACTAATCAGTCTATGAAAAAAATAAAGTGCATCATCTAATGGAACCCAATAGATGCTCATGATGTTGATGAATAAGGCTCTTTTTAAAGTTACCTGCCGTTTCCCCATAAATACTTGCTGTTAGACTAATTACACTTCATCCTGCTCTAAATATTTATCCAATTAATATGTTACATCGAACTTTTGTTAGTTTCTTGATAAAATTAGTCTGTTTCCAAAATATTAGCATTGTTGTACATTTAAATAGGCAAAGATGTGTCCAGATTTGCGCATTAAAATCATGAAAGGAAGATGAATGATGCTGTTCTCAAATAAAACAAAGTGCAATTATAAATAGAGACAAGTTCGTCATGAACTTGTCCTTCTACAAGTTTAAAATAAACATCATTAATCAGCTTTTGATAAAATAAAATCAGTTTGAATAACTGTAAATGTTGTGTTTTAAAACTATTAAAAGAAATCTGTTACGATCAGGTGAGGATGGGTCACAAGCCTTCGCTCTTGTCCTTCCTCTTATTTGACCGCAACAGGCTTTATTCCTTTTTAAACAGTGGATCTGCTTACCACTTTGGTGCTTACCCTTAATCATTGTTGTGATCATAAAAGTACCAATCGGACAGGGTTTCTTGAGTTTAAACAAGAAATAGGTGAATTTGTTATACTTAACAATCTAAACCCGATCTAAAAAAAAAACGCTAAACATTCACACACGCACTTACACAAGATTCACAGACACACAAAAGATTACCAAGTGATGAGGGGTAGACTTGTGGTTGGATTAAAGTCCAGAACAAATAAAAATTAATACACAGTCTAGGGTTGGATGATTCTGTTGTCTTCTGGCTGAAGTTGTGTCCTTGAAGTCTTTGGCTGTCAAATGTGCTGTTTGTGGCTGGCCCACTTGGATCCAGTAACCAGCAGCTAGGCTTCACATGCCCCCACACAAGGTCTTCTGAAGAGAGAGAGAGAGAGAGAGAGATAACCCTACTGGCTTCTGCCCCAAATCTGGCTTCTCTGTCTTGTCCAAGAGAAAACTCCCAGCTTTCACAGAGATTGACAGACAGTCACATGATTGCCTCAGTGTATTGTTTGGAACCTTCTAATGAGATTCAAGTTTAGGAATTTCATTCCCTTAGGCTTCAGGATTGGTCCTTTCAAGGTTAATGTGCCATGATAGCTTTGAATGTCCTGCTAGTGAACGCAATCTCCTGTGGTTCACTCAATACAGCAAGCCATTGTCTTGGGTATAGGCTCATCAGACATGTGTCCCTCTTTGAAGCCTTGGAATGTGTAAGGTGTTCAAATGCAAATTGTAGTGGCCATCTTGGCTGCCAGCTTTTTAAAAAAGTTAGCTACAGAGTTCCCGCTCTTTCTGTTTCGTTAAAAGTTTAATGTACGTTTCCACTTGATGAATTAAAAAATCCCACCTTTATCATAGCAAGTTGTCGTGACAAATCTCAGAGGCTATCAGCTTGGATTTTCCTCTTGATAGCAATGAGCTACCCAAAGACAAAGCAGTGATTAAATATATTGATAGGCAATAATATAAAAACAAGTTGACACATTTTGCGATACTAGTGGTAACAGCCTGATTAAAATACTCAAAACTGTATGGTGGGTCTTCTGATGGACTTAGACCTTGAAACATGACATCAGCAGAAAGTAAAGGGAAGAAATATTGGTCCAATCATTCACAGGTCATGTATGGTAAGCTGCTTTGACTCAACCTTGATCAACTATCTTTCCGACACAACTATGAACAGGTTTGTGGCCATGGAGAGGAGAGCAACTGTTTCAAAATGCATTGTTGCTGAGCAGCTTACTTCAGCCAATTGTCATCATTCCATTTGCTGTAACATACAGAAATAACAGCATTGAGTCCAGGTAAGATCTTGTTTTACCTGATAGTTGAAATTATCAATAATCTTTTGAAAAGCTTGGTACGATCTACCTTAAGAAAGAATAACAAAATTACTTATTTCATTATATTTTTGTTTCAAAATTCAAAAGTTATTTTCAAAATTTACAAGATTATAATTTATTTAAAAGAACTGTAACTAGTGACTAATTTGCATAGAAGAAGGAACTTGCAATTATTTCTTTCTTTCTTTTGGGCCTCCTTATCTCGAGAGACAATGGATACGCGCCTGGAGGTGGTCAGTGGTTTGTGAAGCAGCGCCTGGAGTGGCTATAAAGGCCAATTCTGGAGTGACAGGCTCTTCCACAGGTGCTGCAGAGAAATTTGTTTGTCGGGGCTGTTGCACAGTTGGCTCTCCCCTTGCGCCTCTGTCTTTTTTCCTGCCAACTACTAAGTCTCTTCGACTCGCCACAATTTAGCCCTGTCTTTATGGCTGCCCGCCAGCTCTGGCGAATGCTGGCAACTGACTCCCACGACTTGTGATCAATGTCACACGATTTCATGTCGCGTTTGCAGACGTCTTTATAACGGAGACATGGACGGCCGGTGGGTCTGATACCAGTGGCGAGCTCGCTGTACAATGTGTCTTTGGGGATCCTACCATCTTCCATGCGGCTCACATGGCCAAGCCATCTCAAGCGCCGCTGACTCAGTAGTGTGTATAAGCTGGGGGTGTTGGCCGCTTCAAGGACTTCTGTGTTGGAGATATAGTCCTGCCACCTGATGCCAAGTATTCTCCGAAGGCAGCGAAGATGGAATGAATTGAGACGTCGCTCTTGGCTGGCATACGTTGTCCAGGCCTCGCTGGCGGTATCCCCACAGAGTCAGGTCTATATCGCACCTTTTACAACCTCAGGACATCCCATAGTCTTTACAGCCAAAGCAGTACTTTTGAGGTACAATCATTATTGTAATGTAAGGAAACATTGCAGCCAAATTGCGTTCAACAAGCTCCCACAAACAGTAATGAGATAAATAGCCAGATAATCTGTTTCAGTGATGTTGTTTGAAGGATAGACACTATCCAGGAGACCAGGGAGAACACCCTTGCTTTTTGAATAGTAACTTTAATATTTTTACATTGACCTGAGAAGGCAGATGGGTCTTGGTTTATCATCTCATTTGAAAGACAACAATTCCTACAGTGTAGCACTCCTCCAGCACAACAATAAATTTTCAGCCTGGATTATGTGCTCAATTATCTGAAATGTGGTTTGAGCCCACGACCTTCTATCTTTGAAGTTAGAGTGCTAAGACTGACTAAATATGTCAAAATTCAGGCAAATGATTCATTAGTACACAGATCTCTTCCGAAACTGGCATTTTCATGAACATTGTTATGCAAACTTCAAACACCGAGGCTCCAAGATTTACAGCGGGGCCCATTTGGAGCAGGCGGAGGAATTCGGAACAGAAAACTCAAAAGTACGGATTTCCCAGCCATCCTGCAGATGTTAACGACAAGCTGTTTTAACATTACTTCTGCAGCCTGTCAGGCAACAGTGCCAGTGGCACCAAGGCCATAGCTGGGTACCAGAGAGCAAATAGGGAGTTAGTGAGAGATTGTAGTGGGGAGCAGTTGTGGGGAAGAGATTGTGGTGAAGAAGGGAATTGATGGTCGGTGGTGCAGTTCATGGTCAAGAGGAGAGATCACAAGGGGGAGATGGCTGTCGGGGGGGAGATGGTGGTCAGGTGAGGGGGGCAGCTCATTGCCAGGTGGGTGTTGGAAAATGTTAAAGTGGATAAATGGTCAAGTCAAATATGGTGAAAAGGGGAAGCTTTTTGTTTTTTCGTTCTGTGTGAACAACATGAGCTGAGCAATGAGAATCAGGCACATAGGCTGGGGGTGGGGGTGTAGTTGCTAAGATACCGCATATCACAGTATGCTGCTAAGGCAGTCAGAACTGTGAAGGCTTGAAGGTGACAAGTAGATAAAGATCGGCCTACACGTTACAGTACGATAAAGAAAGCTTGTGGGACAGAGATGGAGACTGAAAAATTAGGGCATAGTGCAAACTCCTCAAGTGTGGCATCAGCTTGGTGAGGTACTGTTATGTGTACGTTCAGCCCAAGGTAGCCGAACAGTATAAGGGTATAAGGAATATCAAGCTACTGTCTGCAGGACTGTCACTGACCTCATCTACTCCAGAGATCTTCCCTCTACAGCTTCCAACCTCATAGTCCCGCAACCCCAGACAGCCCATTTCTAGTTCCTTCCTAAAATCCACAAACAGGACTGTCCTGGCAGGCCCATCGTTTCAGTCTGTTCCTGCCCCACTGAACTTACTTCTTCCTATCTTGACTATCTTTTCTCCACTTGTCCAGTCTCTTATGACATACATCTGTGACTCTTCTGACGCTCTACGCCATTTTGACAATTTCCAGTTCCCTGGCCCTCACCACCTCCTCTTCACTATGGACGCCCAATCTCTCTACACCTCCATCCCCCACCAGGACGGTTTGAGGGCTCTCCGCTTCTTCATTGAACAGAGGCCCAACCAGTCCCCATCTACCACCACCCTCCTCCACCTGGCTGAACTTGTTCTCACATTGAACAACTTCTCCTTCAACTCCACTCACTTCTTTCAAGTAAAAGGTGTTGCTATGGCTACCCGCATGGGTCCTAGTTATGCCTGTCTTTTTGTGGGATATGTTGAACATTCCTTGTTCCAGTCCTACTCAGGCCCCCTCCCCAACTCTTTTTCCGGTACATTGATGACTGTATCAGTGCCGTTTCCTGCTCCCACCCCAAACTGGAAAACTTTATCAACTTTGCTTCCAATTTCCACCCTTCTCTCATCTTTACGTGGTCCATCTCTGACACCTCCCTTCCCTTCCTCAACTTCTCTGTCTCCATCTCTGGGGATAGGCTGTCTACTAATATTCATTATAAGCCCACCGACTCCCACAGCTACCTCGACTACACTTCTTCACACCCTGCGTCCTGTAAGAACTCCATTCCATTCTCCCAGTTTCTCTGACTCTGACGCATCTGCTCTGATGATGCTACCTTCCACAACAGCGCTTCTGATATGTCTTCCTTTTTCCTCAACCAAGGATTCACCCCCACTGTGGTTGACAGAGCCCTCAAACGTGTCCGGCCCATTTCCTGCACCTTTACCCTCACCCCTTTCCTTCCCTCCCAAAATCGCGACAGGGTTCCCCTTGTCCTCACTTTCCACCCCACCAGCCTCCATATCCAAAGGATTATCCTCCTCCATTTCCACCAACTCCAGCGTGATGCCACTACCAAATGCATTTCCCCCTCTCCTCCCCTGCCAGCATTCCGAAGGGATCGTTCCCTCCGTGACACCCTGCGCCACTCCTCCATTACCCCCAACACCTCGTCCCCTTCCCACGGCACCTTCCCATGTGATCACAGCAGGTGTAATACCTGCCCCTTGACCTCCTCTCTCCTCACTATCCAAGGCCTCAAACACTCCTTTCAGCTGAAGCAGCGGTTTATTTGTACTTCTTTCAATTTAGTATACTGTATTCGCTGCTCACAATGTGGTCTCCTCTATATTGGGGAGACCAAATGTTGATTGAGTGACTGCTTTGCGGAATACCATCGCTCAGTCCGAAAACATGACTCTGAGCTTCCTGTCACTTGCCATTTCAATACACCCCCTGCTCTCATGCCCACATCTCTGTCCTGGGTTTTTTTTGCAGTGTTCCAACAGTGAACATCAAAGCAAGCTCGAGGAACAGCACCTCATTTGCCGATTAGGCACGCTGCAGCCTACTGGACTGAACATTGAGTTCAATAATTTCAGAGCATGACTGGTCCCCCTTTTTTATTTTTAGTTTCCTTTTTCCTTTTTATTTTATTTTAGTTTGGTTCATCATTCATTTTCCACCATGTGCCTGCCACTGTATTTTTTCATGTTTGTGCTTTTGGCCAGGGCTGTTCATTATTCTATCATTTAACACCCTCTCTGCACTAACGCTTTGCCTTTCACCACACCATTAACACATCCTTTGCCTTTGCTCCATGACCTTCTGGTCATTTGTTCTCTGTGACCCTCTGTCCTATCAAAACCTTCCCTTTTGTTATGTTTGCCCCACCCTCACTTTATTTGCTTCAAACCTATTACATTTCTAACCTTTGCCAGTTCTGGTGAAAGGTCACTGACCTAAAACGTTAACTCTGCTTCTCTCTCTACAGATGCTGCCAGACCTGCTGAGTATTTCCAGCAATTTTTGTTTTTATTTCAGATTTCCAGCATCTGCAGTATTTTGTTTTTATATTAGTATAAGGGCAGACCCTGGCCTCTTCAAAAGTTACTGTGCTCTTATGGACAGTCAGAAGTTCATTTGTCTTAATAGTAACCCACAAAGGTGTTTACAACTGTGATCAGTTTGGACTTTCTGGAGGAAACAGGATGTATTAATTACGGGTCATTTAATGTAATACTGTGGAACAGTTGTATAAGAACAATATTTTATTCGTTAACATAGATTACAGCTTGTTGTTTTAAACCACTCAAGCCTGAGTAGCACAGAGGTTATTGTTGCAGGAGTCACGAGTCATTTATGGCACAGAAGGGGGCCATTCGACCCATCGAGTCCATGCTGGCTCTCTACAGAGTTATGCTGTCAGACCCACACCCCGGCTCAATCCCCATAGCCCAGCGTCTATTTCTCTCAAGTGACCATCCAACATCTTCTTGAAGTCATTGTTTGTCTGCTTCCACCACCCGTGTGGGCAGCAAGTTCGAGGTCATTACCACCTGCTGCAGAAAAAAATGCTTCCTCATATTTCCCCCTGCACCTTTTGCCCAAAACTTTCACTCTGTGTCCCGTAGTCCTTGTACCATTTGTTAATGGGAACAGCTTTTCCTTGTCTAACTTATCTAAGCCTGTCATAATCTTGTACACTTCTACTAAATCTCCCCTCAATCTACTTTGTTTTAAGAAGAATAAATCCAGCTTTTACAACCTAACCCTGTAACTAAAGTTCTCCATCTCTGGAACAATTCTGGTAAATCTCCTCTGCACCCTCTCAAGGACCGTCACATACTCCAGTTGAGGCCTAACCAGAGCCTTATAAAGGTTCAGCATAACTTCCCTGTTTTTGTACTCAATGCCTTTATGTATGAATCCCAAGATCCCATATGCTTTACTAAATACTCTCTCAATATGTCCTGCCACCTGAAAAGATCGATGCACATGCACTCCCAGGTCCCTCTGTTCCTGCACACTCTTTGGAACTATGCCATTGAGTTTATATTGCCTCTCCTTATTCCTTCTTCCAAAATGCATCACCTCACATTTGTCTGTATTAAATTCATCTGCCACTTGTCTGTCCATTCTGCTAGTCTAGCCATGTCCTGTTGCAGGCGGTTCATATCATCTTCAGTTTGTTGCACCTCCAATGTTGGTGTCGTCAGCAAATTTTGAAATTTTACTCTGTATTCCAAGATTCAAGTAATTTATATATAGCAAAAAAGCAGTGATCCCAGCACTGACCCTTGGGGAACACCACTGTCTGCCATCCTCCAGTCTGAAAAGCAATGATTTACTACGACTCGGTGTTTTCTGTCCATAAGCCAAATTTTTCTCCAATTGGACACTGACTCTCCTATTCCATGAGCTTCAGTTTTCTTAGCCAGTCTTTTATGTGGTACTTTATCAAATGCTTTCTTCAAATCCATATAAACAACATCCACCGCATTCCCTTCATCAACCTTCTCTGTTACTTCATCAAGAAATTCAATTAGCTTTGTCAAGCATGATCTGCCTTTTACAATCCATGCTGGCTATCTTTAATTAACTCAAATCTCTCTAAGTGCCTGTTGATATTTTCCCTGATTATAGTTTCTAAAACCTTACCTACCACTGATGATAAACTAACCAGTCTGTAGTTGCTAGGTCTGTCCTTACACCTTTTCTTGAATAAGGGTGTCACATTTGCCACTCTCCAATCCTCTGGCACCTCCCCCATATCCAGGGAAGATTGGAAGCTTATGGCAAGCCCTTCTGCTATCTCCATCATCCCCATCCCCACTTCCTTTAGCAACCCGGGATGCAAGCCATCTGGACCAGGTGACTTATCTTCCCTAAGCATATCTAACCTTTTTCATACCTTTACCCTCTCAATTTTTATCCTATCCATTGCCTCTACTCTCAATTCTTTGATTCAAAACTGATATTTTGTCAGCCACCATTTCCTTAGTGAACACTGATATAAATTACTCATTAAGTAACCTTGTCCTGCACCTCTAAGCATATATTACCCTCTGTCCCTAATAGGCCCCACTCCTCTTACTATTTGCTTACTATTTACATGCTGGTAGAAGATCTTTGGGTTCCCTCTTATGTTGACTGCCATTCTATTTTCATATTTTCTCTTTGCCAGCCTTATTTTCCTCTTCACCTCCCTCTCAAGATATTGTATATGGCTTGCTTATCTCCTGATTAGTTCACCTGACATGCATCGTACACCCTCTTTTTTTGTTTCATCATCACCTTTATCTCCCTCATCAACAAACAGCCCTTTTCGTGAACATAACCATGGGAAATCCACTAACTGAGGCATTGAGAGCACGGGGAGGGTAGGAGATCGTGGAGGAGTGGGAAGATTGGATGAGGTTGGGGGCAGCAGGTGATTGTGGAGCTGGAAGCAGGAAAGTTTGCTGGGCTGAGAGGAAACACGTCTGTTCCTCCTGGTTCACAAGCAGTGCTGTAAATGCTGACTTGTCTCCTGAGAGTTGATTGGTCACCTGTGCCCCCGTTCTGTCTCCATTAAAACCGGAGGCAGGCAGGTTGGGGTCGGGATTGACATTTTTAAAATTTTAATTTCTCACCTGACCTAAGTCCACCCATTCTTACTGGTTGAAATTTACCCCACAAATCAAACTACACATAGTCGGGTAAATTCGCCATTTGTCATCTGGGGCCTGCACTCAGATGGAGTGTGAGGCAGTAAGTGGAACATATCCTGATAGCCCTGATTCTGTAACCAATAGTCCTTTCAAGAATGACTCTCTATGACTTTAGTGAATTTATCTTGGTAACTGTAGAGATTTGTGGGATTTTCCATGGGATACAGTGTCACAACAGATCACTCGCCTGGTTCAAATGTGTATGCATTCAGGATTTCTGTACATTCTGATATTAAAACAATGGTACAGTGAAAAGTTCAAATATTAACTCAGAACATGTAATTTTCTTCTGGTTCCTGTTTTAAACAAATACAAAAAGGCAGAAACATAAAGGGCTGAATTTTCAATCAGTAGTGGATAGCCCATTAGACCAATTCAAGGGCCTATTAAGGCCACACTACACACACGAACAGGAATTTTCCAGTTGGCATGCAGGCCACCCAAAGGCCGAAACATAGCAGAGAGATGGAGGCAGTCATCCAGTGGCCAACCAGAGTGGCGGGCCCAGCATTCCATCCTCCTAGGAAACCACACCCCCCACCCCCCCAGCACCCACGATAGCCATGGGGCCACAGCTGCGGCTGCTGACCATTCCATGGAGGGGTTGCCTCACCATAATGAGGGCCTGGCCACTGCGACCCCTTTGATTTAAAAATTAGTGAATGACCTTCAGAGGGCACCTCCATCTTGAGGCACATGGTCTCTCTCCTACCTACATCAGCAGGTCCCACCTCTGACATTGGTGCTGCTGATCTCTCAGAGCTGGAGAGCCTCCTATTGGCTCTCCAGCCTTGGGAGCCCACCACCATCCTTGATGGGCCTCCTGGAGGTGGTCACTTAATTGGCCACATCCTTGAAAATTGCCCACTAGGTCCTGACTCCAGGACATATGGGCTCCCAACCTGCATCTCCGCCCAACGGCCGGATCGGGACCCTCAAACAAAAATATAACACAAACAGTTTAATTTGTAAATAAATCAGGAATTGTCTTCCACCACTGAACTCATTTGTAGAAAAGGCTAGATAATATATTCATGCTGTATGTGCCCATCAGTCACACAGCCTTTCTTAAGCTATAGAGTCATAGAGAGATACAGCACTGAAACAGGCCCTTTGGCCCACCGAGTCTGTGCCGACCAACAACCACCCATTTATACTAATCCTACATTCCCTACCACATCCCCCACCATTCTCCTACCACCTACCTACACTAGGGGAAATTTACAATGGCCAATTTACCTATCAATCTGCAAGCCTTTGGCTGTGGGAGGAAACTGGAGCACCCAGCGGAAACCCAAACGGTCACAGGGAGAACTTGCAAACTGTGCACAGGCAGTACCCAGAACCAAACCCGGGTCGCTGGAGCTGTGAGGCTGCAGTGCTAACCACTGCGCCACTGTGCAGCCCTATGTGGTTAGCCATGCATTATTTTTCATATGTATATATAAATGTTTTTGAATGCTGCTACGATAGACCTACATTCTTTGTGCATTTGAACTACTGAGCTCAAAATGTTTGTCAGCAACAACATTCGTGTTTTGCTTGTATTTGTATTTTCTTGCTAATCCTACATTTAATTTGCAAAAGATTGATTTAAATTTTATGCATTGTTATGATGGCACTACAGCTAAACGGATGCTTTTCTTGGGGAATTTCTGCACAATTTCGTCTCCACATGCCTTTTCCAAAAAATTACACCAGCATATATCAACAATTTGTGCTTGAATTCTTTGCACCTGGTATTTCTTGGCATTAACTTGATTCAAAATATATAGCCCACATGAATGGTAGCTAACATTTCTATAGGTGCGGGAAGGGTGTGTGCGGGAAACCAATAGGGGGCTGCATATCCACTATTTCTTGGACACGTAAGCGCTGACAATCTTAATGGCAGGGCCTCATTTAAATAAAACTGACTGGACCCCTGCCGAATACTCAGCTAGAGTCACAACCTAGTCAATAGGAGCGGAGCTTGGCAGCAGGAGGCCGCAGGTAGGACCCATTGGAATGGTGCCTGGGAGGTAGTGGGAGGAGGCGTTACAGGGCAATGCCAGTGTACAATTGGGGAGGGTTGAGGATTCCCTTGAAATGCCTGACCGGGTGACCAGGGATTCCCTCATGATCAGGGACCATCCTGCTCCTCCTGGTACCCACGGAGTTCAAAGAGATGAGCATTTTTGAAACTTAACCTTGGCCAGTGAAACAAATGTTTAAGTTCACAATCATCTTTTTCAATGGTAACAGCACAATCTATCACACATATGGACCAACCATGAAATCTTCAAAGAGTGAATAAAAGATAGTTTTGTTCATTGTTTATATAAGTTGTGTGATGCTGAATTATGGCTCAGATTTTGCAGTCAACAGTGAAGCAATGCCACTCATTCTGATCTTGAAGAAAACTGCTCACAAAAATCTAGCAATCTCTGTAACATGGATTTCCCCTTTCCCAAATTAATTTGAATCTGGCGCCAAGTCAAGGAGATCTCAAGGCATCCAACAACAGTAATGTCACCAAGTAGGGTAAGCAGCCAATCAATTGAAGAATTCCCAAAAGCAGCAAACCAGGAAGTTAAATGCACTGATTATTCTTCACTTTTTATAAATTTTACAGGGAACAAAATAAAGATCGGGACATACACATTGGAAGCTGAAATAGCATTTAAAAAATTTACAAAATAATTTTTATTATATTAAAAACTTTGGAACATTTACCATAATGGAAAAATTTAACATTACACAAATAAAAAGTTAGTCGTCCAGGGCCAGAGAGGTTGTTCAACAATAGTTATATCATAGGACACTGTTAAAAACCCAGTTACACCTCATTAACAAAACATCACTTTTTCAGAGGTTTTTAGCAGTGATATTACAGCATAAAAGGGAAAGTTCTCGTCTGTTCAGTGTCATCTGTGGGGACATCAACAGAACACTCTGTAGAGGGGCAGGGATTCCCTTACTGCAACTTCTGAATTTTCGCGTTTAACTATGCATGTGTGGACGCCAAGGTTACTGTCAGATTCATAGGGTAAAGATGGCAAAATCTGACAGTTTTGCCATCAGTACAACTACAGAATCTGGGCCAATATTGTTACAAAGAGAATTTCATGGTCACAACTTTTAATTGCCTCAGATGCAGTTTGTTTACTGGTAAAACCATAGTAGTAGAACAAAACCTATTCTTACATGGATCTCACTAGCTTTGCCGCCCTTTCCTGACCAGGGTCTTGCTGCTGCAGGTGAATTCTGATGTGATACATCTTTGACCTGGCCTTTACTGGATTGCAGAAAACAACTGATGTTCAGTTTTCCTGTGTGAAAAAGAGCAAACATATGATGTTGATGGAGAAGCTTAAAATCAACTTTGATTATTGGTTATTTAGTGAATGTTATACACTTGAATATATTTCATTAGGAACAGCAATTATTTTTTTCCATCTACATATTTATTTAAAACACACATTGTAATCTGTAAGGAACATCATGGCAGTTGAGAATTTGAGTTCAGCTTTAAACATCAAATGTGGAACTAAAATGTTGTCGTATTGTCGTAAACCCGACTAGTTCACTCATGTCTTTTAGGAAAGGAAACCCACTATCGTTATGCAGTCTAGCCCTTATGTGACTCTTAACCTAGCAAGCCAATTATATAAAACCACTACAGCAGTTCAAGAAAGCCCACCAACACCTTCTCAGAGCAACTAGGGATGAGTGATAAATTCTGGCCTTGCCAACAAGTCCACGACCTGAAAATTAATAGGCTTAACTACTGTAAGGAGATGGATGGAAGTGCAGAAGAAGTTTCATGTTTTTAAAAAAAAACACAAAAGTAAGACAAAATGAATTTAATTGCCAACTAGTGATATTTGCAATATCTCATAGTTTGCCATCCACCATTGTGTAGGGCTGCTGAGGCTCCCTATCAAAGAGGGATAACTTCATTTCATTCCCTCATGCCAGAGATAAGTAGGTGGAGTGAGAATGAGTCTTTGCAAAGTTTGCAGGCTTACCTGTGATTCCGGGTGTCATTGACTGCCTGCACGTTGCATTGTGGGTGTTGCATATCAACTCTGCCATATACTGAAATCAAAAAGGATTCCACTCCCTCAACGTGTGTGACCATAGGCAGTGCATTATGCAGATCAATTCCCAGTATCCTGGCATCAGTCATGATGCTTTCATTCTGCAACAGTCCACCATGCCAGCTGCATTTCAGTCCATAGCAAGCCAAATGGTGGCTACTGGGTGACAAGGGTTATCCACTGACGATATGGCTAATTACTCCATACACACAGTGTGCATACAATGAGAGCCATGTTGCAACATGAAATGTGATAGAGCAGACCATTGGCATGCTGAAGCAATGGTTCCGCTGCCTGGACCACTCTGGCGGAGCCCTACAGTACCCGGTTAGGTGGCTTTCAAGATTGTGGTGGTATGCTGCATGCTTGCCATTATGATGAAACAGCCCTTGCTACTACCAATCAGCCAAAAAGCTGAAGAGCAGAAGCACAAGGAGGAGGAGGAGGAAGACATGGAAGAGGAGGAGGCAGAAGAGGAGGAACAGAAAGGGAGGCGGCAAGCTAGACAGCCTACTTTCTGCCTGGGCTGTATGGAAAGAACTAATTCAAGTGAAATACTAGTAACCTCAACCACAATTCTTCATACAACAACAGTCCTACTCTCCTGAATTTCCCTCTATTACTGTCCTTCACATTGTTCTCAAGGCCATCATGCAAAAATAAAAGCCAACACAGAATAAATGTTCCAAACCAAAATGTATCCATGAAATCATGTCGTATCGCGAACACACAAACTAATCACTCTTGTGAATTCCCTTAGTTCCTGTCTTCCATGTGCCTTTGCCTGTCCTAGTGCTCCTACACAGTGTTACCCCAATGGCTGCAGCATGGCTATTGGAAGGTTGCTGACTTTCAGTGCGGGTTACTGCAGATGGCCTTGCAGGATGTCCTCAAGCAGCTCTGGCCCTAGAAGGCCTGGCTTCGGACTGCACGATCTTGGCATGGGCAGCAACAGTCTGTGCTGACTGGCTGACAGGTAACAGCAAGGGCACTGGTTGAGTTTCAGTGATGTGAGGATGCTAACTGTCATCCTGAGAGAGGCCAGCAGGCTCGTGTCGCATGCAGCCACTGCTACTCCCCTGGGACATGCCTCAGCAACCCTCGTTATCCTGTGAGGGACAAATTGCTGGACTGTTGAGAAACCGTGAAAGACCCTTTGAACACTGGGGTCCACAGCCATGATAGCAGCAGTCTGAGCTTCCACGGCAGCACTCAGACTTTTGAAGAAAGCTGCTTGTGCTGCAATAGAAGCTGAAACATTGGCCAGCACATGCTGAATCATGGTTGGGTCCAAGTGTGTTGATGGAGTTGGCCACCAGTTCCATGCTGGAAAGAATGAGCTCCAAGTTCTGCACAAAGCCCTGTGTCAGTTGGTGCTGGACTCCCCCATGCTCCTTGACATTGAATGCAAGCTTTCTGGCAGGTCTCCCTATGCACCAAGCATTTCATTGCATCTATCATCCTTCTTCTAAAGTCTGGCCCATCAAAATCTTCATCTGATTCCTCTGCCACCGAATTCATGTGTGACTTCACCCTCCAGTGATCTGGCGCCTGTGCTATCCCTGCCCCCTCCCTGGCTATAGTGCACTTCTGCCTGCTACTTCATCACATGTAAATCTTGCCTCTATGCTATCCTCTAAGATATGCGCAGTATCAGTATCTAAGCTAGTGGCTGTGAGTGTGAAATCAAATGACAGTGCATCAGCATCATCACTCTCTTCTTAGTCACCTTCCACTGCCTGAAAGGAAAATGACACAAAGGTGAGTAAGAGATGCATGCTTACACCATATGCAGCTTGGAAGTCGGAGCAGATTGTGGGATGAGGGAGAAGTGGTATGTGAGAAAGAGGATTGGGTATGAGGAAACTGTCATCCTCAATGGTTTCCGTGCTTGCACTGGCCATGGCTTCAGCATGGTCCTTTCAATAAGGGTCAGCACCATCTCCTCCATGGGGATGAGAGCATGTAGGTGCGCCTCTCCCCATCCAGTTAGCTTCTGCTGCCTTTGATAGTACACCACCTTCTCCTGCAAGAGAGAGGAAGGTGTCAGTGACTGTGATACAATCTGTTTGTGTGATGTGGTTGTCATAGTTGAATAACTGCCATTGCATGAAAGCTGTGAGATCTGGGTGTGAGGCTTCCAACAGTGCTAAATGTGTGAGGATGAGGTGTCCCGATTGATAGAAACTGTTGGTAGGTAAGTGATGGAGGTTTGGTGGTTTGAAAATTGACTCACGCTGGTCATGCAGCTGCTGGGATATTCATATGAGGTAATTGAACTTTTTGTGATACTGTATCCACATCCTTGGTGCTTGAGTCCTGGCATTAACCTCCACAGCTGTCTGCTCCCACTGACTTCTCACCATGTGTCTGGAGGGCCTTCTGGCCCCTTGCAGATACAGGACATCTCTCCTCCACCAAATCTCCATTGTGGTGTTGGAAAACCTTGGCACACTTTCTCTCTCATGGTCAGCCATTGATCTTTGTTGCACAGCACTATTTCAAATGTTGCCAGCACCTTCAGCTTTCACCTTTTAAGAGGTGCAGGCTGGCTTTAAGTAATGGTAGCAAGTAATGATTTTTGGTACCCTGCTGATCTTTGCAACCAATGAACAGCATGGTTAGTGCCGGCTACATGCAGAAATCATGATTACGAGCAGGCAGCACAAAGGCAAACCCCATGCCTATTTTCGGTGGCTACCAATTTAACCCTCTAAATCTCTTAAGAACCAAAACTAGCCCTTTTATACATGCAGTCAGATTAACAAGAAAAAACCTATTGGTGAGGGAATGGACATTTTGAAAGGCAATACCAGTTATACATGGTTTTAAAGGTCTGCAAAGGAAACCCGACCCAACCCCAACGGGTCCCGATGACATGTGTCTGGTTCAGGTCGGTTGGGGTCGGACATCCGGGTCCGGCATTTGGGCTCAGGTCGGGTTTCCTTTGCAGACATTTACGTGGTTTGTCCAAGGGTACTGTCGGCATAGATGGGAAATTTAAATGGGCGTCAAACAGAGAGGAGAGTGAGAAGAAGATGGGAAAACAGTTAGGGAAAATTACTGCAGAAGCGTGGGCTGGCACAGAAAATGCCAGAAGAGAATAGCAATCTGTGCAATGATTTATCTCATTAGAATGCTTTTAAGTTGCAACTATACCTTTGGAGTCAACTCTAACTTGTTGTAAGGTGACTGTTAATGACTGGGTATCACTGTTTTCCTGCAAGCTTCTCCTTTTAATGGCTCAGCAATTGAATTCATCTGCTCCTTGCTCAGTCAAACTGTATATGTTGATGTTTTGCTTAAATTGCTCTAGGTTCTAAGTAACTTTTCTTGACATCATTAATGTATGAGCAAAGGCATAGTCACAAGCAAATTGAATTCATCCAGACTAGCCATCACTCACTAAATATGATAGGTGTGGTTAATTATGTGTATTACTCAAAGAAACAATGGACAGAATTTTAACTCACTCAAAACCAATTCACTAGCAATGAGATTCTCTGAGATCTGCCGATGGCTATAAGAAATTTCCAAAGTAGACTTATCCAATCTAACTAAAATTACACAGCAGAAGATACAGCCTGTCAGCCTGTTGCAGATGTGCTTCTGATGCCTAAACTAAACTGGAGGTACCCTTCATTACACCAGGAACTTCCCAGAATTATTGTGGTGTCCTGTACTTTGCACAACATTGAGCAGCAATGAGGCTTGGAGCTGGAGGAGGAAAAAGTCAAATAGTTCAGATACTCCTCAGATGACTTGGAGGAGGAGGAAGAAGAGGAGAGGAGGAGGGTGATGAGGGCATTACAACTCCAACCACTAGCTGTGGCTCAGTGGACAGCACTCTGATCTCTGTATCTGAAGGGTCTGAGTTCAAGCACCACTCTAGAGCCTTGAAGATAACATCTAAGCTGACACTCCAGTTCAATAGTACAGGTGCATTTTACTGTTGGAGATGCCCTCTTTCAAATAGTATGTTAATTTGAGGCTGTGTCTGTTCTCTCCCGTGGACAGCAAAGGTCCCATAGTTCGATTTTAAAGAAGAGTAGGGGAGTTATGCCTAGTATCCTGGACAATATTTATCTCTCAATCAACATCACTGAACAGATTTGTGGGAGCTTGATTTTCAGATTTGTTGCTATGTTTTCTACATTACAACAGTGACGAAACTTCAAAAATCCTTTATTGGCTATATACCATTTTGGGACATCCTGAGATTATGAAAATATATACATGCAAAACTTGCTCTTCCTTTTTTCACATTGCTACCTGGGATTCCATCCCCACCCCCATCCTCCATCAATGCCACTGACAGAAAATAGTCCTGCAACCAACCAACCATCCCTTGAATATCCCCCATTGGTTTCCATCAGTTTGTATCTTCTCGTTCACAATCAAACATGTTAAAAAGCCATTAACCACCCAGCACCCAAGACTGGACAAGACAGGAGAGTGATGAAAAAGAACGTTGATGTGAGCTAAATAAACAACAGAAACTTATCAATGCAATATTTCCAAAGACGCTCACGTGCATACCCTGGCACAACTACAATGCTATACCCTCTCCTGCTACTCCGACGTGGTGCAACACCTACAGCTCCAGCTGATGTAGAAGCAGGCTGCTCAGATCCCTGCTCTGACTGCTGATATGCTCTTGGTCAATGTACTCTGGGTTTTGCAGCCTCGTCAAGGACTGCTCTACCTGCACCTGTCCAGGGACAAACTTAGCCATTGAGACACAAAGCATCATGTGGGCTACAGACTTAGAAGGGACAGTGGGTGAGGAGTGGAAGTGCTTTAAGTGGAATCCCCACTTCCATGTCCCCTTTCACCATCATCCTTCTAATAGCACAGCCACATTTCACTCCTACCAGTCTGCTGATGCAGATCAGTGGAGCCCTGTAAGGCCAAGGAAAGATATCTGTCACTCTATTTAAGGTGGCAGATATGTTGGCACCCAGAGGGCTGGATTTAATGGACCCCCGGAGATAAGCTAGGAGGTGGGGGTCCCATAAAATTACAACGAGAAGTGGGGGAGACAGAGGGCCCGTCACTGTTAGATCTTCAATCAACCGGAACTCCACGCACTTCATTTATGTTGCATCAGACAACATAAAAAAAGCTTCTCATTGTAGTCGCCTTCCTGTCGCACTGCAATTAAGTCAGGGGCGGGATAGACCGACAATGGCCTTCCTGCCCAGAGGCCAATTGAGGCCCATAGAAGGCCTATTATCAGCCACTTAAGGGCCTCTTTCTACCACCACTGACATTAAGCCAGCACGTGATGATGGGGGAGGGGGCCTTCGTCACTCGGGGAGATCACCCAGTAAACGGAGGTGACCTCCTTGGGGACTTGTGGGGGTGCGGGTGCCTAACTCCATGGCCTATCTGTGGCCCATGGATGGACCCCGGCAGAAAACAACCCATTGCTTGAACATCCCCCCTCCCTCTGCCCATTGCCAGGGCCTGCCGGACTGGCCCCAGCAACTCTGCCTCACTGACCTCATGTCCCGGGCTTTAGCGCTGGGCCTGGTCCCAGGCCTCTTATAGTACCGACAGTGGCCACCGCTCCTGTTGGCACTGCCAATACTACTGAGTTGCCGGCCCTCTGATTGACTAGCAGTTCTTGGAGGCGGGAGCCCCCTCCTTAAAGGGAAAGGGATCCCGGGGCCGGGCAGTTAATTGCCCGAGGACAGTTAATAGAGCTGGAGAGCTCCAAATGGCCAAGGTGGGTTTCCCACTGCTTTTTCGGCCGAGCACTGGGAGTCCCTCCGGCTCCACTAAATCCAGCCCAGAGTGTGCACAGCCATTCACAAGGAGTGCATGGACCCATTTGATTGGAGCATTTAATGTTTGATGGCACTCTCCACTCTATGCATGGAAGGACACATCATCTCATTGGCCTGCAACATCAACCCACTCATGGCTGAGGTGAACTCCTCCATTCTGCCTGCAATCATGGTGAGTGGGATTTGAAGGCCTGTCAGTGCATTTCGCACATTATCTGCTGCTGCTTAATGATTCTCCATTGCATCAACGGCCCTCTGGGGTAAAGCATCTATGTCTAGCTGAGCAGAGCTAGGGGAGGGCTGCACCCTCCCACAAGAGCTCTCTACTGCTGTTCCTGTCATCACTATCTACTCTTGTTCCCATGCGAAGTGTGAGCTATCACATAAAAAAGCAATTATCTGCCTTCCTGATCCCACCGAAGTGTGAGTATTTGAGCTGGTGCCTAGCCTGCGTGAGTCATGTGATGGTGAATCATGAAAAGGACTCAACTTCTCTGAGGGTTTGTCATCAGACACATCCGCTAACTTCCATTGTATCCTGTGAAGACTCTGTTGCAGATAAAAGACATAAGTTACTCCTGGTAAGATAAGACTATTTTGCGAATTATTATTATGAAGATGATCATATTTCGCTTGCTGTTGAAACCAAGTCAACACGGCTGAGTACTGTATGACTTTTTTGATTCCTTAATGGGAGATGAGTGTTGCTGGCAAAGCCAGAATTTGTTGCCATCCCAAATTGCCCTTGAGAAGGTAATGGCGAGCTGCCTTCTTGAACCATTACAGTGCCTGTGGTGTAGGTACACCCACAGTGCTGTTAGGAAGGGATTTCCAGCTGGAACAGTGAACGGTAATATAGTTCCAAAGCAAGATGTTGAATGGCTTAGAGGGGATCTTGCAAGTGGTGGTGTTCCCATGTGTCTGCTGACCTTGTCCTTCTAGGTGGAAGTGGTGATGTGTTTGGAAGGTGCTGTCAAAGGAGCCTTGGTGAGTTGCTGCAGTGCATCCTGTAGATAGTACACACTGCTGCCACTGTGCGTCAGAGGTGGAGGAACTGAATGTTTAAGGTGGTGGAAGGAATGTCAATCAAGTGGGCTGCTTTGTCCTGGATGGTGTCAAGCTTCTTGATTTTTGTTGGAGATGCACTCATCAGGCAAGTGGAGACCATTTCATCACACTCCTGACTTGTGCCTTGTAGATGGTGAACAGGATTTATTGGGCAGTGGGGGGGGGGGGGGGGGGGCGGGGGGGTGCGGGGGGGGGAGTGCTCAGGAGGTGAATTGCCCGCCACACAATTCCCAGCCTCTGATCTACTCTTGTAGCCACAGTATTTATATGGCTGGTCCAGTTAAGTTTCTGGTCAATGGTAAGCCCCAGGATGTTGATGGTGGGGGATTCAGCAATGTCATGCTGTTGAATGTCAAGGGATGATGGTTAGATTCTCTCTTATTGGAGATAGTCAATGCCTGACACTTGTGTGGCGTGAATGTTGCATGTTACTCATCAGCCCAAGCCTGAATGTTGTCCAGGTCTTGCGACACACAGGCACCGACTGCTTCAGTATCTGAAGAGTTGGGAATGGTACTGAACATGGTACAATCATCTCCACTTCTGACCTTATGATAGAGGGAAGGTCATTGATGAAGCAACTGAAGATAGTTGGGCCTAGGACACTACCTTGAGAAACTCCTGCAGCTGAGATCCTGTCCACCATCTACAAGACTCAAGTCAGGAGTGTGATGATAAACTCTCTACTTGCCTGATGAGTGCAGCTCCAACAACAAACAAGAAGCTTGACACCATCCAAGACAAAGCAGCCTGCGTGATTGGTGCTCCATCCATCACCCCTATCTGAGATAATTGGCCTCCAACAACCACAATCATCTTTTTTGTGCAAAGTATGACTCCAACCAGCAGAGAATTTTCCCCCTGATCCCCATTGACTTCAATTTTGTCAGGATTCCTAGATGCCACATTCAGTTAGATGCTACCTTGATGTGGGTGGCTAATATTTAATTGTGTCACCGGGTAGCTGGAAGCTGTCCATTTCCCCATCTCCAACAGCCAGGCATGCTGAAACTCCATTGATTTCTAGTGCCTCCTCCTCTGCAGTTGTCAATTTGGAAATCTATGGAGGGCTACCTCTGGTTTTCTCCCTCTCCCTAGTGTTCCGTTTTCTCTTCTCCCACAAAGACGGAAAGAACAGATCGATGAGCGAGTTGAGTGAGTGCAATGGCATGTGTTCACCCAATGGATGGAGTGAATTTGTTGAGAGTGACAGGAGGGAGAGGCATGATATATGCCCACTTTTATCCTTTTCAATGGAAAAAGGGGCAGGTTGCCAATCCACAATGCCAGTTCTATGCCCAGATGACAAGCTGAATATCTAGTCCCCCTCCCCCTCATGTGAAATGGCATGGGAGCTCGACTAGTAGACAAAAAATGTTGTATTATGTGGCAAAATTAATAAGTTCCCACATGCCATATTATCCTCTCTTAATCCACGCTGCTCCTGAAGTTATTTTCATAATTATGAAAATCATGATTATTAGAAAATCAGATGGGCAAATGTTAGACTGATTCTTTACACTTCATCACTAGAAGAGGAAAATGTGAGGCATGCTATCACAGCACAGCTCCATCCAGACAATTTAAAATGGAATTTGTAGTTCCTTAACATGTCCTGGATTTAATTGAAAGTATTGAACTTGCACTTGGTTATTAAAAAGGATCTAATAAACTTCAGTGTAGGCATCATGACAGATAAACTACAAAGCATCATAACCCATCAGTGCCCAGTTGGTACTTGTTGAGCAAGTACAAACAATAACATTGATCACATTTGCTTCAGAGTATATATTCTAAAAGTAAATACATGTGAGTAATTTCAAGATAATAGTCGCATTACAGGTTCTGATGGAATTTGCCTTTCTGGTTACTAAATCACTAATGATCTTATATTGGAACATCGGAACAGGAGTAGGCCATTCAGCCCATTGCGCCTGTCCCACCCTTCAATGAGACCTTGGCTGATCTGTATCCTAACATCAATCACCTGCCTTGACTCCATATCCCTTGATAACCTTGGCTAGCAAAAATCCATCAATCTTGGATTTGAAATTATTAACTTATCTAGCATCGCTTGCTTTTTGTGGAAGAGAGATTCCCACTTTGAGCACAATTAGTGGGAAGTGTTTCCTAACTTCTTTCCTGAATGGCCTGTCTCTGATTTTAAGTTTATGTCTCTTTCTCCTACCCTTCCCCACTAGCGGAAAAGGTTTCTCTCTAACTACTCCATCAATTTCTTTCAAAATCCAAAAACCTCAATCAAATCTCTCCTTAGACTTCTATATTCCAAGGAATACAAACATAGTTTGTGTAATCTCTCCTCATAATGTAACCCTTGGAGCCCTGGTAACATTCTGGTGAATTTGCACTGCTCTCCCGCCAAGGCCAATATCCTTTCTAAGGTGAACTGCCCAGGCCCTACTCAAGATGTAGTCTAACCAGGGTTTAGTATAGCTGTAGCAAAACTTCCTTCCCTTTATATTCCAGCCCTCTAGTTAGCCATTTTGATTACTTTTTTGTACCTGACCACTACCTTTAGTCATCTGTGTTCATGGATCCTTGAATCTCTTTGGACCACCACTGTTCCTAGCTTTATACCATTTACAAGAGCATAAGAAATAGGAGCAGGAGTCAGCCATACAGTGTCTTCAGCCTGCTCCATCATTCAATAAGATCATGAATGATTTTCAACCTCAATTCCACTTTCCCACCCGATCCTTTGATGCCCTTAATATCCAAAAATCTATCAATCTCAACCTTGAATATTCATCAATGACTGAGCATTCGCATCCCTCTGAGGCAGAGAATTCCAAAGATTTACAACTCTCTGAGTAAGGAAATATTTCCTCATCTCAATTCTAATAACTGGCCCCTTACCCTGGGACTATGCCCTCATGTTCTAGATTCCACCAGCCAGGGGAAACAACCTCTCTGTGTCTACCCTGTCAAACTCTCTCACAATCTTATATATTTCAATGAGGTCATCTCTCATTCTTCTAAACTCCAGAGTGCATAGGCCCATTCAACTCAGCCTCTCATTTTGGAACAACCCTCACATCCCAGGAATCAATCTAGCGAACCTTCATTGCACCGCCTCTCAGGCAAGTATATCCTTCCTTATGTACAGATACCAAAACTATACACAGTATTCCAGGTGTGGTCTCACCAGATCCCTGGACAATTACAGCAAGACTTCCTTACTCTTATACTCCAAACCCCTTGCACTTAAGGTCAACATGCCATTTGCCTTCTAATTGCTTGCTGTACCTGCATGCAAACTTTCTGTGTTTCATATATAAGGATACCCAGATCTCTTTGAACACCAACATTTAGTACTTTTTCATCATTTAAAAGATATTCAGTTTTTCTATTCTTCCAACAAAAGTATATAACCTTATCTTATATTTCTCCATATTCTACTCCACCTCCATGTTCTTGCGTCTCTTAACCTATCCACTCCCTTCACATACTCTTTGTGTCCTTACCACTTTTTTTCCCACCTAGCTTTGTATCAACAGCAAACTTGGATACATTACATTTGGCCCCTTCATCTAAATCATTTATATAGATTGTAAACAGCTGAAGCCCCAGCACTGATCCTTGTGGCACCCTATTGTTGTCAGCTTGACAACCTGAAAGTCATCCATCTATTCTTACTCTCTGTTTTCTGGCCTTTTACCAATCCCCAACCCCTTGAGCCTGATCTTATGTAACAACCTTTTGTGTGGCACCTTATCAAATGCCTTCTGAAAATCCAAACATAGCGTATCCACTAGTTCCCCTTTATCTACCCTGCTAGTTACATCCTCAAAAAACTCTAATAGATTTGTCAAACTTGATTTCCCTTTCATAAAACCATGTTGACTCTGCCTAATCATAGTGTTATTTTCTAAGTGCCTGATACCACTTCCTTAATAAAGGATTCCAACATTTTCCCGACGACTGATTTCAGGCTAACTGAACTGTAGTTCCCTGGTTTCTCTCTCCCTCCTCGAAGAGTAGTGTTACATTTGCTAACTTTCAATTTGCTGGGACCATTACAAAATCTAGGGAATTTTGGAAGATCACAACCACTATCTCTGCAGCCACCACTTTTAGAGTCTAAGAATGTAGGCCATTAGGTCTAGGTGATTTGTCAAATTGTAGCCCAATTAATTTATCCAGTACATTTGCTTTACTAATATTAATTACTTTAAGTTCCTAATTCTCATTATACCCAGGGTTCCCCACTACTTCTGGTACTTTTTGTGTCTCCTACTGTGAAGATAGATACAATGTATTTGTTCAATGTCACTCCCACTTCCTTATTCGCCATTATGATTTCTCCTGCCTATGCCTCTAAGGAACCCTAACTGTAAGTAACGAAGATAAAGGGAAACCAGTAGATATAGTATACTTGGATTTCCAAAAGGCATTCGATAAGGTGCCACACAAAAGATTAATATGCAAGTTAAGGGCTCATGGATTTGGGGGTAATATATTTGCATGGATAGAAGATTGGTTCATGGACAGGAAACAGAGAGTAGGGATAAACGGGGCATTTTCAAGTTGGCAGGCTGTAACTAGTGGAGTACCACAAAGACCAGTGCTGGGGTGTATGCTATTTACAATCTATATTAATGACTTAGATGAAGAGACAGAGAGTAAAGTATCTAAGTTTGCTGATAATATAAAGTTAGGTAGGAATGTAAGCTGTGAGGAGGACACAAAGAGGCTGCAAAGATGTATTGACACGTTAGGTGAGTGGGCAACAAGTTAGCAGATGGAATATAATTTGGGCAAGTATGAAGTTATTCACTTTGGTTGTCAGAATAGAAAAGCAGAATATTTTTTTAAAGTGTGAAACTTTTAAATATTGATGTTCAAAGAGACTTGAGTGTACAAGGAACACAGAAAGTTAGCATGCAATTAGGAAGGCAATTGGCATGTTGGCCTTTATTGCAAGGGGATTGGAGTACATGAATAAGGAAGTCTTGCTACAATTGTATAGGGCTTTTGTGAGACTACACCTGGAGTACTGTGCACAGTTTTAGTCTCCATATTTATGGAAGGATATACTTGGTGTGGAGGCAGTGAACTGCAGGTTCACTAGATTGGTCCTTGGGATGCGATTGTTAGCCTAAGATAAAAGGTAGAATAAATTGGTCTGAAATTTAAAAGAATGAGAGGTGATCTCATTGAAATATATATGATTCTGAAGTGGTTTTACAAGGTAGACAATGGGAGATTGTTTCTCCTACTTTGAGACAGCCTCTGGATAAGGGGTTGAATCATTTAGGACTGAGATGAGAAAAAAAAACATTCATTCATAGTTTTGTGAATCTTTGGATTTATCCACCCTTGAAGGTTATGGATGCTCCATTGTTGAGTATATTTAGAACTGATATCAATAGATTTTTGATCTTGCAGGGAATCAAGGCATATGGATGTGGGCAGGAAAATGGAGTTGAGGCAGGAGATCAACCGTTATCATATTAAATGACGGAGCAAGCTCGAGTGGCCAAATGGTCTACTCCTGCTCCTATTTCTTATGTTCTTATGTCCTTAACCCATATTTACTTTTGATTCTCTCTTCCTTTGTCGCTCTGTAACTATAACACCAAGAGGCAAATCCTGTAAATAGTTAGCTCTACACTGTATATAACGTTAGCTGTAAATAAACCTGTTTGAGATGTTCAATCAACTGAACTCCACGCATCTCATTTATGTTGCATCAGACAACATTAAAAGTTTCTCATTACACATCCTTTACTGGTTTTCAAAACTGTTCTAATCCCCATGTTTACTATGCTTCTTGGCAGCATTGTAAGCCCCTTCCTTTAATCTAATATTATCCTTAAACTCTTCATAAGATCTTAAGATCATACGAAATGGGAGCAGGAGTAGGCCATTCAGCCCTCGAGCCTGCTCCATCATTCAATAACATCATGGCTGATCTGATTGTGGCCTCAACTCCACTTTCTTGCCTGCCCACCATAACCCTTGACTCCCTTGTAGATCAAGAATCTGTCCAACTCAGCCTTGAATATATTTAATGACCCAACCTCCTCTGCTCTCCGGGGAAGAGAGAAGCAATTCCTCACTTCCATCTTAAATGGGAGACCCCTTATTTTGAAACTGTGCCCCCTAGTTCTAGATTCCCCTGTGAGGGGAAACACCCTCTCAGCATCTACTCTAACAAGCCCTCTCAGAATCTTACCTGTTTCAATAAGATCACCTCTCATTCTTCTAAACTCCAAGGAGTAGAGGTCCAACCTGCTCAACCTTTTCTCATAAGACAATCCTTTCAACCCAGGAATCAGCCTAGTGAACCTTCTCTGCACTGCTTGCAATACAAGTATATCCCTCCTTAAGTAAGGAGATCAAAACTGTACACAGCACTCTAGATACTGTCTCACCAATGCCCTGTACAGCTATAGCAAGACTTCCCTACTTTTATACTCCATCCCCTTTGCAATAAATGCCAACATTCCATTTGCCTTCCTAATTACTTGCTGTACCTGCATGCTAACTTTTTGTGATACATGTACTAGAACAGCTAGATCCCTCTGTACCACAGTATTCTGCAGTCTCTCTCCATTTAAATAATATTCTACTTTTCTATTCTTCCTACCAAAGTGAATAACCTCACATTTGCCCACATTATACTCCATGTGCCTAATTTTTTCCAACTCATTTAACCTATCTGTATCCCTTTGCGGGCTCTTTGTGTCCTCCTCACAAATTGCTTTCCTACCCATCTTTGTATCGTTTGCAGATTTGGCTACAATACACCTGGTCCCTTCATCCAAGGCATTAATTATAGATTGTAAATAGTTAAGCCCCAGCACTGATCCCTGTGGCACTCCACTAGTTACAGTTTGCCAATGTGAAAGTGACACATTTATCCAGACTCTGTTTCCTGTTAGTTAGCCAAACCTGTATCCATGCTAATATATTACCCCCAACATGAGCTCGTGTAGCAACCTTTAATGTGGCACCTTATCAAATGCCTTTTAGAAATTCAAATACACTACATCTACTTGTTCCCCTTAATCCACTCTGCTTGTTACATCCTCAAAGATACTAATAAATTTGCCAAGCACGATTTCGCTTTCATAAAACCATGTTGGCACTGCCTGATTGCATTATGATTTTCTAAATGTCCTGCTACTACTTCCTTAATAATGGATTCCAGCATTTTCCCAATGATAGACATTAGGCTAACTGGCCAAAGGTTCCTGCTTTCTGTCACTCTCCTTTCTTGAATAGAGGAGTTACATTTGTGCTTTTCTTGCTGGGACCTGTCCAGAGTCTAGGGAATTTTGAAAGATTACAACCAATGCATCCACTATCTCTGCAGCTACATCTTTTAAGACCATAGGATGCAGACCATCAGGTCCATGGAGCTTGTCAACTTTTGGTCTCATTAGTTTTCCTAGTACTTTTTCTTTAGTGATTGTGATTGTTTTAAGTTCCTCCCTGCCTTTTGCCTCTTGATTTTCTCCTATTCTTAGGATGCTTTTCGTGTCTTCTATTGTGAAGACAATACAAAATACATGTTCAAAGTCTCTGCAGTTTCCTTGTTTCCCATTATTAATTCCCTAGTCTCATTCTCTAAGGGACCACCACTTACTTTAGCTACTCTTTTTCTTTTTAGATATTTGTAGAAGCTTTTACTGTCTGTGTTTATAATTCTTGCTAGTTTACTCTCATACTCTAATTTCTCCCTCTTTATTATTTTCTTAGCTATTCTTTGCTGGTTGCTAAAATTTTCTCAATCTTCTGGCCTACCACTAATCTTCACAGCATTGTACACTTTTTCTTTCAATTTGATACCATCCTTAACTTCCTTAGTTAGCCACGGATAGTACATCCTCATAGAGTCTTTCTTTCTCAATAGAATATATATTTGTTAAGAGTTAGCCATGGATGGATCACTTTTGCTGCGGAGCTTTTACTTCTCAATGGAATGTATGCTCATTGAGAATTATTAAAAAATCTTTCAATGATTGCTATTGCTTTTGATCTAATTTCCCAATATACTTTAGCCAACTCACCCCTCATACCTATGTAATTGACTTTATTTAAGTTGAATACTCTAGTTTCAGACTTAAATAAGCCAGTCTCGAAGTCAGTGTGAAATTCCATCATATTGTGATCACTCTTCCCTGGATCATCCTTTACTATGAGATCACTAATTAACCCTGTCTCATTACACAAGACAGGATGTAAAATGCCTCTTCCCTGATTGATCGGGGATTATTACCTTTGAAGTTCAGCTTCTTAATTTGGGCCTTAGTTCCTCAATTTCCCTCAGCAGAACCTCATTCCTCATTCTACCAATGTTGTTAGCTCCTATGTGCACCACTACAGCTAGTTCCTATCCCCTACTATTCTAAGTTCTTAACACTGGCACTGGGCAGGCAATACAACCTTCGGAACTTTCAAAACACCTAGTTGCAGCTGCAAAGAATGATATCTATCCCTCTAATTACACTGACCCTACCACTACCACATTCCTATTCACTCCCTCCCCCAACTTGAATGGCCTCCTGTGCCATAGTGCAATGGTCATTTTGTTCAGACACCCTGCAAACTTTTCCCTCATCCAAACACGCAGCAAGAACCTCATTCCTGGTGGATAACAGCAAAGGTTGAGGCGTCTCCAGCAATACACCTGTGATCCACTTACATGTCTGACTCACAGTCACACCCTCCTGTCCATGACCACTAATCAGACTTGTACCACCACCTAACCTAAGGTGTGTGAGTGCCTCCTGGATCAAAGTGTCCAGATAAATCTTCCCTTTCCTGATGCCCTGTCATATCTGCACCTCAGAGTCCAGTTCAGCAGCTCTGAACTGAAGTTCCTCAAAATACAGACTCTTACAGCAGATGTAGTTGTCCAGAATTGGATTGCTCTCCACAAGTTCTACAGTTGTGGCACACCACCTACACAGCCATCCCTATTTAATCTTGTGCTGTGATATCACTTTGCACTCTTTCTCCCATGCCCCTCATAGACTCACAGACCACTCTTTTGTACCACTCCACTCTCTGCCTCCCCCTTTTCTACCGCTCCACTCTCTGCCTCCCCCTTTTCTACTACTCCACACTCGGCCTCACCCTTTTCTACTGCTCCACTCTCGGCCTAACCCTTTTCTACCGCTCCACTCACGGCCTAACCCTTTTCTACCACTCCATTCTTGACCTCACCCTTTTGTACCATTCCGTTTTCGGCTTCACCCTTTTCTATTGCTTTGCACACAGCTTTGTCTTTTTCTTGGATCTTAGATTTTATTTTACCTAAAAAAAATTATGCTTTTAATACTTAGATAAGTAATACATTAAACACTTGGCTGTGATCCCTCAGCTCCTGCCGCTCCTCATTCTATATCATTAATATGTCATTTTTTATGTTTTCCCTGTTTATCTGGTATTAGCCACTGCTGTCTGCACTGCTCACTACTGATGCTCTCTGCCGCTGCTCTCTGCTGCTACTCTCCACCACTACTCTCTGCCACTGCTGTCTGCCGCTACTCTCTGCCGCTACTCTCTGCTGTTGCTCTTTGCCGCTACTCTCGCTGCTACTCTCTTCCGTTGTTCTCTGCCGCTGCTCTCCACCACTGCTCTTTGCCGCTATTCTCTGCCACTGCACTCTGCCGCTACTCTCTTCCACTATTTTCTGCCGCTGGTCTCTGCCACTACTCTCTGCCGTTGCTCTATGCCGCTGGTCTCTGCCTTTACTCCCTGCTGCTGCTCTCTGCCACTGCTCTCCGCCACTGCTCTCTCCCATTGCTCTCTGCCGCTATTCTTTGCCACTGCTCTCCACTGCTACTCTCTTCCACTGCTCTCCCATTCTGCTCTCTGCTGCTACTCTGCTGCTACTCTCTGCTGCTACTCTCTTCTGTTGTTCTCTGCCGCTATTCTCTGCCACTGCTCTCTGCCTCTGTTCTCTGCCATTGCTCTCTGCCACTACTCTCTTCTGCTACTCTCTGCCACTGCTCTCTGCCGCTGCTCTCTGCCGCTGCTCTCCACCGCTACTCTCTTCCACTGCTCTCCCACGCTGCTCTCTGCTATTGCTCTCTGCTGCTGCCCTCTGCTGCTACTCTCTGACATTGCTCCCTGCTGCTGCCCTCTGCTGCTACACTCTGCCACTACTCTCTACCGCTGCTTTCTGCTTCTACTATCTGCCACTGCTCTTTTCTGCTGCTCTCTACCATTACTCTGCGCCACTACTCTCCGCTGTTACTCTCTGCCGCTGCTCTCTTCCGATGCTCTCTGCCTCTACCCTCCGCCACTACTCTCTTCTGTTGCTCCCTGCCATTGCTCTCTGCTGCTACTCTCTGCTGCTGCTCCTTTTAAATTACTAGTTCTCTAACTTTGTTTTTTTTTTCAGCAGCTTTCCTCTACTGCTCTTTCATTGTATTTTTAAAAAATACTCAGGTCTATCCTTTTCACGTACAAAATGGATGATCTCACAACTACCTGCGTTGAAATCCATTTTCCACAGTTTTGCTCATGTATGCAATATGCAATAAAAATACAAAGGACAAGAGCATAATTTAAGATTGAAAGGTACAATTCCAGCAAGCAATAACAAAGGAAGATCATTTGGAATTATATGCGGACCCAGAAAAGTTAACCTTCCTTATAAAATACATTTTATGTAAAATAAAATGGAGCACATGATTCAAAACCTGGAGTATTGCCTTAAAGGTGACTCGACTGTTGAAATATATAAGCATAACAAAACCATTGCAGACATTTCATGCAGCTGCTCTGGACAAGAGAGTTGGGAGAAGTGAAAGTGATGATGAGTTTGATATGAAGGCAAATTTTCAGACTCAGCTAAATCAAACTTTTCTAGCAAGTTTGGGAGTCCAAATTTTAAGTGAACAAATTCAGAATCAGCTTTGATCACAGATTGGAAAAGGTGTCAAAATAATTTGAAGTGCTTAACATCATGGGGCCATAATTATGAAGCATAGCATTTGTCGTACAGATACAGTCTGGGCACAGTAACTAATCTGGGCAGGTGTTGAAGCATAGTGTGTAGCCAAAGCAAATAGTACAATGTAATGTATGGTGGGTCTGTATATCAGGCATCCACTAGGCTCATGAGGCCCTAAAAAATAATGAGGCCATAGCACTATAATAGTGTCTTAGTCTGGACAACGTTGCTGGAGCTTAGCATCCATATAAGATGGTCACTGGGAGAGTTAGTCCATTACACAGCTGTAAGTTACAGAACTGTGCTCTGCAAAGGGACCTTGCCCCTTGCCAAAAAGATTTTGCAGGAAGACAAAAAATTGCAACCAGTGATAGAAGAAGGGCGGCACAGTGGTGCAGTAGTTAGTACCGCAGCCCCACAGCTCCAGGGACCCGGGTTCGATTCTGGGTACTGCCTGTGCGGAGTTTGCAAGTTCTCCCTGTGACCGCGTGGGTTTTCGCCGGGTGCTCCCGTTTCCTCCCACAGCCAAAGACTTGCAGGTGATAGGTAAATTGGCCATTGTAAATTGCCCCTAGTGTAGGTAGGTGGTAGGGAATATGGGATTACTGTAGGGTTAGTATAAATGGGTGGTTGTTGGTCGGCGCAGACTCGGTGGGCCGAAGGGCCTGTTTCAGTGCTGTATCTCTAAATAAATAAATAAAAAGATTCCAACTAAGAATGAGAAGGTATGCCTGTACATAAACCAAATACTCAGCAAAAATCATAAAGTACTTGATGTGATCAAGTACATTAAGGGATCAATCCTTGTGTCATCTGGCATGGTTATTGCAGACCTGCAGTATATCCAAGAAGTCTAGAATGCCCCAAAGTTAGCATCAGTGCAAAAGTGTGAAATGTGTACATAGGCTAAGTACTGCGGGGGGGGGGGGGGGGGTGGTGATACAACTTAGAGAGCTGCCCCATAATGCAATTAATACATCCTCCTCCACAAATAGGCACTGCCAATAGTGCTGAGCTGCCAGCCCTGTGATTGACTGGCAGCTCTTGGAGGTGGGATCCTCATTTTTAAAGGGACAGGAATCTGGGCACGAGACACTTAGGCAACAAAACAATGGAGTATCACACCAGGGAAGTGCAACAAGGCCCAGGTGGGGATTCCCCCCTGCCTTTTTGGCCCAGTGCCGGGAGCCCCACGTCCTCCACAAAATCCAGCCCATCGACTCTTTCCTTCATCCCCTTTACCCTCTCATTAACTCTTTCACTTTTTACAAGTTTATCCCTACAACTCTCCAAAATCTCTGTGCTCCATAAATTCTGGCTTCTTGCGCATCCCCGATTTTCATTTCTCCAACATTGGCAGCCATGCCTTCATCTGTATAGGCCTTAAGCTCTGGAATTCCCTTCCTAAACTTCACTGCCTCTCTTCTCTCTCTCTCCACCTTTAAGAGAATCTTTAAAACCTTCTTCTTTGACCAAGCTTTTGGTCACCTGTCCTACTATTTCCTTATGTGGCTTAGTGTAAAGTTTTTTCAGCAACACTTCTGTGAATTGAGGATAAGCACAACCAGAAGTAAGACAGAACATAATTTATGCAGGAAAACTGTAATGAATGCTGTCTTACCAAAATCTCCAGGGTCAACTTCATTATATTTTTTGGCTGAGCACCATGTGTCAGGAATTTTCAGAGCTTACCTATGATTCACAGCTTACCCATGGGGGGGTGGGGGATTGGTTGGGACAGAGGAATATCATAATTGTTTTTGGTCAAAGAAAAAGGTTCAGAGAATAAAGAATGTCTGACAGGTCTGCAGGACAGAAAGTGCCCAGAATCACAGCTGCAGCAGTGGAAGTGTTTTCACTGCCAAGAATCTGTGTGAGGAAGGACAGTGATATTGCAGTAGAGTTGACACTGCCAGCCCTTCACATCACATGTCCTGCCTCATTCAATCTGCCACAAGCACCAGAGGCAACCCAGGAGAGTTAGAAAACAAAGGAGACAAAAATCTGCTGGGCAATTAGAGATGGGCAATAAATGCTGGCCTAGCCATCGATGCCCACATCCCATGACTGAATAAAAAGAAAAGCAGGAGCAGCTTCTGCTGGCACAGGAGAAAAGGACATTGCTGTCAAGAGAGCCAGGATGTGTTGCCTCTTGGCTGAACAGCCTGGTAATCCAAATCTCTAGGGTTTGGTTCTAAAAAAAAAAGGATGCTTGCAGACCATCCACATTGGTGCAGGTATTAGAGGCCATGTCAAACAAAGTGTTCCAGATGTTGACTCTTGCGTAGGAACCCACTAGCATCATATGCAGAACATTAGAGGATGGACTTGCAACTCTGCTGTCCACCATATGGGAGCTTCAGGGACATCTACAGAAGTTTTCCCCATGACACCGGACTTAAGAGCAGCTTGTGCATCTTCCATGAATTATCAGACTGCTGCTACTGAGGTCTGGATTCCTAGATCCTCCAGATGAATGAAGCAAAATGCAAAAAAAATTATATGGGCTTCACTGATATCATATCTGTTCCCTCAGATCAGTGCCGACATTGAGCATACGTCAATGCTAGTCACTTGGCAGGAAAGGACATGAATAATGGTGCTGTTTCTAGACTATACTGGTATCATTTTTATTTCCTTTTCATTGACTTGTGGGTGGTTGGATTAAAGTAAATTACTCAACATTTTCAAAAAGAAATCCATTTTTTACATCTCCAATGCTCCTATGCTCTAAACAAACTCATTATCTGCTAGAAATATCATGATCCAAAAAATCCAATAAAGGCAAATAGCTTGGAAGTTGCATGCAGGGTTTAATCGTAATTCTACCTGACTCAAAAGTAACAATCATACTTGTCCCATAACTAGTTTCTTTGATATATATTAATGACCTGGACTTGGGTATATGGGGAATCGTTTCAAAGTTTGCAGACAACAATAAAAATCAGAATGCAGTAAACATGGAGGAGGATTGTAACAGACTTCAGGAGGACTTAGACTGGTGAAATGAACAGCCATATGGCAGATTAAAAGAGAATTGTAAAGTGATACATTTTGGTAGGAAGAATGAGGAGAAGCCATATAAACTAAATGGTAGAATTTTAAAGGGTGTAGGAAGAGAGAGACCTGGGGGTTTGAGTTTACAAATCTTTGAAGGTAATAGGACAGGTTGAGAAGGCTGTTAAAAAAGCATGTGTGATCCTTGGCTTTATTAATAGAGGTATAGAATACAAAAACAAGGAAATTATGCAAATTTTTTATAAAACACTGGCTAAGCCTCAGTTGGAGTGTTGTGTTCAATTCATTTTAACATTTTAAGCACATAAAGAACCTAAAGAATGGGAGCAGAGGTAGGCCTTTTGAGCTTTCGAGCCTGCTCCACCATTCCATAAATTCATGGCTGATCATCTACCTCAGCTACAACTTCTTGCACAATCCCCATATGCCTTGATTCCTTTAGTGTCTAAAAATCTATCAATATCTAACTTGAATATACTTAATGTTAATGACTGAGCAATCTGGGGTAGAGAATTCCAAAGGTTTACAATCCTTTGAGTGAAGAAATTTATCCTCATGTCTCTCCTAAATGGCCAACACTTTATTCTGAGACTGTGACCTCTAGTTCTGGATTCCTGAGCTAGGGAAATATCCTCCCAGCCTCTATCCTGTCAAGTCCTTTAACAATGTCATATGTTTCAATGAGATCACCTCTCATTCTTCTAAACTCTGTGGAGTATCGGCCTAGTCTAATCAATCTCTCCTCATTAAATAATCCTTTCATCCCAGGAATCAATCTAGTGCATTTTATGGAGGGGCAAAGCCTTCAGAGAAGGTGTAGAAGAAAGTTACTAGAATGTTACCAGGGATGAGGGACTTCAGTTCTGTAGAGACTAGAGAAACGGGAATTGTTCTTCTTAGAGCAGAGAAGGTTAAGAGGGAATTTGATGGACGTGTTCAAAATCAATGATTTTGATAGAATAAATAAGGATAAATTGTTTTCAGTGGCAGAAGAATCAGTAACCAAAGAACACAGATTTATGATGAAAAGAGCCAGAAGCAACGTGAGGGGAAAAAATTTCTGCAACGAACTGTTGTGATCTGGAATGCACAGCCTGATAGGGTGGTGGAAGTAGATTCAACAGTAACTTTCAAAGGGAATTTAATAAATGCTTGAATGTAAAGAATTTGTAGGGCTATGGTGAAAGAGTTGGGGAGTGGGACTAATTGAATCGCTCTACCAACGAACTGGCACAGGCATGATGGACCAAATGGTGTCCTTCTGTGGTGTTCCATTCTATGGTTTTATGAATTAATTGTGTTACATCTATTTAGCCAACCCTGGTGTTAAATAACCCTGACTTAGTGCATCTCAAAGTACAGCAAACAATGAGGCAGATTTAAAATCAGTTTTGTTTTAAATAGATCCAGGATCATAACAAATTGTTGCAACTTATTCGCATTGAGGGGAAATGATTCTAGACTGTCACACACATCAATGAACAAAATACAAAGCATATTATATTCCACTGAGAAAGAAAAACTCTACGAGAAGGCTGAACAATCCGTGGCCAACTAAGGAAGTTAAAGATGGCATCAAATTGAAAGAAAAGGTGTACATTGTTACATATTGGTAGGCCAGAAGACTGGACCCTTGGAGGCTGAGACTGGGGAATTAATAAGGGGAAATAAGGAAATGGCAGAGACTTTGAACAAATATTTTGTATCTGTCTTCACAGTAGAAGATACTGAAAGCATCCCAATAGTAGTGGAAAATCAGGGGCAAAAGGGAGAGAGGAAATTAAAACAATTATCACTTGAGGAAAAGTACTAGACAAACTTATGGAGTAAAGGCTAACAAATCTCCTGCACCTGATGGCCTGCATCCTAGGGTCTTAAAGGAAGTGGTTGCAGAGATAGTGCATACATTGGTTGTAATCTTCCAAAATTCCCTAGATTCTGGAAAGGTCCCAGCAGATTGGAAAACCGCAGATGTAACACTCCTATTCAAGAAAGGAGGGTGACAGAAAGCAGGAAACTATAGGCCAGTTAGCCTAATGTCTATCATTGGGAAAATGCTCGAATCCATTATGAAGGAAGTAGTAGCAGAAAATATAGACGATCATAATATAATCAAGCAGAGTCACATGGTTTTCTGAAAGGGAAATCGTGTTTGACAAATTTATTAGAATTCTTTGAGGGTGTAACGAGTAGAGTGGATAAAGGGAAAACAGTAGATAGTGTGTATTTGGATTTCTAAAAGACATTGGATAAGGTGCCTCATAGAAGGTTACCTGCACAAGAGCCCATAGTGGCGAGGATAATATACTAGCATGGATAAAACAGAAAATAGAGAGCCAGGATAAGTGGGTCATTTTCAGGTTGGCAAACTGTAACTAGTGGGGTGCCACAGGGATCAGTGCTGGGGCTTCAACTATTTACAATCTAAATTAATGACTTAGATGAAGGGACCAAGTGTTTCGTAGCCAAATTTGCTGACAAAACAAAGATAGGTGGGAAAGCAATTTGTGAGGAGGACACAAAGGGCTGAATTTTCTTTGCTTTTGGAGGTGGGAATGGAGGCGGGTGTGGACACGGTTCTGACGTGCTGCAATTTTTGAAAAGGAGTTGGAAAGCAGGAAGCGGCAAATTGAGAATGCAAATGAGCTAATTGTCAGCCCATTGAAGGGCATTTTGTAATTTTTGAGAAGAGGCACAGGAAACATGCAGAGACTCAAACCCATCCATAAGGAGGAATCAGCATCACAGAAGGAAGGCAGTCGTGTATGTGGGAGCTACTCAGAATGCTGTATAAGGGGGGAAGGCTTAGAGATCACATACATTTGTACTCAGTGGTCATTGTGTGATCAGAAACCCCTTGAGAATTTGATCAGTGAGCGCAGGGGCAGAAGCAGGGCAGTGAGCCTACAGGGATCACACGGACATAGCAGAGGGGTCCAGGAAGCCGTGATAGTATTGTCTCTAAAAGAAGCTGGAGGGAAGCACTGGTGAATCTTTGGGCTGCCTTTGCATGGGTGCTTGTCCTGGGCCACTGATCTCTTTCTTCCATTGCAAAATAAATCATCAACCACAAAAATGGCTGCAGGTTCCCCTTTAAATTGGGGCCACCATGTTCCTCTCCGCCCTACTTCCCACCTCTGCTGCCCCTAAATAGACAGCGAACACTCCACCTGGCCACTAATCAGGCACCTGATAGGTTATGTGAGTTGGCAAAAATTTGGCAGATGGTGTATAAGGTGGGAAAATGTGAGGTTATCCACTTTGGTCGGAAGAATAGAAAAGCAAAATATTATTTAAATGGAGAGAGAGTACAGAATGCTGCAGTAAAGAAGGATTTGGGTGTCCTCATACATGAATTACAAAAAGTTAGCATGTAGGCACAGCAAGTAATTAGGAAGGCAAATGGGATGTTGGTCTTTATTGCAAGGGGGATGGAAAATAAAAGTAGGGACGTCTAGCTACAGCTGTACAGGGCATTGGTGAGACCACATTTAGAATACTGTGTACCGTTTTGGTCTCCTTAGGAGGGATACACTTGCATTGGAGGAAGTTTAGAGAAGGTTCACTAGGCTGATTCCTAAGATGAAGGTGTTGTCTTATGAGGAAAGATTGAGCAGGTTGGGCCTAGACTCAATGAAGTTTAGAAGACTGAGAGGTGATCTTATTGAAACATATAAGATTCTGAGGGGACTTGACAGGATAGATGCTGAGAGGATGCTTTCCCTCGTGGGAGAATCGAGAACTAGGGGGCACAGTTTCAGAATAAGAGGGTCTCCCATTTAAGACAGAGATGAGGAGGAATTTCTTCTCTCAAAGGGTCGGGAATCTTTGGAAGTCTCTACCCCAGAGAGTAATCATGAATCATTGAATATATTCAAGGCTGAGCTAGACAGAAGTTTGAACTATAGGGGAGTCAAGGGTTATGGGGATTGGGCAGAAATGTAGAGTTGAGGCCAAGATCAGATTGGCCATGATCTTATTGAATAGTGAAGCAGGTTCAAGGGGCTGTATGGCCTATTCCTGCTCCTATTACTTATGTTCTTATGACATATAAGGGCCAGGTGCCAGGAAAGCAGTTTCACCACATGTGCAGGTGTTTCACAGCAGTTTCACATAGACCAGACACTATTTTCATTTCCTACTAGGCTCCAATTCTGTGATCTACCTTAGTTTATGTGCATGAGGTCTGACCTTTGTATCCGCAATTCACAGTGGGTATGAAGAATGGTGGAACACTGCCATTGCATCTAGACTGCAATTTCAACCACATAATGCAAAAAACTACACCAGTATACGATAGTATTTAACTCTTTTTATTGAAAATTGAGCAATATTATATTAATGCTTTTAACAAGAAATTTGATGAAATTAAGAATGTTCTTGGAGAGTGGAACAGAATATCAGGCATTCCATATAACCGCCCGTTTCGTGCCACCATCCAAGACAAATTTCTACTCTTTCTGTTTTCCATTTTCCCTCTTTCTGGTCATCCAGACCACATACCTCCTGCTTTTGAAAGTGTAGAAACTGCTGGCCTGTTCCCAGGTTACTGCCGTTCAATATCACTTGACCAGCAATCAGATGGCATGCAATAATGGGCTGTAGCTCTGTGGCAACTGAGAACTGAAGAGGGAGTTTGAACCTCTATCCTCCCACTATATGGTACTGGTGCTGCAAAGTGTATTTTCACTGTATGTCATCTAATGCCATTTAATTTACCATGGGTAACAATTACAGAATTTCATGTTTGGAGAGCCTCTGAGTCAAATACTTCCAATGGTCACCTTTGGCTGCAGGATCTCCAATACCTTTGATTCTCCTGCAGACCTGGTCCTGCATCTTGCTAATCTAATAGTTGTCTCAAATCTTTTCATATTGGAGCCACATTTTCCTCAGTCACCTTTCCGTACCTTTCCCTAGGAACTGCAGCTAGACATGATGGGAAGGTTGTGTGCTCCTATGATCCTGAGAACTATGTTGGTGGGAGTATAAACCCTAGTGAGGCCGCACAAGCCAGAACAAATTGAAAGGTAGGAGCCAGGATAAAGGCAGTCCACTGGTCCTCCTGGTAGGCATTATGAATCGGGCCTGTCCACATAAAAATGCCTTTTGTCACAAAGAACGCAAAGAGTCAAGGCTTACAATCATAAACATCAACTGTGGAGGGCCAGGATCTGTTCAATGTAAGGCAAGAATACACTCCAATTAGAATCAAATACCTTGCTTTGGACAGACAGCATTGGAAGAAGTCAGTTGCTTCAATAACCACTAAGGACAGGAGACGCTAAGTAGCTAACTTGTGAAGCAAGGCTATTGTTCCTTGCTTTGGGGGAAATGCATTTTTCTCTTAATCATCTTCAATTTTACATGATTTTTCCTCAGCCAAGTTCTTCTACCTAGACAAATAACTTAGTTAAATATTGGAAGAGTTAAACTTCTTTCTTGTAAATCTCCACTGGTGCAGCTCCACTAGAACACAATTCACCAGTGTGATCTAAGGTCACAGGCCTGAAATGTTAACTCCGTTTTTTCTCCACAGATGCTGCCTGGCCTGTTGAGTATTTCCAGTGTTTTCTGTTTTTGTTTGAGATTTCCAGCATGCGCAGTATTTTGCTTTTGTACCATTCACCATTTTGCAGTTTGGTTGCATTGTTAATGCTATGCATTTGGGCTATGTATCACTGTTTATGTCATTAGCGTACAATTTCCATAGCACATTTACACAGGTAGCAGAAAGCAGACTGTAATAGTACTTTTGTGCTTTGGCATTCAAAATCTCATTGCTAATATGGTGCTAACTCAGTGCATAAATTGTACATAGTATTTAATTCTTGCAAACCAAGCTTTAGATGTTATTGAGATGCTTAACTTTCTGTACAGTGTAAAGTCTGGGTCTTCTAATCTGATAATTTGCATGAAAAAATTGAATTATCAATAATTTAAATTAAACAACATAAATAGCACAGCTAATTGAACATTTAGTACAAACATTTAAATTATCAGATAAATTAAATTGAGCTCTTTGAATTAAAAGGCATAAACAGTATAAACAATGACCTCCTGTTACCTGAAGGAACAGTAGCTGTGATAGTAATTTTAATTTGATCCAGGAACTATTACTATATTACTAAGAAACTGTTTAGATATAAAAGTGGGAATTTGTCACATGTTAGAACAATTGGTGTTTTGGGGTGAAAATTTACCATTACCACTGCCTGCTTTTTTCTGTGAATGTCCTTCATCTGAATATCTATCTGTTCTGATTTTAAGCTTTTAATGTTAAAATATTCTGTAAAAGCTAGGTTGACTATGGTACATAACACGACAAGATAGCTGACTCACAAATGTCATACATTTCAAACACACAACATAGCCATCTTTATTTTTCATTATTATTTGCAAGAGGCATGTCCATCAAGTTGATTGTTACATCGCTTACTGTTGCCCTGGGTAACAGGAGACCATGTGTGAATTTACGTACATTTGTCTGGTAGAAGAAACACATGATGCTGTCAAATAACCCCCCTAAGGAAACAGAATTAAACACAGTAAAATTAATTCATCTGGACAGAAACCTGTAGTATCCTGCATTACATGAAGTTTAGTAGGCTTTAAAAGCATTTGGGGCTGTCAAACAAAATCCCATGTGCTTACTTGTACAGAATGTGCGAAAACATATCTTTGGCATGTCATGTACAACAATGTTTATTACACCTTTAAGCAGAAGGACACAACTTAGAAATGAACACTTAAAAATAGTGTGTGTCTCTGTGTTGCACTTGGCCAATTATTTGTGAATACTGACATGCTTGAACCCTTTTTAAAGTATATTTTAAACAATACCCAAACAGTTCTACGCAATGTGTCAAGCAAGTCACAGGTGGATTTTCCTCTGGAGCTAGCAATTTTATGAGCTTCTCTTTGGACTAATAGCATCAACATAGGCTATCACTCTCTCAACATGCAGCTTGTTTATGGCCATGAGCTGTTATAAGCAAAGGCATGGATGAAGGTAGCATTTATGACATTGTGAATGTCACCTATGATTTCTTAAACCTTGAGGAATCCAGCAACTTTGCAGTGTTTTTCACACATTGGCAAGTGTCTGGGTGGATCCTTTTCAACCTTGGCTGATGACATCTATGTGCTCTCTTACAAGCCCACCTATAGCAGTGTTGCTATAAGATCCATGCAAACTCCAGAATCATATAGCATACCGAAGGGATGTTGAAGGAGCATTTAAGGTGCCAAGGTCAATGTGGGGCATTCTGTAATACAGTTGGACAAGGATCTTAAGGATCATGCTACATGTTTACCAAATTGCACCTCTTCGTGGAACACACAGAGGCTGAAAGTTCCCTTTGGGGCAAGGGCATCAGCCTGGAGAACATACAGTGGGCAACCTCTTACTAGCTTCAAGAGACACATGGTAATTTGATATGGGAGGATTTCCTTTCAGTATTGCATCTGCCTACTAAATGAAAGAAAAAACTTGCACTTACGTAGCACTTTTCATGACTCATGAAGCACTTTGCAATCAATTAAGCACTTTTTGAAGTCATTGTGGTAATGTACGAAATGTGGCAGTCAATTTGTGGAGCTAGGTCTCACAAACAACAATAAAATAATGACCAGACAATCTGTTTTACTGATGTTGCTTGAAGAATAGATATTAGCCAGAAAACTTTCAAAATAGCACCATGGGATCTTTTATGTTTCCCTGGAGGATCAGACTGTGTCTCAGTTTAACGTCTTATCTAAAAGATGGCACCTCTGACACTGCACTGAAGTGTCAGCTTAGATTTTGTGCACAAGTCTCTGCAGTAAGACTTGAACCTATGACTTATGATTCAGAGACAAGAATATAATGGGATGAATTTTATGGGCCCCCTGAGGCGGGGTATGAGGCGGGGGGCCCATAGAATCGTGACGGGCCCATCGCTGTCCTTTTGCCAAGCGATTTTGCTGGAAGAGGGATAGGTCAACAATGGCCTTCCTGCCCAGAGGCCATTTGATCTAACCAGTGGAGGGGGTGCCTCCACCATGCAAGAAGCCACTTTGTAAAATGAGACACACTCCCTGTGGGCTTGGGAAGTGGTCCCTCCTCCATGGGCAATCTGTGACCCATGGGGCTCCCCCGCTGGCAAAACCTCCACCTCCATGGATATCCCTCCCCCTGGACTTCATGTGCACCACCCCTAACCCCCTCACCAAGGCCTTCTGGACTGGATCCAGGGACCCACATCATAAGATCATAAGAACTAGGAGCAGGAGTAGGCCGTCCGGCCCCTCGAGCCTACTCCGCCATTCAATAAGATCATGGCTGATCTTTTCGTGGACTCAGATCCACTTACCCGCGCTCTCACCGTATCCCTTAATTCCTTTATTGTTCAAAAAGATATCTAACTTAGCTTTAAAAACGTTTACTGAAGAAGCGTCAACTACTTCACTGGGCAAGGAATTCCATAGATTAACAACCCTCTGGGTGAAGAAGTTCCTTCTTAATTCAGTCCTAAATTTGCTCCCTCTAATCTTGAGGCTATGCCCTCTTGTCCTAGCTTCACCTGCCAGTGGAAACATCCTCTCTACTTGTATCTTATCTATTCCCTTCATAATTTTATATGTTTCTATAAGATCCCCCCTCATTCTTCTGAATTCCAATGAATATAATCCCAATCTACTCAGTCTCTCCTCATAAACCAACCCCCTCAACTCCGGAATCAACCTAGTGAACCTCCTCTGCACCCTCTCCAGTGCCAGTACATCCTTTCTCAAGTAAGGAGACCAAAACTGCACACAGTACTCCAGGTGCAGCCTCACCAGTACCTTATACAGCTGCAACATAACCTCTCTGCTTTTAAACTCAATCCCTTTAGCAATGAAGGACAAAATTCCATTTGCCTTCCTAATTACTTGCTGTACCTGCAGACCAACCTTCTGCGATTCATGCACAAGGACACCCAGGTCCCTCTGCATAGCAGCATGCTGCAACTTTTTACCATTCAAGTAATAATCCTTTTTACTGTTACTCCTACCGAAATGAATGACTTCACATTTATTAACATTGTATTCCATCTGCTAGACCTTTGCCCACTCACTCAATGTGTCTATGTTCCTCTGCAAAGTTTCACAGTCATCTGCACACTTTGCTCTGCCACTCATCTTAGTGTCATCTGCAAACTTTGACACCCTACACGTGGTCCCCAACTCCAAATCATCTATATAAATTGTAAATAATTGCGGTCCCAACACCGATCCCTGAGGCACACCACTAGTGACTGATTGCCAACCCGAATAGCACTCATTTATCCCCACTCTCTGCTTCCAGTTAGTCAACCAATCCTCTATCCATGCTAATACTTTACCCCTAACGCCATGCATCCTTATCTTATGCAACAGCCTCTTGTGCGGCACCTTGTCGAAAGCCTTTTGGAAATCTAGGAACACCACATCCACTGGGTCCCCATTGTCCACCCTGCTCGTAATGTCATCATAGAATTCCAAAAGATTTGTCAAGCATGACCTGCCCTTCATGAACCCATGCTGCGTCTGCCCAATGGGACAATTTCTATCGAGATGCCCTGCTATTTCTTCCTTGACAATAGACTCCAGCATCTTCCCCACTACAGAGGTTAAGCTAACCGATCTATAATTCCCCATCTTTTGTCTACCTCCCTTTTTAAACAGTGGCGTCACATCTGCTGTTTTCCAATCTGCTGGGACTACCCCAGAGTCCAGCGAATTTTGGAAAATTACCGCCAGTGCACCTGCTATTTCTCCCGCCATCTCTTTTAGTACCCTGGGATGCATTCCATCAGGGCCAGGAGACTTATTAATCCTTAGCTCCATTAGCTTGCCCAACACTACCTCTTCCGTAATAATGATTGTTTCCAGGTCCTCGCCTACGTTCGTCTCTATGTCAATTACTGGCATGTTATTAATGTCCTCCACTGTGAAGACCGATACAAAATACCTGTTCAATGCCTCGGCCATTTCATCATATCCCATAACTAAATTCCCCTTCTCATCCTCTAAAGGACCAACGTTTATTTTAGCCACTCTTTTTCGTTTTATATATTTATAGAAACTTTTGCTATCTGTCTTTATATTCTGTGCTAGTTTTTTCTCATGTTCGATCTTACTTTTCTTTATAGCTCTTTTTGTGGCTTTCTGTTGACCTTTAAAGTTTTCCCAATCTTCTAGTTTCATGCTGTTTTTGGCCACTTTGTATGCCTTCTCTTTCAATTTGATAGCCTCCCTTATTTCCTTAGACACCCATGGCAGATTACCCCTTTTCTTCCAGTCCTTCCTTTTCACTGGAATATACTTTTGCTGAGTACTTTGAAAAATTGCTTTGAAAGGCCTCCACTGCTCGTCAACTGTCCCACCATAAAATCTTTGTTTCCAGTCTACTTTAGCCAAGTCCTCCCTCATTCTATTGTAGTCCCCCTTGTTCAAGCGCAGGATCACTTACCTAAGGTCTGGGTTTCCAATGCTGGGTCTTAATCCAAGGCTTCTGCAGTCCTGCCACCTTCAAAGATTGATGCACATGGACCCCCAGGTCCCTCTGTTGCTGCACACTCTTGAGAACTGCGTCACTAGTTCTACATTGCCTTACCCTATCCCTTCTGCCAAAATACATCACCTCACATTTGTCTGTATTAAATTCCATCTGTCACCTGTCTGCCCATTCTGCTAGCCTATCAGTGTCCTGTTGCAGTTGATTGGTATCATCCACAGTGTTTGTCACACCTCCAAGTTGAGTATCATTAGCAAGTTTTGGAATTCTACTCTATTCCAAAATCCAGGTCATTTATATAAAGGAAAAAAACAACATGGTCCTCGCACTGATCCTTGGGGAACACCACTGTCTACCATCCTCCAGTCTGTAAAACAATATTTACCATGACTCATTGCTTTTTGTTCTTAAGCCAATTTTTTTTATCCAATTGGACACTGACCCTTCTGTTCCATGAGGCTCAATTTTGTTCAACAGCCTTTTATGTATTACTTTATCAAACACTTTCATCAACTCCCTTCATCAACCTTCTCTGTTACTTCATCAAAAAATTCAACTGGATTAGTCAAGCATGATCTGCCTTTTACAAATCCATGCTGGCTATCCTTAATTAACATAAACCTCCCCAAGTGCCTGTTGATTTTTCCCCTGGTTTTTGTTTCTAATCTTTCTCCACCACTATTATTCTGTCATTAACACCCTCTCTGGACTAATACTTTGTCATTTACCACACCATTAGCACTCCCTTTGCTTTTGTACAATGACATCTTTGTTATTTAATCTCTACTGCCCTCTGCCCTTTCACACACATTCCCTTTTGTTCTCTTCACCCACCCCCTCCACCCCCACTTCACTTACTTAAAATCTATTACATTTCTAACCTTTGCCAGTTCTGATGAAAGGTCACAGACCTGAAACGTTAACTCTCTTTCTCCCTCCACAGATGCTGCCAGACCTGCTGAGTATTTCCAGCATTTGCTGTTTTTACTTCTAGATTACTAGTACAGTAACATTACCACTATGCTACCACCCCATTGAGTAATTAGGATTCATTTCCAAAAGCCTATTGGAAGCAGTATTTAAAGGAGCACTCACTTGAAATCACTCAGATCAGAAGGTTCATGCAGTCTAGAGTTTTACTTACAAATATGAAGGTGGTGCCAAGAATTTGCATCAGGACTGTGTAGACCAGCACTTTAGACTGTGCTACAGCATGATAATATATTATTGACATCATTAAATTAATTTGGCATATATCAATTCTGCAAAATAGTATCCCAGCTCATGACACTTACCAAGTCATAAGAACATAAGAGCATATGAAATAGGAGCAGGAGTGAGGCATTTGGCCTTTCGAGCCTGCTCTGCTATTCAACAAGATCATAACTGATCTCCTACCTCAAATCCACCTTTCTGGATTTCCCCATATCCCTTAATTTCCTTCGTACCCAAAAAGCTATCGACCTCTGTCTTGAATATACTCAAATTCCAAAGATTCACAACCCTTTGAGTAAAACAAAATCTCCCCATCTCAGTCCTAAATGGCTGACTTCTTATTCTGTGACTGTGATCCCTGTGTTCTAGATTCCCCAGCCGGTGAAAACATTTTCTCAGCATCTATCTGTCAAGCCATAGAGTCACAGAGACATTTCCAGCATAGAAAGAGGCCATTTGGCCCATTGAGTCCATGCCAGCTCTCCGCAGAGCAATCGAGTCAGTCCCCCTCCTCCTTTCAGATTTTTGCATGTTTCAATTAGATCACCTCTTGTTCTGCTAAACTCCAGGGAATATAGGCCTAGCCTATTCATTCTCTCCTCATCGGACAATCTCCTCATCCCAGGAACCAGTCTAGTAAACTTAGACAATATTATTTCCTTTGCTGATATAAGTTGAGCCGTGTAAGCAGAATGTTTTGTTTAAGAAGCCGAACACAAGACATTGAGAATTCAACACCAAGTTTGACTGGCACTTTTCCATTTTCCTGTAATTTTTTATAAGCACTTTTCTGTAAGACAGGCATATAAAGCACACATTATTTCCCCGATAAATGTGCCAACCCTAATTGCGCTTGTTCAGAGCTCAGAAAAGAAACTTGTATGACAGCTAATTAGGTTTCTATTTATGCAATGACATGCTTCTTAAAACTATGATTAAATTGTTTGATTTGAGCAATATAGCTTTAGTGTTGGTGTCAGATTTACAATTTTTTTAATTAGTCATAATCCTATGCCTTCTCCCACGCTTTGTAATGTTTTTTTTTTAAATCCAGGAATTCCTTTAACAGCCTTTGAATAAGATAGATAGATGGTGTGAGTAATTTATATGAGTTCATTCTTTTGTTCAAAGAGACCAGAGAGAGTTTTGTTCCAAAGTATAAACGTTTTATTAATAAGTTACAATATAAGTAGTAAAGATGTTAAAATACAGTAGTACAATTAGAACACACTAAATAATATATTGAGTTACAACTTTGCAAAGTTTGACACCCAAAAAGTTCCAATGTGATCCATCCTGAATAGACTTGTGATAACTCTTGAGGGTCCAGTCTTAATCCAAGAATATTCTAACATAGAAACATAGAAAATAGTAGCAGGAGTAGGCCATTCGGCCCTTCAAGCCTGCTCCGCAATTCATTATGATCATGGTTGATCATGGCTGATCATCCAACTTAGTAACCTGTTCCCGCTTCCCCCCATATCCTTTGATCCTTTTCGCCCCAAGAGCTATATCTAACTCATACACGATTTAAGTCTCAATATGTTATTATAATAACCCATTAATTCTTTCAGGACCTTGAACTCCCCACATCTCCATTTTTGTGTTGCACATCAATCAGTCTTTCCGTCAGATTCCACAAGAAGGCAAAAAATGGTTTCTCATGCAATGATCCTATAAATATGAGATAGTAATGGAGGCAGGATGTCTCATTACTTGGACACATCAAAGTCACACTATCATAACAAGATTTAAGCAATCTTGAGACGAAGGTTTACAATGTTCTTCAGAAAGCCCGTAAACTAGTTTATCGATAGATATATAGGATAGGATATTAAGCTTGTTAATTTTTATTGCGAAGATTTTAAACATTTTTCTTCTTTTTTTTTATTTATGCATGTTTAATTTCATACGAGACAAGACATCAAAGGAAAAGAAAATATTGTGCAAGGTAATTTTACGAATGAGCAGACACTAAATTGAAGGACTCCCCATCAAAAAGACACAAGTAAATAAGTCTAAGATGACATATAACTGCACTTACTATCAAATACAATAACATAGCATATTTCTCTCTATATGCAATTAGAGACCTACCTTACAAATATTGTTATCCTAATGAATTTTGGCTATCTTGTTTACATAATTCACAATTACAAAAATAGTATGTAAGTACAAACAGCACTGAAGCAGTAAACTAACTTGATATGCAGACAAAATGCTAGATACCTCTATACTGTCACAAGATACTTTTGGATGAGAAAGGCTATTCAGCTTCATTTAATCATCTAGAACAACCCAGACTTGCCGCATTGTTACATCTAAATGTTACTTAGATGAGTCCAGAGTTTTTTCCTCCAACAGGAGTGAGGTGGTGGCGTGGTGGTGATGTCACTGGACAAATAATCCAGAGGCCAGGCTAATGCTCTGGGTACAAAAACAAGAAATGCTGGATTCACTCAGCAGGTCTGGCAGCATCTGTGGAAAGAGAAGCAGAGTTAACGTTTCAGGTCAGTGACCCTTCTTCGGAACTGACAAATATTAGAAAAGTCACAGATTATAAACAAGTGAGGTGGGGGTTGGGCAAGAGATAACAAAGGAGAAGGTGCAGATTGGACCAGGCCACATAGCTGACCAAAAGGTCACAGAGCAAAGGCAAACAATATGTTAATGGTGTGTTGAAAGACAAAGCATTAGTACAGATTAGGTGTGAATATACTGAATATTGAACAGCAGCAAGTGCAAACCTGAAGAAAAACAACCTGTAAAAAACAGTGGGTAAGCAAACTGAACAAACTAAGATGAAATGAAATAAATGCAAAAAAAGATTGTAAAAAATGTAAAAGGGAATGTAAAAAAAAAAGAAGGAAGAAAAAATAACTAAAAATGCTCTGGGTACATGGGTTTATTATTGACTAATGCCCTTCAGGGAAGGCAATCTGCTGTCCTTACCTGGTCTGGCCTATATATGACTCCAGACCCTCTCAAATGGCCTTGCAAGCCACTCAGATGTATCAAGCCACTAAGTCTAAGAAAAGGAATGAAACCGGACAAACCACTTGGCATCGACCTAGGCACTGGAAACAACAACAGCAAACCGGCCCTGTCGACCCTACAAAGTCTTCCTTGCTAACATCTGGGAGCTTTGGGCCAAAATTGGAAGCTGGCTCACAGACTAGTCAAGCAACAGCCTGACTCACAGAATCATACCTTACAGAAAATGGCCCAGACACGACAACCACCATCCCTGCGTATGTCCAGAGGTAGCAGAACAGTGGTATGCAGGTGGGAGGATGTTGCCCTGGGAGTCCTCAACATTGACTCTGGACCCCATGAAGTCTCATGGCATCAAGAAAAATATGGGCAAGGAAACTGCTTGCTGATGACCACCTATGCCACCTCGGCTGATGAATTAGTGCTTCTCCATGTTGAATACCAGTTGGAAGAAGCACTGAGGTGGAGCAAGGGCACAGAGTGCAGTCTGGGTGGTGGACTTCAATGTCCATCACCAAGAGTGGCTCGGTAACACCACCACTGGCCGAGTCCAAAAGTACATAGCTGCTAGACTGGGTTTGTGGCAGCTGGTGAGGGAAACAACAAGAGGGAAAAAAACAATTTGACCTCATCCTCACCAATCTATCTGTCGCAGTTTCATCTGTCCATGACAGTAATGGTAGGAGTGATCACCATTGGCCTTGTCCTGTCTTCACATTGAGGATACCCACAAGCGTGTTGTGTGGCACTACCACCATGCTAAGTGGGATAGATTTAAAACAGATCTAGCAACTCAAAACAGGGCATCATTGAGGTGCTGTGGTCCATCAGCAGCAGCAGAATTGTGTTCAACCACTATTTGTAATTTCATGGCTCAGCATATCCCCAACTCTACATTACCATCAAGTGGGGGACCAACCCTGGTTCAATGAAGAGTACAGGAGGGCATGCCAGGAGCAGCACCAGGCATACATAAAAAACTCATAGTCCCGCAACCCCGGACAGCCCGCTTCTACCTCCTTCCCAAAATCCACAAACGGGACTGTCCCGGCAGACCCATTGTGTCAGCCTGCTCCTGCCCCACTAAACTTATTTCTTTCTATCTTGACTCTACCTTTTCTCTGCTGGTCCAGTCTTTTCCCACCTACATCCGTGACTCTTCTGACGCCCTACGTCATTTTGACAATTTCCAATTTCCTGGTCCCAATTGCCTCCTCTTCACTATGGACGTCCAATCGCTCTACACCTCCATCCCACACCAGGATGGTTTGAGGGCTCTCCGCTTCTTCCTGGAACAGAGTCTCAACCAGTCCCCATCCACCACCACCCTCCTCCGCCTGGCTGAACTTGTTCTCACATTGAACAACTTCTCCTTCAACTCCACGCACTTCCTTCAAGTAAAAGGTGTTGCTATGGGTACCCGCATGGGTCCTAGTTATGCCCGTCTATTTGTGGGATATGTTGAGCATTCTTTGTTCCAGTCCTACTCAGGCCCCCACCCCCAACTCTTTTTCCGGTAAATTGATGACTGTATCGGTGCCGTTTCCTGCTCCCGCCCCAAACTGGAAAACTTTATCAACTTTGCTTCCAATTTCCACCCTTCTCTCACCTTTACATGGTCCATCTCTGACACTTCCCTTCCCTTCCTCGACTTCTCTGTCTCCATCTCTGGGGATAGGTTGTCTACTAATATCCATTATAAGCCCACCGACTCCCACAGCTACCTCGACTACACTTCTTCATACCCTACCTCCTGTAAGGACTCCATTTCATTCTCCCAGTTTCTCCGTCTCCAACGCATCTGCTCTGATGATGCTACCTTCCATGACGGTGCTTCTGATATGACCTCCTTTTTCCTCAACCGACGATTTCCCCCCACTGTGGTTGACAGGGCCCTCAACTGTGTCTGGCCCATTTCCCGCACCTCTACCCTCACCCCTTCCCCTTCCCCTTCCTCCCAGAACCGTGACAGGGTTCCCCTTGTCCTCACTTTCCACCCCATCAGCCTCCACATCCAAAGGATCATCCTCCGCAATTTCCTCCACCTCCAGCGTGATGCCACTACCAAACGCATCTTCCCCTCCCTTCCCCTGTCAGCGTTCCGAAGGGATCGTTCCCTCCGCGACACCCTGGTCCACTCCTCCATTACCCCCACCACCTCGTCCCCGTCCCATGGCACGTTCCCCTGCAATCGCAGGAGGTGTAATACCTGCCCATTTACCTCCTCTCTCCTCACTATCCCAGGCCCCAAACACTCCTTTCAGGTGAAGCAGCGATTTACTTGTACTTCTTTCAATGTAGTATACTGTATTCGCTGCTCACAATGTAGTCTCCTCTACATTGGGGAGACCAAGCGCAGACTGGGTGACCGCTTTGCGGAACATCTCCGCTCAATCCGCAAGCAGGACCCTGAGCTTCCGGTTGCTTGCCATTTCAACACTCCCCCCTGCTCTCATGCTCACATCTCTGTCCTGGGATTGCTGCAGTGTTCCAGTGAACATCAACGCAAGCTCGAGGAACAGCATCTCATCTACCGATTAGGCACACTACAGCCTGCCGGACTGAACATTGAGTTCAATAGTTTCAGAGCACGACAGCCCTCCATTTTACTTTCATTTTTAGTTATTTTTTCTTTTTTAAATTTTTTACAATTTTATTTTGCATTTATTTCATTTCACCTTAGTTTGTTCAGTTTGCTTATCCACTGTTTTTTTTTCAGGTTTGCACTTGCTGCTGTTCAATATTCAGTCCGTTAACACCTAATCTGTACTAATGCTTTGCCTTTCAACACACCATTAACATATTGTTTGCCTTTGCTCCATGACCTTTTGGTCAGCTATGTGGCCTTGTCCAATCTACACCTTCTCCTTTGTTATCTCTTGCCCCACCCCCACCTCACTTGCTTATAACCTGTGACCTTTCTAATATTTGTCAGTTCCGAAGAAGGGTCACTGACCCAAAACATTAACTCTGCTTCTCTATTCACAGATGCTGCCAGACCTGCTGAGTGGTTCCAGCATTTCTTCTTTTTATTTCATAAAAATGAGGTGTCAGCCTGGTGAAGCTACAACACAGGAGTACATGCATATCAAACAGCAGAAGCAGCATGCAATAGACAAGGCGAAGTGATCCCACAACCAACGGATCAGGTCTAAGCTCTGCAGTCCTGTGCCATCCAGTCATGAATGGAGGCGGACAATTAAACAACTAACAGGAGGAACGAGCTCCACAAATATCCCCATCCTCAATGATAAGTGAACCCAGCACATCAGTGCAAAAGGCAAGGCAGAAGCATTTGCATCCATCTTCAGCTAGAAGTGCTGAGTCGATGATCCATCTCGGCCTCCTCCTGAGGTCCCCAGCATCGCAGATGCCAGTCTTCAGCCAATTCGATTCACTCCACATGATATCAAGAAATGGCTGAAAGCACTGGATACTGCAAAGGCTATTGTGTCCTGACAATATTCCGGCAACAATACTGAAGACTTGTGTTCCAGAACAACCCATGCCCCTAGCCAAGCTGTTCCAGTACAGTTACATTGGCATCTACCCGGCAATGTGGAAAATTGCTCAGGTATGTCCTATCCACAAGAAGCAGGACAAATTCAATCTGGCCAATTAAAGCCCTATCAGTTTATTCTCGATCACGAGCAAAGTGATGGAAGGTGTCATTGACAATGCTATCAAACAGCAGTTACTCAGCAATAACCTGCTCACTGACGCTCAGTTGGGTTCTACCAGGGCTACTTAGCTCCTGACTCATTACAGCCTTGGCCCATACACAGACAAAAGGAGCTGAACTCAAGAGGCGAAGTGAGAGTGATTGCTCTTGATATCAAGGCAGTATTTGACTGAGTATGGCATCGAGGAGCTCTAGCAAAACTGGAGTCAATGGGAATCAGGGGGAAAACTCTCCACTGGTTGGAGTCATACCTAACACAAAGGAAGATGGTTGTGGTTGTTGAAGTTCAAACATCTCAGCTCCAGAATATAAATTGGAGAAAAGCTGATTTTGAGGGACTGAGAAAAGAACTTGGGAAATAAGATATTGGCAAATAATGATGTAGAACAACAATGGGGAACATTTAAAAGCCCAGGAACATTACATGAAACATTGGATGAATAAAGACATAAGGGAAAAACTAAGGGTAAGGAAAGAGGCATACATATTAAGTACATGGACAGCAGGGGAGAGCATGACAAAGACAACTATAAAAGGACTAGGAGAGAAGTTGAAAAAACAATTAGGAAGGCAAAGAGGAACTATGAAATTAACTTATCTTAACATAAAACAAAATAGTAAAATTTTCCACAGGCACATAATTAAAGAAAGGAAAATTGGGATGAGAATAGGACCACTAAAGGGTGTATGGATAAAATCACAGACAGTGATAGTAAAAGGGCAGAAATATTAAGTAATTCATTTACAGGGAGACAGATCAGAAGGATGTGACATCAGAAGATGAGATTAGACATTATGTAATGATTGTCGGGAGTGAGTCTCGGCAGGGAGAGGATCCAATTGGGGATGGTGGGGGCGATCTTAATGGGAAAGAGGGTTGGTTGATCCTGGCTGGAGGGGAGTATCAATCAGGGGATGGGTTGATCTCGGCATGGGGAATGAGAATTCAATCACAGGGGAGGGGGATTCAATCGGGCGGGGCTGTTAATTTGGAGGGCATGGGTGGATGAGGTGAGTTTGATCAAGGGGGTCAATATCAGTGAAAGAGGGCAGTCAATCTGGGGCTGGGGGGAGTGCGAGTGTTGATCAGTGGACCGATCCTTGCGCGGTAGGGGGTTGAATCTCGGGGAGGAGGCTCCCAATCCAGGGATGGGAGGGTCTAGGTAGAGGCCTCAGTTGGGGGTGGTCGTAGAGTGGATTGGAGGCCTGGGGGTGGGGATTGAAGGCTTGAGGGGGGGGAAATTGAAGGCCTGGGGTTGGGGATTGTATATTTAGGAATTGGATTGGAGGCTTGGAGAGGGCAGTGGAGGCCTGGGAAGGGGATCCGAGGCCTGTGGGAGAAGGTTGAAGGCCTCGTGGGGGTTTGGGTTGATGTGGGCGCCCAATCATGGAGGTTGCTCAAGCAGGCACATTGGCCCCATCAGGTAGGTGTAAAGGCACTTACCTCCTGGAATCGACAGCCCTCACCTGGATGAAGCTGACAAGTTCCTTGTGGCTTGGAAAACCCAGTTGTCCACAGGTAAATTCGAAAAGTTGAATAACAATGTGGCTTTCAGCCTCATTATAAAATTTCAAGTGCCAAGCCGCTTCCTTGAAGCAGATTGGTGGCGTGCACCCCCCATCAGGTCTCCGTTAAAGCCGGAAGTGGACAGTTTGAAGGCTGGTTGGTGTCAGAATTCTAACACTGGGCGGCACAGTGGCGCAGTGGTTAGCACCGCAGCCTCACAGCTCCAGCGACCCGGGTTCAATTCTGGGTACTGCCTGTGTGGAGTTTGCAAGTTCTCCCTGTGTCTGCGTGGGTTTCCTCCGGGTGCTCCGGTTTCCTCCCACATGCCAAAGACTTGCAGGTTGGTAGGTAAATTGGCCATTATAAATTGCCCCTAGTATAGGTTGGTGGTAGGGAAATATAGGGACAGGTGGGGATGTAGTAGGAATATGGAATTAGTGTAGGATTAGTATAAATGGGTGTTTGATGGTCAGCACAGACTCGAAGGGCCTGTTTCAGTGCTGTATCTCTAAATAAATAAATAAAATAATGTTTAAGACTTCTTAATCGCTCCCCCTCCCAACCACCTGACCCAGACCCGCCCATTGTTTTTGGTTACAATTCCCCCTATATTTCTATAAAGTGTGATATGATGGACTGTATATCATCCCCTCTTTCTTTCATGAATATTGCTGCAATCACTGAGTGCAAATGCATAATGTAATCTTTACCATACAGTTTGGCAAACAGCACCAGGTTAAGCAAATTAATTGTTGTCTTAAAAAATGCACACTGTAGCTAGACACAAAATCAAAACTAATATAGTTAACATGTTTTTTTTAAATAAAATAATATGATATAAAATGAAACCTAAAGAATTAATTAAATTGAAAAAAGGCCCAGCACAACCAAATATCACTTTGCCCTCTGCTGGTCAATTTAAAGCTTACAAAAAGAACAATTTTCTATTTAAGAATTCCACTTTGATTAGCTGTATTATTGTGCTTTTTAAAGAATGAAATATGCCATAAATGTATATTCTTAATAGTTATCTATCCTTTTCTCAAGCTAACAATTTTTATATTTTTGTTATTATTGTACCTTGTGTAATAGGTGTAAATAATCATGGAGTTTTGCCTTAGATATTTTGAAGCATCACCATTGTGATTAAACTGAGGGAAAGGTGGAATTAGATGATGCACTGAATTAAATACTGGCCTTCGGGAGTGAAATTGGACTTTGCTTTAGTAATTTCTAGCATAAATCGCATGAAACTGAAATGCCACAGAAGTGCATTGATCACCATATTGGTATAGGTGCCCCTTAACCAGCCAAGGTGGCAATTAAAGTCAGGGTCCTTGCACTGATATATTATACATCGCTAAGACTACCAAGTTCCACCTCCATAACATCCCTGGCTTCACTCCTGCCTCAGCTCATCTGCTGCTGAAACCCTCATTCGTGCCTTTGTTACCTCCATACCTGACTATTCCAATGCCTCCCACATTCCACCCCCTGTAAATTTGAGGTCATCCAAAGCTGTGCAACTCATGTCCTTACACCAAGTTCCATTCACCTATCAACCCTCTGCTCGCTGACCTACACTGGCTCCCAGTTGAGCAATACCTCAATTTTAAAATTCTCATTCTTGTTTTCAAATCCCTCCATGTCCTCAAACCCTCCCTGTCTCTGTAAATTTCCTCCAACCCCACAACCCAATTAAATATCTGCACTCATCTAATTCTGGTCTCTTGAACATCCCCAATTTTAATTGCTCCACCATTGGTGTTCGTGCCTTCAGCTGCCTGAGCCCTAAACTCTGGAATTCCCTCCCTAAACCTCTCCGAGCCTCCACCTCACTCTTTTCCTTTAAGGCGCTTTTGGTCATCTTCCCTAATATCACCTTATGTGGCTCGGTGTCTAATTTTGCTTTATAATGCTCCTGTGAAGCATCTTGGAATGTTTTATTACGTTAAAGGTTCCATATAAATCTAAGTTGTTGTAGTTGTTATGGGAGACATTTTGGAAACTGCAAGAGGGAAAAGGAAGAGAAGCTGCAGGAGCTTCTACACTACAAGAGTCTAAAAACTGACTGTTATACATCAACCTCACTGAGGAGTGGTCAATCATTGCAGACATCTCCTGGTGCACTGTTCCTGGCATTGACCTCCTTTCCACCTCTTGCCACTTCTGCCTGGTCACTTGCCTGATGACTTTTTGTCACACCTCAGGCCTCCCGACCACCTAGAGGGGATAACAGCTGACTCCTCGACTCGGATACCAGTACAGCATCTGCAAATCTAGGGGCCCTCTAAGCAGTGCTTTCAAGCATGTCTGAAGTGTCCACAGCTGATTCCAGTGTTCATAAGTCAAAGTGCAACTCCACTTTAAGGACGGGGATCTGCCCCCAAGAGCTGCAGGCCAATCAGAGGGCCAGCAGCTCAGTAGTATCAGCAGTGCCACCTGAAGCGGTGACCACTACAGATACTACAGGAGTACTGGCAGCAGGCCTAACTCTGGAGTCTGGAACAAGAGGTAAGTGAGGCAGGGTCACTGGGGCTAATCCGGCAGGTCCCGGGGATGAGGGCGGGGAGGATGGGTATTGAGGGTGAGTGAAGTATTACCGCAGGGGCAGCTTTTGCTGCTGGAGGCCCTCCGCGGGTCACAGATTTCCCAAGGAGGAGACCACCCCCACCAAGCGCTTGCAAGGAGGTTGCCTCATTGTACTGTGATCTCCCCGCCTGGTGGGTGCCTCTCCTGGTTGAGTCCCAGCGGTGGCAGGAAGAGGCCCTTAAATGGCCAAAAATTGGGCACTTAAGGGACTCAATTGGCCTCTGGGTGGGAAGGCTGTCTTTGGCCTTTCCCGCCCTTGACCTAATTGCGGTGCAATGGGAAGACAATAGGCCCTCCACCCCCCACCCGCCTTCTGTCACAATTCTATGGGTCCCCCTGCCTCTGAGCCCATTTCCAGGGGGCCCATTAAATTCAGCCCTGAATGTGCATGAGATTGTCCGAAAGAGCTGTAAGGTCGTGTGCGTACTTGCCATGGACAAGCAATAAAGGTGGAATAGGTTGCAAGGAAACAACGTGTGGCATGCAATTGTTGGCCATCCATCTCGTACATGGTGCTCTTTGGTCGTCTTATTTTTCTAAGCTCCTTAAAGTGTAAACATTTGCCAATCATTTCCTGCTGACCATTGTGCACTACCATCTTGTACAGAAATTATTCTAGAGTGCCAAACAGTGCAACCCTCATTACACCCATGCAACAACTGTCAAACAATTGGGTGCTACAGCATTCCACCATTTGCACAGATTTTGTGACTCCATACAGGGTTTACTTTCCTTTGCTTTCGATGTCCATATTTTTTCTCTTCTGCAGCCTTTAGAAAGGCTGAAAAATATTTAGAAAACATTTTCGGCCTTTCAAAAAAAAAAGAATTTTGCCCTCTCCCACATTGTGATCATTTTCTTTTAATTAACTGTTCCTTTAAATTTTCCAATCAGTTCTTTAAGGACCAAAATACACAAGCAGTATGCTCAAATTATTTAGATTAACTGATTTTGAACTGAAGTGAGATCAGTTTTCTTTGCTTGTTGTCTATAGTGGGCATGATCTGATATGGCCCCATCATCCCTACATGGGACAATATCATTAGCCTCTGAATCTAACCAAGCCTGTACCAGAGGCCAATTGAGGCCCTTAAGTGCCCAATAATTGGCCATTTAAGGGCCTCTTCCTGCCACCACTGGGACTCAACCACCAGCAGGAGAGGCACCCGCCAGGCAGGGAGATCACAGTACAATGAAGCAACTTCCTTGCAGGCTTGGTGGGGGTGGTCTCCTCCTTGGGAGTGCCTGATGCTGACACTAGGTGCCTGAAATGTAAAGTGTTCCTTCCCCTGTATTAATAGGTCTCATCTAGATAAGCACAAAAGTTACAAAAACTAAAGTTGAGTACAATTGAAGCATTTTTCACTTTGTTATTACATGGGGATGATAAGAATATAACAGGTTGGAAAGAGGATTATTCAATAATCAAATGAAGCACTCACATAAATGTTGATATCCCCAATACCTGACTGCTTAAAACCCGAGCAGGTGCACACATTGTGAAGGAACAGTCATGCCCACGCTCACTAATTGAGGTTTTGGCACAATGCAGCTCCATCTGGATCTTACAAAAGTAAAGGAAATTTATAGCTTAGGCAACGAAATGAATTTTGCAGTGGAAGTCATCCTTCAGGAATTAATAACACCACTATTATATTAAATAGCTAAAACAAACAGAAGAGGTGACAATATAGATGTTGGCAGACTATTTGATGTATGTTACCTTTATATTAGGATGTTAACACTGCTGATTCCTGAAGCATAATCTCATATAATTGGTGGCAACCCCCATGTAAAGTTGTTGGATTTGTAAAGATTACAGTTCAGAAAGATACATTTTTAATAACTGATTTGAAACAGGACTGGCAGTCATAAGAATAAATATACATCAGGTGATCAAATAACCACAGAACATAATGGTTTTCTGCTGCTGGCATTGATAGAGAAAGATAAAATGAGAGAGGATGCTGTCTTCAGAGGGCAGCAACCTAGGATTGAAGGAAGGAAAAATGAGAATGGATGAATAGTCTGCGATTCTAGGTTTGGGGAGTAGGGACTGTCCATACAACTTTTCCTGAGGTGATTAATTGGGTGGGGTGGAGTCTATGTAAACATTGTACCTGGTCTCTGGAAAGAGTGAATTTGACAGATAAATTGGCTTTTCTCTTGTTCTGTGCTCCCTTATATGCTATGAGGTACTTTTTTAGCAAAATAATTTTGAAGGCATATTTCTAGGTACCTGTGGAATACTTAATGAAAAGTAAGTCTTAAATATTGGGGGAAATCCCCAATGAAATGGGCTGATTTACTTGTCTGAGAAATACTGGCATGGGGTTGGAATGAGGTTTCCTTGGACAAATCAGCTGACCACCTGTGATAGAAAGTGCTGTTCTGATGATTGACCATTTAACTGAATTGTTTTTCGAGTCAATCAGTCTTTGTCACAATACCACCATAACCCAGTTCCAATGGACTTTCAATGTTTTAAATTTTCTTGATTGTGACTCTGGTTTTAAACTTTGATTAAAATCTCATGTTATTTTGCTCAATCAAATTTGTACCCCAGGAGGACTGGGTGATGCTGTGGGTTCATATACAGTCCTTTCACCTCTGGAATTTAAACTTCAATCCAACCCAGAATGAAAAGATGAAATGTGATTGTCTCTTTGGATAATTTTGAATTAGTTGCTAAGGGCCATGAGTCCAAAGCAAAAATATACATTCATAAATGAGTACCTAGAAGCATGTTTAAGCAACTCGATAATTTGCCAGCAAAATGTGTTCATCAATCCAAGCTGTTCCTCGAACTGTCTTCTTCACATTTTGCTTTTGCTAAAAGGTATGACTCAGTAACTGTAGCCAGAATCACTCAAATTGAGTACCTGCAGTTTGTATGCAAATGACCTATTTTCAAGCTTTTTCTTCACACCCTGTCATTTCAATGAAGCTACCTATAACAGTATAGCTCAGTTGTAAATGGTAACAATTTTAATGCAGCTAAACAGCTATCCAATTAACTTAAACAAACTAGAAAACATGGAAACTAATAGCAAGTTCTGTACTGAAATTTCACTTAATTGTGAAGACTATTCACTTTGTCAGGTCATCACTTAAATGGCTCCACTATGCTAAACTGTCATTCTAACTCCATGAAGCCACTGTACTTTCAATGTAATTCATTGGTCCTGAAATACTTTGGGTCATCTTAAGGATGTGATAAGATGTTATCCCTTTGTTCTTTATCCTTTTCTTATAATACTCATTTATTGGTAGTTGTATTATCCAATTCCGAAGAATATAGTTCTCAATAGCCAATTGGACTTCAATTATTTGTACGACCGTCGAGTGATTGGCAACAGGCCCCTTAAAGTATCCAAGATGAAAGATGAAATGAAGTCCCATGAGCACTATCAAGGGTTCCAGATCTCAAAAGACTGAACAATTTTGAGGTGAAAGTTCTTAGATGGAGTGCTCTAATTTTCTTTTGAAAATGTTAATAAGAAAGAACCATAAGAATCTGACAAGAAAATGTAAGTTAGATGTATTTAATTAACTCTTTTTAAGGGGAAACATGTTCATCACTTTCTTTGGGAAGGAAGTAATAGCTTAGCAAGGCACAGAATGTGCTCTGAGTGTCAGGATTCCCTAATGTATGGGACATATAGCATAGTGGTTATGTTATTTGATTAGAAGTCCAGAGAGCTGGGTTCATGATCTCGGGATAGAAGTTCAAATCCCACCATGGCAGCAGGGGGATTTAAATTCAATTAAATAAAATCTGGGATAACAAGCTAGTATCAGTAATAGTGACCATGAAACTACCAGATTGTTTAAAAACCCATCTGATTCACTAATGTCATTTTGGGAAAAGAAATTTACTGTCCTTACCTGGTCTGGCCTGTGCCTCCAGATCTAAAGTGATGGTTGACTCTTAACAGCCCAAGATAGCAACACAGTTCTATCAAATCGCTACACGTAAGACTAAAACTGAGCATAGCAAAGGCACGCTCAGTCCAGTCAAGCTTTCATAGTCTGTGGGACAGCTGTGAGGGGAGACTATCAAGTAACAGCCTGACATAGTTATATTTACAGAATCATACTTTTCAGCCAGTGTTCCAGACCCCTCCATCACCATCCCTGGCTATAACCTACTAGCAGGGCTGACCCACCAGAGGTGGCAATGGCCCTGTGAGTCCTCCACATTGACTTTGAACTCCATGAAGTTTCATCAGGAAGGAAACTTCCTGCTGATTGCTGCCCTCCCTCAACAGATGAAACAATACTCCCTCATGTTGAACATGACTTGTAGAAGCACTGAGGGTAACAAGGGCATAGAATGTACTCTGGGTGGCAGATTTAACTGCTCATCACCAAGAGTCATTCAGTAGTACCACAGAGTTCTGAACAACATAACTGGGCTAGTGGCAGAGAGAGAATCAACAAGAGGCATACACAACTTGAACTCATCCTCACCAATCTACCTGTCACAGATGCATCTGTCCATGACAATATTTGGAGCAGTGGCCACTGCACAGTCCTTGCAGAGACAAAGTCCCAAATTCACACTGAGGGCACCCTCCATTGTGTTGTGTGGTACTACTGCTGTGCTAAATGGAATTGACTCAGACAAATTTAGCAGCTCAAAATTAGGCACCTACGAGAAACTGTGGATCATCATCATCAGCAGCAGAATTGCATTCTACCACAATCTGTAACCTCATGGCCTAGCATATCTCTCACATTAATGTTGCCATCAATCTGGGGGGGGGGGGTGGGGAAGAAACTTTGGTTCAATGAGGAGTGTAGAAAAAACATGCCAGGAGCAGCACCATGTACTGAGGTACCAACTTAATGAATCTAAAGTACAGGACTACAGGCATAGCAAATAACAGAAGCAGCATGCTACAGAGAGTGTTAAGTGATCCCACAGCCAATGGATCAGATCAAAGTTCTGTAATTCTGCTACATACAGTTATGAATTGTGGTGGACAATTAAACAATTAATGGGAGGATTAGGCTCCATGAACATCTCCCTTCTCAATTGTAGCAGAGCCCAGCACTTAAGTGTAAAAGACCAGGCTAAAGCATTTGCAACCATCTTCAGGCAGAAGTGCCAAGTGGATGATCCATCCAGGCCTCCTCTTGAGGACCGTACCATCACCACCAGCCAATTTGATCCACTCCACATGATATCAAGAAACTGCAGAAGGCACTGGATACAGAAAAGGCTATGGGCCCTAACAATATCCTGACTATAATGCTGAAGACTTGTGCTTTAGAAGTAACTGCACATCTAGCCTGTACAGTGACAACATTGGCATCTACCAGACAAAGTAAAAAATTGCCCAGTTATGTCCTATCTACAATAAGCTGAACAAATCCAATCCAGTCATTTACCACCCCATCAGTCTACCCATCAGCAAAGTGATGGCAGGGGTCATTCACGGTGCTGTCAAGTGGCACTTACTCACCAATAACCTGTTCACTGATGCTCAGCTTGGGTTCTGCCAGGACCATTTGGTTCCAGACCTCATTACATTGAGCCAACATGGACAAAGGAGCTGAATTCTTGAGGTGAGAGTGACTGCCCTTTATATCAAGGCAGTATTTGACTGCTTGTGGCATTAAGGGACTCCAGTAGAATTAGGGGGAATTCTCTGCACTGACTGGAGTATGTCTAGCACAAAGGAAGGTGATTGTGGTTGTTGGAGGTCAATCATCTCAACCTCCGGACATCACTGCAGGAGTTCCTCAGGGTACTGGCCTACTTCCTACCATCTCCAGCTGCCTCATCAATGATATTCCCTTCTTCATAAGGTTAGAAGTGGAGATGTTTGCTGATGATTTCACAGTGTTCAATTCCATTCACAACTCCTCAAATACTGAAGCAGTCTGTGCCCATGTGCAGAAAGGCTTGGCCAACATTCAGGCTTGGGCTGATAAATGGCAAGTAACATTTTCATCACACAAGTGCCAGATAATAACTATCTCCAACAAGAGAGTCTAACCGCCTCCCCTTGACATTCAACAGTACTACCACCACCCAATTTCCAACCAGCAACATCCTGCGGATCACCATTGATGAGAAGCTTAACTGAACCAGCCACATAAATACAGTGGTTACAAAAGCAGGTCAGAGGCTGGGTATTCTGTGGAAAATGACTCATTTCCTAATGGAATACTCCCATTTGCTTGGATCAGTGCAGCTGCAACAGTACTGAAGAAACCCCATTCACCTTAAACAATCACTATCTCCACCACCACCGCACCGTGGCTGCAGTATGTACCATCTACAAGATGCACTGCAAAAATTCTCCATGGTTTCTTCCACAGCAACCTCCAAACCTGCGGCCTCTACCAACTAGAAGGACCAGGGCAGCAGGTGCATGAGAAGACTGCCACCTGCAAGTTCCCACGCATCATCCTGACTTGGAACTATATCACTGTTCTTTCTTCACCACTGGGTCAAAATCTTGGAACTCCTTACCCAGCAGCACTGTCGGTGTACCTTCAACACAGACTGCAGTGGTTCAAGAAGGAGGCCCTACACCACCTTCTCATGGGCAATCATGGATTTAGCAATAAATTTCCAATGATGCCCACATCCCATGAATAAATAAAGAAAAAGAGATGGCACCCATGTCCTGAACAGATCATTGAGTCTGGCCACCACTTCCTGACAGTAGAAGGGACAGTTATTCTCTATGGAGTGTTTCCAGGGGTGCCAGACTGGACAGCCTTCCTCACAACCATCTCAAACAGCAGCAAATCCACTTTTCCATCCATCAAATAGGGATTTGGGTGTTGAAATCTGTCCATCACTTTCTTTGGCCTCCTTATCTCGAGAGACAATGGGTAAGCACCTGGAGGTGGTCAGTGGTGTGTGGAGCAGCGCCTGGAGTGGCTATAAAGGCCAATTCTAGAGTGACAGGCTCTTCCACAGGTGCTGCAGAAAAATTTGATTGTCGGGGCTGTTACACAGTTGGCTCTTCCCTTGCGCTTCTGTCTTTTTTCCTGCCAACTGCTAAGTCTCTTCGACTCGCCACACTTTAGCCCCGCCTTTATGGCTGTCCGCCAGCTCTGGCGAACGCTGGCAACTGACTCCCACGACTTGTGATCTATGTCACAGGATTTCATGTCGCGTTTGCAGACGTCTTTAAAGCGGTGATGTGGACGGCTGATTGGTCTGATACCAGTGGCGAGCTTGCTGTACAATGTGTCTTTGGGGATCCTGCCATTTTCCATGCGGCTCACGTGGCCAAGCCATCTCAAGCACCGCTGACTCAGTAGTGTGTATAAGCTGGGGATGTTGGCCGCCTCGAGGACTTCTGTGTTGGAGATACGGTCCTGCCACCTGATGCCAAGTATTCTCCGGAGGCAGCAAAGATGGAATGAATTGAGACGTCGCTCTTGGCTGACATACGTTGTCCAGGCCTCGCTGCCATAGAGCAAGGTACTGAGGACACAGGCTTGATACACTCGGACTTTTGTGTTCCGTGTCAGTGCGCCATTTTCCCACACTCTCTTGGCCAATTTGGACATAGCAGTGGAAGCCTTTCCCATGCGCTTGTTGATTTCTGCATCTAGAGACAGGTTACTGGTGATAGTTGAGCCTAGGTAGGTGAACTCTTGAACCACTTCCAGAGCGTGGTCACCAATATTGATGGATGGAGCATTTCTGACGTCCTGCCCCATGATGTTCATTTTCTTGAGGCTGATGGTTTAGCCAAATTCATTGCAGGCAGCCGCAAACCTGTCGATGAGACTCTGCAGACACTCTTCAGTGTGAGATGTTAAAGCAGCATCGTCAGCAAAGAGGAGTTCCCTGATGAGGACTTTCCGTACTTTGGACTTCGCTCTTCGATGGGCAAGGTTGAACAACCTGCCCCCTGATCTTGTGTTGAGGAAAATTCCTTCTTCCGAGGACTTGAACGCATGTGAAAGCAGCAGGGAGAAGAAAATCCCAAAAAGTGTGGGTGCGAGAACACAGCCCTGTTTCACGCCACTCAGGATAGGAAAGGGGTCTGATGAAGAGCCACCTTGTTGAATTGTGCCTTTCATATTGTCATGGAATGAGGTGATGATACTTAGTAGCTTTGGTGGGCATCCAATCTTTTCTAGTAGTCTGAAGAGACCACGTCTGCTGACGAGGTCAAAGACTTTGGTGAGATCAATGAAAGCAATGTAGAGGGGCATCTGTTGTTCGCGGCATTTCTCCTGTATCTGACAAAGGGAGAGCAGCATGTCAACGGTCGATCTCTCTGCACGAAAGCCACACTGTGCCTCAGGGTAGACACGCTCGGCTATCTGCTTCTATATTGGGTTTTCTTTCACTTCATTTTTGTCTGGCTCTTATTTCGGTATCCAGCCTTGGTAAAGGCTGACAAATATTTTAAATCCATTTTGAAGCTTTATAAAGGCTGAACTAATATTTACCACAATATGCAGCCACTTCAGTGCACAGATTAGTTTAAATTTGAGCTGCTAAAGTTGGTGCATCCTTCATTATGCCAGTTGGCAGCTCAAAGAGATTATGCTAATGATTCAAATGAGTAGAAACCACAAAATTAGGAACAGTAACCTCAATGGCCTGTGGGCTAATTTGAGTCAGGCAGCCAATCAATCTTGGCATTGATTTGGCTGATTTTGTAATATCATGACTGCTAACTGTGAGGTCATTATGCTGAAGCTGGTCAATTCCCTCCCTGAGTACTATCATCAGTTCTGGTTGCCAAGGTACGGAGGTGGTACATAGAAGGGTCATGAGTGTGGACTTCTATGTTTTCTAATGTACATTTATGACCTGGATATCAACCAAATATAAGCTTACCAAATCTGTTGAGGGTATTAAAGTAGGGAGAGCAATCAAGATGTGAGATCAGGCAAAAAATTTGCAGAATGATTTAAGTTGATTTTGCATGGCACTGATAAATGTAAATTGCTGAGCAATGAAAAACAAAATGTTTATTATAAGTACATAATTAATAGAATTCAATTATGAAAGGATAACTTAGAAAGAGACCGTGATGCAATATTATACTGAAGGCATTTAAATTACAGAAAACATAGTGAAGCAATTTTTTAAAAAGCTGAAAATGTGCAGGGAGATATAGCCAGAACAATAGAATACTGAGTTAAGAGCTTTGGTGAAGACTTTAATATCTGTCTTGCACACCACACTTTAGTGCTCTGAGCAATTCTGGTTACCATGCCACAACGCCAAAGAGATATTGAAGAAGGTGCAGAGAAGAGCAACAAGACTGATCCCATGTAAAAAAGGCATGAGCTGGATTAAAGAAGGCCAAGCACTACAGATTAGAAAAACAATGCACAGAGGGGTGTGGAGTTTCTCTGAGACGTATATATGCCCTTCCAGAACCCTATATGTGTGGTTGTCCTTCTGCAATTGGATACTATAATCAGAGTGCTAGGTATTGTCGATATACTGCACAGTGGTGCAGTGGTTAGCACCGCAGCCTCACAGCTCCAGTGACCCGGGTTCGATTCTGGGTACTGCCTGTGCTGAGTTTGCAAGTTCTCCCTGTGACCGTGTGGGTTTTCGCTGGTTGCTCCGATTTCCTCCCACAGCCAAAGACTTGCAGGTGATAGGTAAATTGGACATTGTAAATTGCTCCAAGTGTAGGTAGGTGGTAGGGAATATGGGATTACTGTAGGGTTAGTATAAGTGGGTGGTTGTTGGTTGGCACAGACTTGGTGGGCTGAAGGGCCTGTTTCAGTGCTGTATTTCTAAATAAATAAATAAATGATGCTTGATTGGTCAAGCAGTCCATTAAAGTATCCTGAGTTTTGATAAATTCCTTTGCTAAATAACAATTTGTTAGCTCCAATGACCACAAAGTAAGCACAGTGGTTTTTTCCCATCAGATTTATTCTCATCTGCTTTCATCCCTGGAGTAATTACGACTTTTATTACCTATTACCAGTAATTATTCCATAACGACTGTATTGCCATGATTGATCTGATTATTTTGTTGCGAGCAGTCCCACCACAATGTATCCACAACAAAATAAATACTTTTACATTTTTCATTTGCGAAAACATACAAACAGCTCAGTAGGGCATCTGGCAGTGGAATGTCAGCACAATGGAAATGTAATGATGTTTTTATGACTGAGAAAAAGAGTAAGACGTGTAAAATTAATTCTGATTATGAGTATTAATGGTGATTTCACAAATCCTAAACATACATAGAACCCTTAGGCTTTGAACATTAAATTCATACAAGTGTAAACCAATGACAGTAGGATATTGGTACAAGCAAATAAGTCTTAATTTGCCACCTAGTCAGTCTGATTGGAAACTAATGTATGCTTGTGCATGACTAAGTATGAGCACCTTTTTCAACTTTTCTTATTAACTGCATATGACAAGATAGCACTACAATCAAATAAATGTTCCTCATACTGTAACACAGTCAATGCGGTATTTACCTTGCAAACAGAATGTAATGAGTTTGAGTTTGCTTTCAGCCATTTTTTTGCTGTTTGAGCTAGTTGCATAAATTTTCATCTGAGCAGCTAGTTAACTGGCTTCAACAATTTAAAGCCATAGGCCACTAATGCTACTTTGGAAAGCTAGGACTTCAAGGGGCACCAGGCTATTGCACCAGGGCCAAAACCTTAAGTTTTTAAGCTAAAATAAAAACAGGAAGCGCTCGACATACTCAGCAGGTCAGGCAGCATCTGTGAAGACAAAAGCAGAGTTAACTTTTCACATCTGTGACCTTTCATCATGATGAAAGCTTCTGATGAAAGGTCACAGACCTGAAACGTTAACTCTGCTTCTCTCTCCACAGCTGCTGTCTGACCTGCTGAGTATTTCTAGGGCTTTCTGTTTTTATTTCAGATTTCCAGCATCTGCAGTATTTTGTTTTTATTTAAGTTTTTAAGCTCTTCTGTAAAGGTTTGATTGGTCCTATAAAATGAGCAATGGGAGGTCTTCAAACTTGACATAGTTTTGGTACAGACTGGATACATTCCCACAACAGGGAAAGGAAGGCCATCCAAAGCTAGAGCTCTCTAGATGGACTAAAGGAATAGAGATTAAAATGAAACAGAAAAGGAGGCTTATCATAAATTTTAAGTTCATAATTCAGTAGAAAACCAAACTGAATATGAAAAGTATTGAGGAAAATTGAAAAAGGAGATGAGGAGCAGAGGGAGTGTGTGAAGATATATTAGCATGTAACCTAAAAAGGAACCTAGAAGTCTTTTATAAACATTTAAATAGTAAAGGGTAGTCAAAGGAAGGCTGGCGTTGATTAGGAACTGACAAAAGAAATCTTGTCGAAGCAGAGGTACTAAATGAGGACTTTGCATCTGCCATCACTAGAGAAGAGGATGCTGCCAATTTCACTGCAAAGGAGAAGTAATGTAGAAGTAGGATACAAATAGATAAAAAGGACATACTAAAAACTTTGCCAATGCTCAATGTAAAAAAAGTCACAGAGTCTGGATGGGAAATATGGGTGGATAATACAGAGGCTCTGAACACAGTTTTCCAATTCTTCTTAGGTATGTGAGTGGTGCCAGAAAACTGGAAGATTGCAAAGAACATAAGAACTAGGAGCAGGAGTAGGCAATTCAGCCCCTCAAGCTTGCCCCGCCATTCAATACGATCATGGCTGATCTCATCTCGGCCTCAACGCCACTTTCCTGCCCGTTCTCCATAACCCTTCAACCCATTACTAATTTAAAATCTGTCTATCTCCTCCTTAAATTTACTCAGTGGCGCGGCATCCACCACACTCTGGGGTAGTGAATTACACAGACTCACGACCCTTTGAGAGAAGTAATTTCTCCTCATCTCTGTTTTAAATCTGCTACCTCAGATTACACAGAATCACAGAATAATACAGTGCAGAAGAGGCCCTTTGGCCCATCGAGTCTGCACGGTGCATTAAAGACACCTGACTTGTCTACCTAATCCCATTTGCCAGCACTTGGCCCATAGCCTTGAATGTTATGACATGCCAAGTGCTCATCCAGGTACTTTTTAAAGGATGTGAGGCAACCCACCTCTACCACCCTCCCAGGCAGTGCATTCCAGACCGTCACCGCCCTCTGGTAAAAAAGTTCTTCCTCAAATCCCCCTTACACCTCCTGCCCATCACCTTAAACTTGTGTCCCCTCATAACTGACCCTTCAACTAAGGGGAACAGCTGCTCCCTATCCACCCTGTCTATGCCCCTCATAATCTTGTACACCTCGATCAGGTCACCCCTCTGTCTTCTCTGCTCCAGTGAAAACAACCCAAGCCTATCCAACCTCTCTTCATAACTTAAATGTTCCATCCCAGGCAACTTCCCTGTGAATCGCCTCTGCACCCCCTCCAGTGCAATCACATCCTTCCTATAATGTGGTGACCAGAATTGCACACAGTACTCCAGCTGTGGCACTTACCAAAGTTCTATACAACTCCAACATGACCTCCCTGCTTATGTAATCTATGCCTCGATTGATAAGGCAAGTATCCCATATGCCTTTTTCACCACCCTATTAACCTGCCCATCTGCCTTCAGAGATCTATGGACAAACACACCAAGCTCCCTTTGTTCCTCGGAACTTCCAAGCATCAGGCCATTCATTGAATACTTCCGTGTCACATTACTCCTTCCAAAGTGTATCACCTCACACTTTTCAGGGTTAAATTCCACCTGCCACTTTTCTGCCCATTTGACCATCCCGTCTATATCGTCCTGTAACCCAAGACACTCAACCTCACTGTTAACCACTCGGCCAATCTTTGTGTCATCCGCAAACTTACTGATCCTACCCCCCACATAGTCATCTATGTCGTTTATATAAATGACAAACAATAGGGGACCCAGCACAGATCCCTGTGGTACGCCACTGGACACTGGCTTCCAATCACTAAAACAGCCATCTGTCATCACTCTTTGTCTCCTACAGCTAAGCCAATTTTGAATCCACCTTATCAAGTTACCCTGTATCCCATGTGCATTTGCTTTCTTGAGAAGTCTCCCATGTGGGACCTTGTCAAAGGCTTTGCTGAAATCCATGTAAACTACATCAACTGCACTACCCTCATCTACACACCTGGTCACATGCTCAAAAAATTCAATCAAATTTGTTAGGCATGACCTCCCTCCGACAAAGCCATGCTGACTATTCCTAATCAAATTTTGCCTCTCCAAGTGGAGATAGATTCTCTCCTTCAGAATTTTCTCCAATAGTTTCCCTACCACTGACATGAGACTCACTGGTCTATAGTTCCCTGGCTTATCTCTACAACCTTTCTTAAATAGTGGGACCATATTAGCTGTTCTCCAGTCCTCTGGCACCTCCCCCGTGGCCAGAGAGGAATTAAAAATTTAGGTCAGAGCCCCTGCAATCTCCAGCCTCACCTCCCACAGCATCCTGGGACACAAATCGTCCACTTTTAAGCCTGCCAAAACCTCCAATATCTTGTCACTCCCTATGACAATTTGCTCAAGAACCTCACAGTCTCTCTCTCTCTGAGTTCCACATCTACATCCTCATTCTCTTGGGTGAAGCCAGATGTGAAGTATTCGTTCAACACCCGACCAATGTCCTCTGGCTCCACCCACAGATTTCCCCCTTGGTCCCTAATGGGTCCTACTCTTTCCCTGGTTATCCTCTTCCCATTGATATACTTATAGAATATCTTGGGATTTTCCCTACTTTTACCAGCCAGAGCTTTCTCATATCCCCACTTTGCTCTCCTGATTGCTTTCTTAAGCTCCATCCTACCGCCTTGTTCAAAAAAAGGGGGAGGGATAAACCTGGCAATGTCAAGCGAGTCAGCCTAATGTCAGTGATGGGGACTTTTTAGAGATATTAATCTGGGACAAAATTAATTGAAACTTAATTTTTTAAGATGGGTTATTAAAGGAAAGCCCGCATAGATTTGTTAAAGGCAAATTATATTTGACTAACTTCATTGAATTCTTTGCAGTAATGAACAGGGTTGATGAGGATAATGTTGTAGTTGTAGCATATACGGACTTTCAAAATGCTTTTGAGAAAGTCGCACATAATAGACTTGTCAGCAAAATTGAAGTCCATGAGATTAATGGGGGCTATGACTACATGGATACAAAATTGGCCAAGGGATTGAAAGCGAGAGTAGTGGTGAATTGTCATTGTTCAGACTGGAGGAATGTGGACAGTGACATTCCCCCATTGGTAGATGTTGGAACGACTGCTCTCTTTGATATATTAATGACCTGGTCTTGGGTATACAGGGCATAATTTTCAGATTTTCAGATGAAATGAACTCAGAATGTAGTAAAGAGTGAAAAGGATAGTAACAGAGTTCAGAAGGCTGTAGGCAGAGTGATGAAATTGCCAGATGATAGATGAAATCTAAGGCGGAAAAGTATGAAGTGATTATGTTGGTAGGAAGTATGAAGAGAGGAAAATATAAACTAAATGATACAATTCTAAACATGGAGACCTGAGGGATGTGGGTACATATGAATCATTGGGGCACATATTTCAGATAATTGGCAAAAGAACCAAAGGTGACGAGGATTTTTTTTTTCACACAGCGAGTTGTTGTGATCTGGAGTGCACCACCTGAAAGGATGGTGGAAGAAGATTCAATAGTAACTTTCAAAAGGGAATTGGTTAAATAATTGAAGTGAAAAAATTTGCAGGGTTCTGGGGTAAAAGCAGGCGAGTGGCACTGGTTGGGTAAACTCTTTCAAAGAATTGGCACAAGTGCAATGGAGCAAATAGACTCCTTTGCTGTATCACTCTGCCATGCTATAATTCTGTGATAAAGAGCAGTTTTTGGGGGGACCAAAGGAAGGAAAGCAGCTAAAAAAACTGAAGAAAGTTCCATCCGCATTCATCAGAAAATTGTATGCAGAGTTTGTCTGAATTTTCAATACGCACTTCTGGTAGGCCAAACTTCCTAGCAACAACGTGAAGTCCAAAAAGCACCGCTATTATTTATCACAGTCTTTAAAAGTAAGATTAATCATGTAAAAGCAGTCATTTAGATTGAATTTCTTGTTTCTCCACCTTGGACAGATTGGATCAACAGTGCTTCATTCAAAGAGGAAACTCAATCTGTGCGGATTGAATGTCCATGATGCCCAATTTCCTATCCTATTGCATAGGTAGTCCTCTTTGAATGGTAAACTTGTACACAATGCAGTAATCATTTTGGCAACTTTGACTGGATTGTAGATCATCGCCCTACCTGTGCGGTCTAAACAATGTGCCCATAGCTTCCTCGAATTCATAGTGCACTCAGCAGTAACTCATGTGGTAACATGAACCCCATTGAACCTGATTTTTTTTTTTCTTTTTTGGAGGTTTCTGGTGGTCCATGACTGCAAAGGGTACTTCTGGTTTCCTAACAGCGATCCATTTATTCTGTCAGTAGTATCAAATAATGGTACCTTCAAATAACAAATCAACACTGTTGACAGCTGTAAAATAAAAGCATCCTGGCAGCTCCCTGGATAACAGACATTAATATGCAGGATTGCATTACTGTGATTTGAAACAAGATGAAAATATGTGAAGTGGTACTCCTTCCTGTTCATGAAAGCATTGAGGTTGAGATGTGTGGCTCTGGTGGCCACATGGGTTTCATCTATAATGCACTGGGCTTTGGGAAGCCTGCCAGCAGAAAAAGGTTCTATGATTCCTTTCTACTGCAAATGTAATAACAGCATTTCCCCTGTCAAATTAGTAGCAGTCGCTTGCTTTATCCAGAAATCAACTGTATACTGGATGATCTGGCAGGTATCCCCTGCAGTGCTGGAAGGATCCTATTGTGTAGAGAATTAATGACATAGAGATCTTTGCAGCTATGGGAAGAGCCACCCTAGTTTTTGAGGTTGTGAGTAACTCAGCCTAATGTGACTGGCACAGGTCAGTCACTGCCTCTGCAGAGAAGCACAGTTGGTGAATACAGGTTGCCACTGGCATATTTAATCTAAAGACAGTTACTTGGTTATTGACAGGAATGAATATACTGCCTGAGGTATTATTGTTTCTGGAAATTTAGTCCCATTGTGAATTCATCTCCCTCATCCAATTTATGCAGCACTGTGACAGCAGCTGAAAGAATTCCCATCTTCCCATCTTGTTAGATGCAACTTGTACTGCAGAGCTGCTGTGTATTTTGGAAGATACTAGGGCACAAAGAGCTTCCAAACCATACAGATTTTCACATGTATAATCATGAAGCTAGCAGTTGCAGTAAGAGGTTACATAAAAACCGGTAAGCATGTCATGTATTACATACATTGTAGCTTCAGCCCATCAAGACCACGCTGGTGTTTAAGCTCCATACAGGTGTCCTCCCACCCTTCTTCTAACCCCATCAACATAACTTTCTATTCCTTTCTTCCTCGAGTGCTTATCTAGCTTCCCCTTAGATGCATCTATGCTAATCACCTCAACTACTACCTGTGGTTGTGAGTTCCACATTTTAACCACTCTCTGGGTAAAGAAGTTTCTTCTGAATTCATTATTGGATTTATTAGTGACTATCTTATATTTATGATCTCTAGTTCTGGTCTCTCCCGCAAATTGAAACACGTTCTCTATGAAGGAATTTTATGCTCTCCCCCACGGCAGGTTTGGAAGTGGGGAAAACATAAAATTGGGTGGGATGGTGGCAGGGTGGGAGGTGGGGGTTCCTGCCACTGTCCCACCTCCACCAAAATTTAGTCCAAGGTTGGAAGGCCTTTGAATGACCTTTTTCTTTTCATTCATGGGATGTGGGCATCGGTGGCTAGGCCACCATTTATTGCCCATCCCTAATTGCCCTTGAGAAGGTGGTGGTGAGCTGCATTCTTGAACCACTGCAGTCCATGTGAGGTAGGTACACCCACAGTGCTGTTAGGAAGGGAGTTCCAGGATTTTGACCCAGTGACAGTGAAGGAACGGCGATATAGTTCCAAGTCAGGATGGTATGTGACTTGGGCGGGAACTTGCAGGTGGTGGTGTTACCATGCATTTGCTGCCCTTGTCCTTCTAGTTGGTAGAGGTCGCGGGTTTGGAAGGTGCTGTCTAAGGAGCCTTGGTGCGTTGCTGCAGTACATCTTGTAGATGGTACACACTGCTGCCACTGTGTGTCGGTGCTGGAGGGAGTGAATGTTTGTGGATGGGCTGCTAATCAAGCGGGCTGCTTTGTCCTGGATGGTGTCGAGCTTCTTGAGTGTTGTTGGAACTGCACGCATCCAGGCAAGTGGAGAATATTCCATCACACTCCTGACTTGTATCTTTGTGGTCAGGCTTTGGGGAGTCAGGAGATGAGTTACTCGCCACAGGATTCCTAGCCTCTGACCTGCTTTTGTAGCCATGGTATTTATATGGCTACTCCAGTTCAGTTTCTGGTCAATGGTAACCCCTAGGATGTTGATAGTGGGGGATTCAGCGATGGTGATGCCATTGAATGTCAAGGGGAGATGGTTAGATTCTCTCTTGTTGGAGATGGTCATTGCCTGGCACTTGTGTGGCACAAATGTTATTTGCCACTTATCAACCCAAGCCTGGATATTGTCCAGGTCTTGCTGCATTTCTACATGGACTGCTTCAGTATCTGAGGAGTCACGAATGATGCTGAACATTGTGCAATCATCAGCGAACATCCTCACTTCCGACTTAATGATTGAAGAAAGGTCATTGATGAAACAGCTGAAGATGGTTGGGCCTAGGACACTCTGCCAATTGAGACCCTTAACGAGGCAATTAATCCCCAATTAAGGGCATATTCTCATTGCAGCCACAATCAGCTGTGCAATGGGTGGCCCTGTTGCCACAAGGGAAGCACAGCACGAAAAACCGTGCATGCTTCTTCCAGGCTCCGGGTGGGGGTCCCTCATTAAAAGGCCCTTAGTGCCTGAATGAGGGACCCAGCATTGGATTTGGTGGGCCTTCTGGAGAAGCGACGACGCGGGGATCTCGACATCACTTTTACCGGACAACGAGACCTCTATTGCCAGAATAAAGTCCTGGCCTACGTCTACCCATAGCAGATAACAGGATGAGGGTGAAGTGGGATTTGAGAAGGTGGATCAGATGGCGCAGTGGTTAGCACCGCAGCCTCACAGCTCCAGCAACCCGGGTTCAATTCTGGGTACTGCCTGTGCGGAGTTTGCAAGTTCTCCCTGTGACTGCGTGGGTTTTCGCCGGGTGCTCCGGTTTCCTCCCACATGCCAAAGACTTGCAGGTGATAGGCAAATTGGCCATTATAAATTGCCCCTGGTATAGGTAGGGGAATTGAGGGAAGGTGGGGATGTGGTAGAGAATATGGGATTAACGTAGGATTAGTATAAATGGGTGGTTGATGGTCGGCACAGACTCGGTGGGCCGTAGGGCCTGTTTCAGTGCTGTATCTCTAAATAAATAAAAAAATATCATCATACTCAATGGCTTCAGTGATGCTGCTGGCCATGGCCTCTGTGATAGCTGATCCAATTATTTCCAGCACTGTCTTCTCCATGGGTGCCAGCACATGTAGCTGTTTCTATCTTCTCACTACCTAAGGGCTGCAGCCACCTATTTTGGGTCACCTTGTCCTGCAAAAGAGAGGGAACTGTGTCAGTAAGTGTGGTGTGATATGTCTTCCACAGTTGAATAGCTCACTGTGTGTGTGTATGTGTATGTGTGGCTGATAGCAGTACTAAATGTGTAACAGTGAGGTGAAGCAAATGAATATGAGGTTTGAGTCGTGGTTGACATTGACTGTTGGTAGGTGAGAGGAGAGGTGACGAATGGAGAAGTGTGTGAGGCTAGTCATGTAGTTAGTAGGGAATGGCATTAGTAAGGAAGCATTCGCTGACTGTCAGGCAAACCCCCTCACCTGCCAAGGTGAGGCACACATGATTTCGCCACATGAACATTAAAGCTTAAAATTGCAAGAGCCTGAAAGTAAGGACATTTGCATAGTACTAGCAGTGTTGGAACAAAAGGGACCCGGTCGTTGCTTCCCCAATACACAGAAGAAGTGGTCAGACCAGTTTTAGTCACATGACAGACCAAGACTGTTGAGATTTGAACTTCCAACAAAGGATTCGAACTCAGGAAGCTCCTGGCTACTGGTTTGATAAGACCTCTGTCCTGCCTGCCCTCATCTCGCTCTCGCCAGCTTCAGAAACCATTGAAGATACGTAAACTCAAAGAGAGAAAAATCTCCTATGTGAGCAAGGTTTAAGCAGAATACTGGGCCCCAACAAAATGCAAGACCATATCTTCAATCAAGGACTACAGCGAGCTCAAAAAACAGTAACAAGATATTGTTTCAAACTGTTCTTATATTTTCTTCTGCTCTTTTATGTCCCTATTCGCATGTGTGTATCATGTGTGCATGCTAGCATGGGCATAGTGTATATCTGTAGATGTTAACTGTATTAGAGTTTAAGTTTAAGGTTTGATCAATTTCATCTTTCTTCTTTAAATTACTGAAAGCCTGTTTGTGCTTATTTCTTTGCCTTATAATTGGAAAGTTGTGAACAAGGATTCACAAAGGAGGAGCTCAAAACACAGTGTGTTGAAAATTAAATCCTGTTACAATAAGACCAGGTAAAGATAGTAACAGACCCCTCAAAAACTTTCTGACCTGGTCGTAACACTGACACATATGTGAGGTCATTAAACTTCTTGTGGCACTGTATCCAAGTCCTCAGCACTAGACTGGTGGCCTTGACTGCCATGGCCACCTGCTCCCACTGCCTTCTCAGCAATTGTCCAGAGGGCCTCTGTTTGAATGGGTGCAGGGTAATTGCACATTGTAATCCTTGCACCCAATTTCGAGGACTATCCAGTTTGCCCCACAGAACTGCTCACAGTACTCCATGTGTAGTCTAACCAAGGCTCTATACAGGTTTAAGATAAGTTCCGTACTTTTCAATTCAATCTCTCTAATAGAGAAACCCCATTGCTTTATTTGTTTTTTTATGGCCTTATTAACCTGCATCACTACTTTTAGTGATTTGTGATCTGTACCTCCCTGAACCTTCTGCTCTTGGATTTCCAAAAGACATTTGATATGGTGCCACATCAAAGGTTACTGCACAGGATAAGAACGCATTGTGTAGGGCGTAATACATTAGCATGGATAAAGGACTGGTTAGCCAATAGGAAGCAGAGAATAGGGATAAATGGGTCTTTTTCGAGTGCCACAGCGATCTGTGTTAGGACATCAACTATTTACAATTTATATGAACGACTTGGATGAAGGGACCGAATGTATGGTAGCTAAATTTGCCGATGACGCCAAGGTAGGAAGGAAACTAAGTTGTCAAGAGGCGATAAAGAGTCTATAAAAGGATATAGATCGGTTAAGTGAGTCGGCAACAAATTTGGCATACGGAGTATAATGTGGGAAAATGTGAACTTGTCCACTTTGGCAGGAAGAATAGAAAAGCAGTTTACTATTTAAATGGAGAGAGATTGCCGAACTCGATGGTACAGTGGGATCTGAGTGTCCACGTACATGAATCACAAAGGTTAATATACAGGTACAGCAAGTGATTAGGAAGGCAAATGGAATGCTGGCACTTAGTGCAAGGGGAATTGAGCCTCAAAGTCAGGAAGTTTTGCTGCGACTGTGCAGGATCTTGGTGAGACCACATCTGGAGTACTGTGCTCAATTTTGGTCTTCTTGTTTGAAAAAACATATCATTGTGTTAGAAGTAGTTCAGAGAAGGTTCACTCAACTAATTCTCGGGATGAAGGACTAGGGAAGAAAGGTTGAACAGGTTGGGACTACACTGATTGGAGTTTAGAAGAATGAGAGGTGATCTTATTGAAATATGTAAGATCCTGAGGGGACTTGTTAGAGTGGATACCAGGACTACGTTCCTCCTGTGGGATAGACTAGAAATAGGAGACACCACTTAAGTATAAGAGGTCTCCCTTTTAAGATGGAGATGAGGAGAATTTCTTTTTTCTCCAAGGATCGTTAGTCTGTGGAATTCTCTTCCCCAGAGAGGAGTATCAACTGGGTCATGGAATTTATTCAAGTCTGAGTTAGATAGATTTTTGATAGACAAGGGAGTCAAGAGTTATGGGGGCAGACAGGAAAGTGGAGTTCAGACCACAACCAGATAAGCCATGATCTTATCGACTGGCAGAGCAGGCTCTACGAGCCGAATGGCCTACTCCTGCTCTTAAGTCCTGTGTTCCTATGTTCTTCCTCATAGACGCTTGGTGGCAGGGAGTGGGGTGGGGGAACTTTAACATGGGTGAGTACATGGGTTTGGGTGCAATTGTGTGGGGTGAAATCTTGAAAAAAGGCGAATACATTGGGAGGCTGTCTCCAAACCGCCAACTTGCTCATTGCACTCCATGTTAGGCTTGTGCGCAGAACCCCTTTGGGAGAGGCGGGTTGTCAATTTCAGTATATTAATTGCTCAATTATCATAATAATGTAGATTTTGAAGTTTAATTTTGGCTCCAAGGGGTTTCCCAGGCTTCCTGGAACTGGCAAGGCAAGAAGGCAATGGCAATTGAGAAAGCTGAAACCATAACAGGGAAATATTTACTCGGCACTCACAGTTGCTTTCTTATATGCTTGTGTGAAAGAGTTTGTTCACAGTAATTGTGCTGAGAGATTGCTTTATAAACTTTGGAGGTTACTTTATACACTTTGAAGGTGTCTTCTACACTTTGGAGGTTTGGAGGTCTGATCTATCAGATCAGCATGGGTGCAGCTTACACTGTGTTACTTTAGACCTCAGATGAGGACCAAGATGACCAGCAGCAGCAGGAGCAGCACCAACAATAGCAGTAGCAGGAGCAATGCCAGCAACAGCTGCTGCTGCTCACAGACCTGCTGCTGCATAGGAGAGAGGGGATCAACAGAGAGGTGCAGCTTGCAGGAGGCCATACCCAGCACACAGGATCTATAGGGAGAGGATACGCTTCCTCGACATGGAGGAACACCAGTGTCTCAGGAGGCTCAGGGTCTTGTATCTGGAGGTGGAAGACATTTGCAGTCTGCTGGAGCAAGACCTGCTGCCAACTGGACCTGGTGAGCATGCTTTATCAGTGGCTATCCAAGTCACCATTACCCTCAATTTTGTTGCATCTGGATTCTTCCAGGGCTCTGCTGGAGACATTTGAAGAATCTTGCAGTCGGCAACCCACAAATAAATTATTCATATGACTGATGGCAACTTTGCCAAAGAAGCCAATAATATAAACTTTGCCTGCAATGACACCAGTCAGAGTAAGTGGGCTCTTGGGTTTGCTGCTCTGGCTGTATTCCCACAGGTGCAGGGTGTCATATTTGGACATTGCAAATACTCCAGCTAATAGAGGGTAGTCAGTACAACACTGTTCCCCTGTTGAGCTACTTATTTTAAAACAGATTAAAGGGTTTCGCTTCATGCTACAGTCATAACAGCTGATTGTCGGGCTGGATTTTATGTTGGGCGGACGGGAGCTGGCCAGCAACGTAAAAATCAGTGGCGAACCCGCTTCCATCTATCTGGGGATCCATCCCGCATTTTATGGGTCCCCAGGTTTTAATTGTTCTGAGGCGGGACTTCCACCCGCTTGAGGGAGGAAGTCCCGCCTCATTGAGCTGCCGGGAGCGGTGGCCACTGCTGTGACTGCAGCCCAGCTGACAGCAGATGGAGACCTGGAGCCAGGATTTCAGGTGAGTTTTGGTTGCCTCGCTAGGGGTAATTGTTCATGCCCCGGTGAGGCAAGGGTGGTCGTTTGGGGGGAAAGGGGGGCATGTTGGGTCCTGGGGATAGTTGGGGAAGCGGGGGCAGCCCAATTTGCAGGGCCTACCCCCGGGGCGCTGAGAGGCCACCAGCTTTTACCTGGCGGCCTTCCTTGGCTCCAGGATGCCCGCTTGTCACGCGTAAAATCCGCGTGGAGGCGGGTGAAGGCTGTTAAGTGGTCATTAATTGGCAATTTAAGAGCCTTGATTGGCCTGGGCGGCACATTTATCGCCCCCCCCACCTCGCCCTACATAAAGTGGGACGAAGGCGGGAGTGGGTCGGGAAGGCCTCCTGGAGTCTCCCACTCCATTTTACGTCACACGTCTGCCACCATCTGGCTCGTTGGGGTGTTGTAAAATTCTGGCCGTCATCTCTGTTACACTCATAAGTGAGCCCCTATGCAGTTCCTTGTCTTTAAGCTACTACATCTCTTGAAATTGCACTAACACTGTGATTTCCTGGTCCCCACGATAGATCAAAGTTGCATTTGCTGCTGTGAATAATTATTTAACTGATTTAACCTGGAAAAATGGCATACTATTATCAAACTATACCATTAAATAAATTTGCGCTAGCTATTAGTCACTCTGAAGTGAACATCATAGGGTACAAAAACCTACCCCATAATATAAATGAACCCCAACTGTGGAGTTAGGGTGAAACTACTTTGCACTGATGCTCGTGTTATAAATCACCTGATCTCTTTAAGGAGCTGATAATGTAGTTATGGCACAAATGAGCTAAGCCTAGTCTGGCACTAGAAGGTCAGTGCAATTAAATATTTTTCAGGCACTACCTCTGCGTGACTTTTAACATTCTGAAAGTAATAGGAGGGAGGGAGTGGAAGGTACCAACAATCACTTAAAGGCTGCTGGCAGCATTTGGCGAGCTGGTGATTTTTTTTTGGGTAGAGGGGGAGATGGGGCAGCAAGCAGAGAATGCCAAGTTCTATACCTGTTCTAAATTGATGTTATGTGACTGAAGTGCTATTTAGGCACTCCAGTCACTTTGAGGAGACCCGCTAAGTGTAGCCTTAATGAATCTTGTTTATAGTGATCCAACCCCTGTCATAATAAAAATAAGCAACAACAACAACACCAAAATTAAGATTTAAAAGTTATATTTGTAAAAAAAAGAACCCTACTCATACAGGCCAGGCCATCACACGCTGGTACATCATTTTAAAGGTGAGTCGTGCAGCTTGTGAGCAAGCAATGACAGCACCTCAAGGTCAAGTGTGGGACTCATTTAAATAGAACTTAAGTGTAGAATGAGACTTGTGCTAGAAGCCAGGGCATCCTCAATATTTCTGCTATTTTCTTTTGCCACAAATAACAGTCCGATAGTTCATTCCCACTTTCACAACACGTGCATGCTCTCAGAGATTTTGTGGCACCATCAGGACTTACAGTATGTAATTACATATTGTTATAGCCACGTGATGAGGGGTGTGTGTGTTTCAACTCCCAACTGACCACAACAAATATTTTTTGTTACTAGGATTTTTACCCCTTTTGTTTGATTTGTCAAATAAACAGACAGTGACAGGTTTTCTTGTTTAAAACAGAAGACTAATTATTGTTTGAGCAATGTACATTATCTCGAAATTGTCACAACTGACCCACTCACCCATTCACACATGTACACAGACAGATAGAGAGGGAAAGGGGTAAGTGGTTTGAAGTCAGGTTGGCTTTCGGGGTACCCAGTAAACCTGTTGAATCTTCTCAGAGGTCAAATTCTCTTACAAGTTGCAGGCCTGAGTTGTTTGTAGTCTTCCCTGTTGGTTAAAATTTCAATGTGAAGACAGAGGAAGACTGCCAGTTCTCTGCTGCAGAAGTTGAGGCACAGAACTCACAGCAGGGCACCTTTTCGGTGAGCTGAATTTCCTTCCAGCTCCCAGTGGACAGGCTTTGATAATGTTTTGTTCTGATTCTCTTTCTCTTTCTCCAGAGAGCTACTTTTTAAGTTAAAAGTCTCTCACATCTTGCCTCTGTTGGGTGACGTAGATCTTCCTCCCTGTGATGACTAACAATGGCCTGGGATGTGGCTACTCCACACCTTCTTTGTTTCAGAGGAACCAATTCAATTCAAAAATGTCTCTTGATGGGTGTAATTGGCATCTCTTAGCTTTGGAATGTATCCTTCTGTCCTTGCCATACAGTAAGACAGCTTGAATATACAAGGCCAGATCTTCTGACCTTTGGTGGCCATTATGAAGCACATCGTTCACTTTTTAAAAAGAAGTCAATTTTTATAACTATTCAGTTTGATTTCTTGTATTTTCAATCACTACACTTCACATGAGCGTAACAATTTGCATCCAAAACAGGCAGCCTAGTCCTGGAGGTACAGCTATCATTAATATGGCAACTATTGGCTGGACTGTTGGTGTTAAATAAATTAAAAGCAAAATACTGCGGATGCTGGAAATCTGAAATAAAAACAAGAAATGCTGGAACCACTCAGCAGGTCTGGCAGCATCTGTGAAAAGAGAAGCAGAGTTAACGTTTCGGGTCAGTGACCCTTCTTCGGAACTGACAAATATTAGAAAAGTCACAGGTTATAAGCAAGTGAGGTGGGGGTGGGGCAAGAGATAACAAAGGAGGTGTAGATTGGACCAGGCCACATAGCTGACCAAAAGGTCATGGAGCAAAGGCAAACAATATGTTAAATAAAGATGTACACATGTTGATTTTGTAAAGTTCTTTCCAATTTTATTCAATCTAGTTCCAGCCACACATTATGCTCACTCAACAGCGAGCATCCACTTGATTTTTTAATGCCAGTGTTGCGAACCACACTCACTCATGGTTTCAATGTCTTCCAAACCATCAACTTACTCCTGTCACACTTACATTTAAATCCTGCAGCTGCCATACTGACATTAGGGTAACAACAGAAAATATAGAAAGAAAGAAAGCTAATTAGATCATCAAAGCCATTCCTACAACAGACTATGTACAATTTTTATTCCCTGGGCTCCTTTCAAATGAATTAACCTTCTCAAAGAGGTGATAACGACAAGTAAATACTCTAAGAAAATAAAACTTATTTGGATACCCTTAGGGACTCCCAAAATAATTGACAGAAAACTCCAAAACATCAATCTAATTCTGTAATCTACATTATTCAACACCAGCCACTTACATTTCATAAGTGGTACTCCCATAATCTATCAAGATTGCAGTCATAATATTCCATAATATGTATATTTATCATACATTTCAACACTATTCTTACCCAGGTATTTATCCAGTTGTTTATGAAGGTAAAATTAGAGAGCTAGAGATGCACTGCACCTATGAGGCTGGCCTGTTTGTGAATTCCCTTGCTTGGGTTGTTTATATGATACAGATGCTCTCCCAATGCAGGTCTGTATCTTACAGGGATGTAGGTATAGACTCCTGGCCATTGGCATCAGGCCTTCTGGTTGCTGTTGGTGTCTTCTAGCTGTTGTGTTTCTTTTTCTTATTACTGAAGACAAATGCACCAACCACTCAAATGAGATTGGTAAATCAAATGTAGGTTCTTTATTCATGAAGACTAAGTAGTACATGCACAATCTTGGAGAGCTCTTGACAACGCATCTTACTTGGATGATTACACACTGCAGACTACCTATCATGTGGTACGTTACATCATTTCCTATCTGGCGATGTACATAGATCATAGCCACACCTACTTAAAGGTGTACCACATATCTGGCTGCTGCTCTCCAACACCAAAGATTGTCCTGATAGAAGTACTTCCAAAAATCAAATGATAACCCATGTCCATGAATCTTCAGGCTGCCACCCTCTCAGATCCTAGGAACCACAACAAGTCTCCACATCCATTTGGTCTTCACTCAGTGATCTCCAGGTGCAAAGAAGATGGAAATCTTCCCTAAACTCTCTTGAAAAGGATCCAGTTTCATTTATCCTCTACATTAATTTATTGTTGCTCTCCTGAGCCCCCTGCAAGGCATTCATGTCTTTCAAAGTTTAAGGCATAGAAATCACATTCAGTCGTATAATATTCCAAATGCAGCCATGCCAATAAGTTAGGATAACTGGTTTTGACGTAATTAAATGTCCTTGAGATATATCCTAGTCTTTGATTTGTCTTGTTCATATCAGTCTCACATTGATTAGATCATAAATTGCATACTCCAGTCATCAACTCAGTATCCTGTTTTTTATTTTGTTTGCTTTATGTGATGTTCAAGTTCCCTGAAATTAATTTTAAAACAATTGACATTGTGCCTTAATAGTGACAGTAACTAAGTTATATAAACATTAATAGTGACAGTAACTGGGTAACATAAATCAAATGTACAACTCAGTAACAAATGTTTATTAAAAAAAAAATCACATTGCAAGTGATTTGAATCACAGCTTGCTAGTTTTGTGGTTCAGCGCCACATTGTGGCCTATTTTCTCAAGACCACCCAGCCATTTTGTGTATCTTTGATAGCTGTATGATGTACAATATTCATGAAAGTATGGTCTTGCCATGGATAAAAAATGCTCCCATCAATTGCAGTCTTACCAATCTTAGTAATTTACCTATATTTTAGAGGATTTATAAATTGTGACTTTATACTACAACTGTCTACTTTTCACCTTGCTTGCCAGGGTTGTTCTTTAATATTTTTCAGTGGTAACAGGATGCAAGTTTTATTTACTGTGAAGTAAAATTATCAATATGCATCTACTATCTCCTTGAAAAGGAAAACACCTTTAGGGAAAAATCATTTCCATCATGGAGCAGAAAAAAGTCAGTGTAATCCACGTTGCTATTATTAGTTACTGTTATTAGTTAATGCCTTTCAGCGATAAAATATGCTTATCTTTTTCTAACACTGCTGCTATTTATTAATGTATTACTATAAAAACAATTCATTGTTGTAAAAGGTTGCATTACAATGGGATGCTTGCTATGATTCATACAGCTTTGTCTCTAAAGTATATGCAGCTTTGATGTATTAATCTGAATACCATGGATGAGTTTAAGTTATTATTTAATTATGCAGAATGTTGCTTTAAACCACAATTGTGTCATTGCATGCAAAATAACTAGTCGGGTGTTATTTAAAGCACTTGAAAGCACTCTTATCAATGGTACTCGTCTTGATTTAATGAACGACACACTATGAACCATTTCTCAGTACTCTTATTAAAACTGTATATAAAAGTACATTTGTAATTGAATATTCAGTAAAGTCTCGACATTTTTGAATTCAATTCAAAACAAAAACCTATCTCAAAACATGTGAGGTTAGAAATTCTGTCTGATCATTGACACTAATGAAGATTGTCTGTTCACTAGTTCCTATATTAATCATGATAAAGCTGCTCCACCTGGGTAATGGTATGTATATTCTATTGTTGTGTGGGACAGTAACATTAATTCACAAAAATAAAATCAATATACAGAAACTATTCTCGAATCATACTGTACTTGGACATTTTTGAACTGTCAAATTGGATAAATATTACTCCAAGTTGATGAAATGTATTTGAATCACAAGGATAGAATTTTGACTTTACTGTCTGGGCATTAAAAATCTCCTGGACAGAACACAGAGAAAAATTGGCTGGAAGGATTCCACACCAGTAACAGAACCTGCCTATATTTCCTTCCATTTAAATTAATGGAAGGAAAATCCAATGGGCTGGATAACAATTGTGCAATTGCTCCCTGCCAAGTTTTGCTCCCTGGGAAATGCTTAACATCCAGGTGGAAAAAAAAAATCATTGGCATACCCATTCCTCCAGATCGCCAAAGTGTCTCTGGAGGTTTTCTGATACTATTTGAGTACATGGCAATGTGCTTAGTAGACTGTGGGAAAGCCTCATTCCTTTGTTTAGGTATTGGAATAGCATTGGCATAAATGAGGAAGAAGGATGGGCAGAGAACAACACCCTGGAGAACTCCTGCCATTTGGTAAAACTGAGTGGATATTGCTGACTATTTTAATAGTAATTGAGTGCTTTGCCAGGAAGTTTGATAGCCATCAATCAGCTCACTGGGGATTTTGAATTGAAAGATGTCTTACCATACCCCATTGTTGAAAGCCTTTTCCAAATTCAAGAACATCACCACCTATATGCTCTCTTGTTAAATGCTCAGAGAAAGCTTTGAGAATTGTAGAAAATTGTCACTGATACTTGTTCCTGTTCTGCACTTGGTCTGATATCAATTCTCTTGAGGTGATTTTTCAGGTGGTTTATCTCCGTAATATTGCCTGCCACAGCTCATCTGCTGCTGAAACCCTTGTACATGCCTTTGATACCTCTAAACTTAACTATTCCAATGCTCTCCTGGTTGCTTCACACATTGCATCCTCTGTAAACTTGAGCTGATCCAAAACTCTCCTGCCCGTATCCTAACTCGGACCAAGTTCTGTTCACCCATCACCCTGTGCTCACTGACCGAAATTGGCTCCTGGTCCAGCAACATGGTAATTTTAAAATTCTCATCCTTGTTTTCAATCTCTATGTGGCATTGCCCCTCTCTATCTTTGTAACCTCCTCCAGTTTACAACTTTCTGAGATCTCCGTATTCCTTCAACTCTGTCCTGTTACACAGCACCAATTTTCTTCACTCCACCATTGACAGCTGTGCCTTCAGCTGCCTAGGCCCTAAGCTCTCTGCCTCGTGACATCTCTTTCCTTCTTTAAGAAGTTCCTTAAAAACATACTTCTTTGACCAAGTTTTTGATCATCTGTCCTAATATCTTTTTATGTGGCTGGCTGTCAAATTCCATTTCATAATCGCTCCTGTGGAGCACCTTGGGATATTTTCCTATGTTAAAGGAGTATATCAATACAAGTTGCTGGTGCTGTTTTCTGTAATTATTCTTTCAGCAGCATTGCCAGCCATCTCAGGAGGTTGATAGTTCAGTAATTGCTGGAGTCACTGGAGACTTCACCTGATTTGTGGACCATTGTGACCACAGAGTGATTTCTAGCATCTCAGGAAATGGCCCAGCAACAGCATTAGCAAACACTTTAGCTTTCACCACCATCCTCTTGTCAGATACTTTACTGAGGATACATTTGGTGAAACCATCTGCTTCCTCCACATTCTCTAAATATACACCTTACCCTGAACCAGAGTTCAGCAGCAATAATTGGCTGACCCAAGGTGGTTGCATTGCTTTGCAGTTCATTTTCTCCATTACTTTTATGTACAGTGCTCAGGGGTTGGAATAGTTCTACTTGTGTATGGATATAATGATCTATTTCCTTTTCCTAGTTCCTGTTGAATTCCTGTGATTTGGTTTAGTGCAAAGATAATCATTGATAAACTCAGGTTCCTATGCATGTATCTCTGTACTGTAGCCCAGGGAATGCAGCATCAGGAATATTTTGCATTGGTTCTTCCCTGTAGCTTTGCAGATTTGGTGATAAAATTTGAGGTCTTCCTCTCCTCCAACCTTTTTGCAAATAAGATCTCCACTGTTTCTCATTTGAGAAGTTGTCATGGTTTAGATGGTAGATAGGTCTTCCTGAACTGTTTTAATGAAGTCTTCTCCCAAGTTTATTTTTTATGCAAATCACTCCAGTAATGTGTTGGTGCATCATAATTGTCCGATCGCCACTAGTCTTCATTATAGAATCATAGAAAATTTATGGCACAGAAACAGACCCCTTGGCCCATCATGTCTGTGCCAGCCAAAAAACAATCCACCCAGTTTAATCCCACTTTCCAGCATTTGATCCATAGCCCTGCAGATTATAGCACTTGAGGTGCATATTCAGACTCCATTTGAATGAGTTGAGGGCTTCTGCCTCAGCTACCCTTTCAGGAAGTGAGTTCCAGACCCCTACCACACTCTGGGTGAAAAAAATCTTCCTCATCTCCCCTCTAATCTTTCTACCAATCACATTAAATCAATGTCCCTTAGTAATTGACCTCTCTGCTAAGGTAAATGCAGCCTTTACCTCCACTCTATCCAGACCCTCAAAATTTTGTACACTTCAATCAGATCTCCCCTCAGCCTTCTCTGTTCCAAGGAGAACAACCCCAGCCTATCCAATCTTTCCTCATAGCTGCACTTTATCAGTCCCGGAAACATCCTTGTAAATTTCTTCTGTACCCTGTCTAGTGCAATTACATCCTTGACCAGAACTCCATACAGTACTCAAGTTGTGGCCTAACCAATGATTTATACAATTCCAGCATAACCTCCCTGCTGTCATATTCTATACCTCGACCAATGAAGGAAAGGATTTCATATACCTTCTTAACAACCTTATCAACCTTTCCTGCTACCTTCAGGGATCTGTGGACATTCACTCCAAGGTCCGTCACTTCCTTTACACTTCTCAGTATTTTCCCATTAATTGTGTATTCCTTTGCCTTGTTTGACCTCCCCAAATGCATCACCTCACACTTCTCTAGGTTGAATTCCATTTGCCACTTTTCTATCCATCTGACCAGACCATCAATATCTCCCTGCAGCCTGCAGCTATCCTCCTCACTATCTACCACCTGGCCAATCTTTGTGTCATCTGTAAATTTCTTGATCACGCCCGCTACATTTACATCCAAATTGTTAATATATACCACAAAAAGCAGGGGACCCAGTACTGAGCCCTGTGGAACCCCACTGGATACAGCCTCCAGTCACAAAAACACCCGTCAACAATTACCCTTTGTTTCCTACCACTGAGACAATTTTATATCCACCTTGCTGCAATTCCCCTGGATCCCATGAGATTTTACAACTGTTTTTGCTGCTCTCCTGAGGGGATCAGTCAACTGCTTACCAGCTAGTTATAGATCATCAGGAGTTTTGCCAATGTTCTGATGGATAATGTTCTCTTCTCAAAGCAGCCTGGAGGCAGTTCAAATAACTCTTTTGTAGTCCCCGCCTAGTATACTGGGTGGTTGGAATTGGAAAGAGGTTAAGTGTGAACTGGACTAGCAGATGGCCTCCCCTCACATTCTCCTCAACCCTTGGGGGATGGGTTTTTATGGCTTTTTGCTCCAATCCAATGTTTATCACTTGTTGGGATCAATGGCAAAGGAAAGAAAAGGGAGGAGGTCTTGCTAAGGGAGTTAAAGTAAAAAAACAGGGCCTCATGCATGGTAACCTCAGGTTTACTACCTGAACCACATGCTAATTGGCTTTGGGATTGTCAGATCAGGAAGATGAATGCGTGCTTGAAACACTGTTGTGGAGATAAGGGGTTCCAGTTCATGGGACGTTGGCACCAGGACTGGGACAAGTAGGCAGGTAGAGGTTGTACCACTGGAACAGACTCCATCAGAGCCTGAGTGGGACCAGTGTCCTAGTGGAAAGGATAAATAGGGTTGTGGATAAGACTTTCAACTAGTAAGGTGGGGAGAAGGGATCTGGTGAAAACAACATAAGTCTGATGGTAAAAGAAATAGGAGATGAGAGTAAAGGTGAGATCATGGTGAGGAACAATGGTAACATAAATGGTCAGGAAACAAATACATAGGACACAAGCAGATAAGGACTGTCAAAAAGTAAAGTAAAGGGAATAACTATTAAAGATGAAATAAACTGCCTGTGCAGCATTATATACAGCATCCAAAATAAAATGGGGGAACTGTAGGCAATAATCCATAATAAGGAACCAGATGAAATAGGAATAACTGAAACATGACTACATCAAGAACAAGGCTAACAGCTAAATATTGCAGATTATAACATAATCCGAAAGTATAGTGAAGGAAGGGTGCAATAGCTGTACTAATTAGAGATAACATAGTGGCAGTGGAAAAAAGGGACATATTTAACAGAAGGTTAGAAGCAGAATCCATATAGATTGAAAGAAAAGACAAGAAAGGATTGATCACACTAATGGGGTATACTACAGACTAGCTAATAGTAGAAAGAGGGTGGAGGAAAAAATATGTAAAAATATTTGAAATGAGTAAAGGGCAGAGAATAATAATTATGGGAGATTTTAACTAGCTCCAAATAAACTGCCAAGAAGAAGTTGTGAAAGGGGTGCAGCAAATGGAGTTTTTTCAATAATGTGTGCAGGGCTCCTTTTTTGCCCAGAATGTAAAAAAAATGAGAGGAAGACATGTCGGATCTAGCAGTGGGAAGTAGAACAGGTGAGCGAAGTACGCATAGAGGAACATCTAGGTGTTGTGGAGAAAATAAATTGTCTTGAGTCCACAGGATTGAAGTAACCAGAGTTTTATTTCAAACACTGTGCAGTGGGAGAAACTTTCTGATCAGTCAAACAGTTTCTCAACGAAATCAAGTTTAAAACTTACATTTATAGAACACAATCACCATTACTCATTTGTCCAGACTACCCCCCGACACATTCCAAAGCTGCAGCTTGATCAATAAACTGGATTGGATTGTCTCACTAATCAACCCCCCTGCTGTCTCCTCCCCATCCTTGAGACTTGGTGTTTTCACAGTTTATAATATCCTGTGCCTCCTGCAGTCGCATTCTTATCACAAGGACAGCATGTTTACACAGATGTAAAGGCAATTAGACTTCTGAGTTGTACAGCTTCCTATAACCATCACCACACATCCCATCATGCCCTGGTTCCCCACAACTACAGTGCTACAGCTACAGGGAACAGTGACCATAATTCCGTAAGTTTGAAGGTACTTGTGGATAAGGATAAGAGTAGTCCTCGGGTGAAGGTGCTAAATTGGGGGAAGGCTAATTATAACAATATTAGGCAGGAACTGAAGAATTTAGATTGGGGGCAGCTGTTTGAGGGTAAATCAATATCTGACATGTGGGAGTCTTTCAAACGTCAGTTGATTAGAATCCAGGACCAGCATGTTCCTGTGAGGAAGAAGGATAAGTTTGACAAGTTTCGGTAACCTTGGATAACAAGGGATATTGTGAGCCTAGTCAAAAAGAAAAAGGAAGCATTCGTAAGGACTGGAAGGCTGGGAACAGACGAAGCCCTTGAGAAATATAAAGACAGTAGGAAGGAACTTAAGCAAGGAGTCAGGAGGGCTAAAAGGGGTCATGAAAAGTCATTGGCAAACAGGATTAAGGAGAATCCCAAGGCTTTTTATACATATATAAAGAGCAAGATGATAACCAGGGAAAGGGTTGGCCCACTCAAGGACAGAGGAGGGAATCTATGTGTGGAGCCAGAGGAAATGGGCGAGGTACTAAATGAGTACCCAGGGCCTGATGGGATCTACCCCAGAATACTGAGGGAGGCAAGGGAAGAAATTGCTGGGGCCTTGACAGAAATCTTTGTATCCTCATTGGCTACAGGCGAGGTCACAGAGGACTGGAGAATAGCCAATGTTGTTCTTTTGTTTAAGAAGGGTAGCAAGGATAATCCAGAAAATTATAGGCCGATGAGCCTTACATCAGTGGTAGGGAAATTATTAGAGAGGATTCTTCGGGACAGGATTTACTCCCATTTGGAAACAAATGAACTTATTAGTGAGAGGCAGCATGGTTTTGTGAAGGGGAGGTCGCGTCTCACTAACTTGATTGAGTGTTTTGAGGAAGTGACGAAGATGATTGATGAAGGAAGGGCAGTGGATGTTGTCTCTATGGACTTCATAAAGCCTTTGACAAGGTCCCTCATGGCAGACTGGTACAAAAGGTGAAGTCACATGGGATCAGAGGTGAGCTGGCAAGATGGATACAGAACTAGCTCGGTCATAGAAGACAGAGGGTAGCAGTGGAAGAGTGCTTTTCTGAATGGAAGGCTGTGACTAGTGGTGTTCCGCAGGGATCAGTACCAGGACCTTTGCTGTTTGTAGTATATATAAACGATTTGGAGGAAAATGTAGCTGATCTGATTCGTAAGTTTGCGGAAGACACAAAGGTTGGTGGAGTTGCGGACAGTGATGAGGATTGTCAGAGGATACATCAGGATATAGATCGGTTGGAGACTTGGGCGAAGAAATGGCAGATGGAGTTTAATCCGGACAAATGTGAGGTAATGCATTTTGGAAGATCTAATACAGGTGGGAAGTATACAGTAAATGGCAGAACCTTTAGGAGTATTGACAGGCAGAGAGATCTGGGCGTACAGGTCCACAGGTCACTGAAAGTGGCAACGCAGGTGGATAAGGTAGTCAAGAAGGCATACGGTATGCTTGCCTTCATCGGTCGGGGCATAGAGTATAAAAATTGGCAAGTCATGCTGCAGCTGTACAGAACTTTAGTTAGGCCACACTTAGAATATTGTGTGCAATTCTGGTCACCACACTACCAGAAAGACGTGGAGGCTTTGGAGAGGGTACAGAAGAGGTTTACCAGGATGTTGCCTAGTCTGGAGGGCATTAGCTATGAGGAGAGGTTGCATAAACTCAGATTGTTTTCACTGGAACGACAGAGGTGGAGGGGCGACCTGATAGAGGTTTACAAAGTTATGAGCGGCATGGACAGAGTGGATAGTCAGAAGCTTTTTCCCAGGGTGGAAGAGTCAGTTACTAGGGAACATAGCTTTAAGGTGCAAGGGGCAAAGTTTAGAGGGGATGTGCGGGGCAAGTATTTTACACAGAGGTTGGTGAGTGCCTCGAACTTGCTGCCGGGGGAGGTGGTGGAAGCAGGTACGATAGCGACGTTTAAGAGGCATCTTGACAAATACATGAATAGGATGGGAATTGAGGGATACGGTCCCCGGAAGTGCAGAAGGTTTTAGTTTAGACAGGCATCAAGATCGGCACAGGCTTGGAGGGCCGAATGGCCTGTTCCTGTGCTGTACTGTTCTTTGTTCTTTGTTTGTTCTTTGCTTCCATCTTCCTTCTAAGACTGTTAATGTATCCTAATGCTAAATAATTTACTAATGTTGCCCTACTGGTCCCACTTCATTGGCAATAGCTATCACAGCACAGTAAGGCCAAGATAAAGATTGAGAAGGACATAAGTCAGACAAAGACACAAGTAATAGACTGGAAAAAAGCTGATTTTGAGGGATGAGGGTAGAACTAGGGAAAATATACTGGAAAAAAATGTTGACAACCAGGAAATATTACCGCAGAGGAAAACATTTAAAATGATGATTCATAGAGTCTGGGAGAAATATATCCCACTAAACAACAAGAACAAACCAGACAATATTGACACACCAGGGATAAATAAAGAAATAAGAGTAAAATCGAAATTGAAGGAAAAAGCTTCCATAAGTACATAGATAAAAGGAAAGGATGGAATATGAAAAGATTAGGAAATAAATAAAAACACTATTAGGAAGACAAAAAGAAACTGTGAAATTACATTTATTATTTATTTTTATATGTCTTAATAAGTATTCTACAGACACATAAATAACAAAACAAAAATTAGAACAGAGATAGGGCCACTAGGGGATACATATGCTAAACTCATCAGTAATGACAGCGAAATGGCAGAAATATTGAATAATTACTTTGCTACGATATTCACCAGGGAGATTAACATGGTGGACATGACATTATATCTCTTTTCATCTCTTCTTCTGAAGATATTTAAGATGAGTGGTGAGTGATAAGGTGATTGGGGGCACTGGGGAAGTCCACTAATCAAACTTAAACAGGATAAAACTGCTGATCTGAGCAGCTTGCATCTGCACACATGGAGAAGTTAGGGCAGAGATAGCATTTTACAAATTTGTAAAAAATTTATTACAAAAATGAATAGTGCCAGAGGATTTCTAGTTAAAGGAACCCCTGCAGCGATCAGAGTGGCTGGACTATGCGGTGCGTCCTGAGGGTTCAGCAACCACAGGAATGGAAAGTAGACATGGGAAGGCCTACTACAGGATCTGAGGAACTGAAGTGATGTGATATTTCCTGCAGACAGGAGGAAGAGGCCAGCCTCTCAAGCCAAGCAGGCTTGGATGGAAGTGGCTCAGGAAGTGAGCAGCAAGAGTGCGGTCTCTTGAACCTGAAAACAGTGCCCAAAAGGTTCAATGAGGGCAGGAAAGATGAGTTGCATCCCACTTGCAGGTACCAATGCCCCCATACTCTGATTTGCCCAGCATTCTCCTGCACAGCACTCCTCAAACTAACAAACTTCGCAGCTCCACTCATTTCTCTCCTCACAGCCCCATCTGAACAGCCAACACTGACACTCAGCCTCATCTTATTGACATCTCACACCTATGTCTCATAGTCACCTTCCACAATTAATGTAATTCCCTCCTCTCCACACAATCCACTTCTCACACTCATAATTCTTTTCTTTCTCTCCTTACAGAAGAGAGCGCACAATTCCAGGAAATGCAGAGAACTGGGGGGTTGCCCTGCAGCCATAAACCACCTTGGTGGTCACTGGCACTGGGTGCCCACTGGGTCCACAGTAAAGGAGGTCTTTCTCCAGGAGGCTGCAGATGTCAGCAATGAATTACCGTGAAATCCTGAGCCTCATGAGGTACTGGTGCTCACACAAGTTAAGAAAGCTGATCCTCTGCCTTGAAGACCCTATGTTGGGAGCAATGTTTGCCAGGGCCAGAACTTATGTCCACTTCGCTACTGATGACACCTATGAGGATGCACAGAATGAGAGGGACATCAGATTTGCCGTGCTGGCTGGATTCCCACATGTGCAGGGAATCATAGATTGCACACATGCTAACTAAGGGACCCTCAGGTCACTTAGCAGCATTCATCAACCGAAAAGGATTCTGCTCCATCAATGCTCAATTTGTATGCAACCACTAAAAAATCATCATGAATGTTTTTAGTTTTAGAGATACAGCACTGAAACAGGCCCGTCAGCCCATTGAGTCTGTGCCGACCATCAACCACCCATTTATACTAATCCTGCACTAATTCCATATTCCTCCCACATCCCCACCTATTCCTATATTTCCCTACCACCTACCTATACTAGGGGCAATTGCTAACGGCCAATTTACCTATCAACCTGCAAGTCTTTGGCTTGTGGGAGGAAACCGGAGCACCCGGAGGAAACCCACGCAGTCACAGGGAGAACTTGCAAACTCCACACAGGCAGTACCCAGAATTGAACCCGGGTCACTGGAGCTGTGAGGCTGCGATGCTAACCACTGCGCCACTGTGCCGCCCATAATGTCTGTGCAAGATACCCAGGAAGCTGCCATGATGCCTTCATCCTGCAGCAATCAAGTCTCCCACAGATATTCACACCTCCAAACAGACAGTGGATGGCTCCTTGGGGACAAGGAGGTGATTGATGACACCAATGAGGATGCACAGGAAAGGTACAACTGAAGCCACATGAACTCAAGAGTGCTCATTGAGCAAGTCATTAGGATGCTGAGATGTGATTCAGGCACCTGGACAGATCTTGGCAGGCCCTTCAGTATGCACCAGCAAGGGTGTCCAGAATGATAGTGATGTGATGTGCTGTGCCTTGCACAACAGTGTGCTTTGGAGAGGACTGGAGCTCCAGGAGGAGGAAGCTGGTGATCGTTGCACATCTTGGTCTATGCTGGGTAAATGAGGGTGAAATGAACCTGCAGACGGAGTGCAGCGCAGATACACATGGTCAAGATCGGACAGGTCTGCCCGTTCCAGGATTGACTTCCTGTTTGTGTCCCGTCCCGGTCGGATCCACCGACGTCAAGCTGGTGTTCTTCTCCGACCGCTGCCTCTTACTGGCCGACTGTCACTTACAGGACGACCAGCGGGTTGGCAGAGGGACGTGGAAGCTCAATGCTACACTGCTGACCCCAGAGAACGTTGAGGAACTCAAAGGGGATTACAAAGGTTGGAGGACCGTGAAACCCCTCTTTGAGTCTCCAGTTCACTGGTGGGAAGCGATTAAGGAGAACATCAAGAGGTTCTTCATCCACAAAAGTGTTCAGAGGGCGAGAGAGAGACAGAGGGAAATGTCCCGACTCCAGAAAAGTATGCAAAATCTGCTCCGGTTGCAGTCAATGGGGGTCGAGGTCAAGGAGGACCTCCAAGAGGTGAAGAGCCAGCAGGCCTCGCTCTTTGCCAAGGAGGCCTCCAAGATCATCTTCCAGTCTAGAGTCCGCTCCATTGAGCAGGATGAGACGTGCTCACGTTACTTCTTCCAAAAGGTACAGAGAGAGAGCTCTGTTATCAGCAGCCTGAAGGAAGAAGATGGCTCGGTAACGTCTTCACAGTCTGACATACTAAGGATCAGCAAATCCTTTTATACTGGGCTGTATGACGCGAAGCCCACAGACAGCAGAGCCTCCCAGTCCTTCCTGTCATCTATCACAGAGGTCTTAGATGACGGCAGGAGGGAAAGACTGGACAAGCCGCTAACTCTGGACGAGCTGACAAAGGCCGTCGAGTCCTTCGAGACGAGTAAAACTCCCGGAAGCGACGGCTTACCGGTCGAGTTGTACTCAGCCCTGTGGGACTGGGTCGGCCTGGACCTGCTGGAAGTATACGAGAGTATGCTCCTGGCCGGCAGCATGTCACAATCTATGAGGAAAGGCATCATCACCCTCATTTACAAGCGGAAGGGGGAGAGGGCAGAAATCAGAAATTGGCGGCCCATCTCACTGCTTAATGTTGACTACAAGATTCTGTCCAAAGTCATAGCCAGTCGAGTCAAGTCAGCTCTGGAGTTGGTGATCCACCCCGATCAGACCTGTACTGTACCCGGCAGGAAGATCTCTGATAGTCTCGCGCTACTCAGGGATACGATCGCCTACGTACGGGACAGGAGGGTGGACACCTGCCTCATCAGCCTGGACCAGGAGAAGGCTTTTGACAGGATATCGCACACCTACATGATGGAGGTGCTTTCCAAAATGGGGTTTGGGGAGGGAATCTGCAATTGGATCCAACTGCTCTACACAAACATCAGTAGCGCAGTCTCAATCAATAGGTGGGAATCGGAAAGTTTCCCGATCCAATCTGGAGTCAGACAGGGCTGTCCTCCCTCCCCGGTCTTGTTTGTTTGCTGTATTGAACCCTTTGCTGAGTCTATTAGGAAGGATGCGAGCATAAGAGGGGTGACAATCCCAGGCAGCGGAGGCACTCAGGTTAAAACCTACCTGTACATGGATGACGTCGCCGTCTTCTGCTCGGATCCGCTGTCCGTGCGCAGACTGATGAGCATCTGCGACCAGTTCGAACTGGCCTCGGGAGCCAAAGTTAACCACGGCAAGAGCGAGGCCATGTTCTTTGGGAACTGGGCTGACCGATCCTTTGTCCCCTTCACCGTCAGGTCAGATTACCTGAAGGTGCTGGGGATATGGTTCGGAAGGGCTGGGGCGTGCATCAAAACCTGGGAAGAGCGAGTAGCCAAGGTACAACAAAAGTTGAGCATGTGGGGGCAGCGATATCTCTCCATTGTGGGTAAGAACCTGGTCATCAGGTGTGAGGCGCTCACGTTGTTGCTGTACGTGGCGCAGGTCTGGCCCATACCCCACTCCTGCGCTGTGGCAGTCACCCGAGCCATTTTCCGCTTCATCTGGGGATCTAAAATGGACCGGGTCCGGAGGGACACGATGTTCAAATCTCTGGACAAGGGTGGGAAAAATGTACCCAACGTGGCCCTCATCCTGATGACCACCTTCGCGTGCGGCTGCATCAAGCTGTGTGTAGACCTCCAGTACGCAAACTCCAAGTGTCACTATGTGCTGAGGTTCTATCTGTCCCCGGTGTTGCAAAGGATGGGCCTGGTCACATTGCCGCGGAACGCTCCATGCAGTTGGGCCGTGCCGTACCACCTATCCTTCGTGGAGCAGTTTCTGCGGGAAAACACCTTTGACCACCGGTCCATCAGGCAGTGGTCTGCACGGAATGTCCTCAAGGCCCTACGGGAAAAGGAGACGGTGGATTCTGTTGGATGGTTCCCCGAGCAGACCGTCAAAGTCATTTGGCGGAATGCCTCATCACCAGAACTTTCAAACAAGCACCAAGACGTAGCTTGGCTGGTAGCGAGAAGGGCCCTCCCCGTCAGATCCTTCATGCACACCCGACGTCTCGCATCCTCCGCACAATGCCCCCGCGGTGGCTGTGGTGGGGAAGAGACGGTCGCCCACCTCCTCCTGGAACGTGTCTTCGCAAAGCAGGTGTGGAAAGAGATGCAGTGGTTTTTGTCAAGGTTCATCCGAAGCAGCTCTGTAACACAGGAGTCTGTGCTCTACGGGCTGTTCCCAGGGACGCACACTGAGACAAACATCAACTGCTGCTGGAGGACTATCAATTCGGTGAAAGACGCCCTTTGGTCTGCCCGAAACTTGCTGGCCTTCCAGCGCAAAGAGTTGTCCACCACCGAATGTTGCAGACTGGCACATTCCAAGGTCCAGGACCACCTGCTGAGGGACGCACTAAAGCTTGGGGCAGCCGCAGAAAAGGCTCAATGGGGAAAGACCACAGTGTAAGGTCCCCCCACCAAGCTGAACTGAGGGGCTGGATCCATGGGAAACCCCTCAAACTGTATCGGGAAAATTTTGTGTGCTGTAAATATAAATATGTATATGGCATGACAATGAAATGGAAGGGTTGTGAGGCAACTCATGATTGTATTGAAGGAAACTGATCATCTTTGCACTGTTTGTATTTTTTGACTTGATGCTGTTTTAAACTGTTTGGGAATGTAATTTTTACAGATTTTTATGAATAAAGTATATTTTGGAAATAAAAAAAAAATCTTCAGAGGAGGAGGAAAAGCAACAGGAAAAGCAGAAGGAAGAGGAGCCGAATGTGGGAAGGGCGCCACTAGCCATTTGCTAAGCTGTCTGGGATGCCCCGGACAGATTAATTCATGCATGCTTCAGCTAATCTGAGGCAATGCAGCCATCTGGCTCTCCAATTCTGAATACCCACAACCCTCCAGAACCCCCAGCACAAAGCAGGCTCACAATCAACAATTCATCCCTCTGACAGATGCCTACTGTTCCTCTTTTGCTGTTGTTATACCATTCCTTACAAGGCAGAAGGTCAAGGCAGGTGACAGGCAAAAATTTCAAGCCAGGAAAATACAGCTTTGAAATGAAGTTTATGGTAGATAAACAATGAAAAGAAAAATAGCAATGCCACATTGCTAAACATCCAATCGAATACTTTAATGCAACTTCAAATCCTTTCTCTTGCTTTTCCGATTACTGCTGTGCAGTGAAACCTGTGTGGCTTCAGCAGAGCTAGAGGCAGGCTATTCTGACTGCTCAGATGTTTATGGCGATGTCTTTGGCCACTGGGACAGGAAGCAGCATGTGGGACTCTGATTGGGGAAGGTGTGGGTGCAAGGGGTCAGGTGTCAAAGTGCTTTGAGCAGACTCCCCACTGCCAAGTCCCATTTCTCCATCTTCTGCCCTCCTACACTTCCCTGCTAGCCAAGAACCGGAGAGCACTTGCTGCACTTCAGTGGGGTGCTGAACATCCAAGATGAGGCTTTCCTCAATCCTGCTTAGGGTAGCAGTTTAAGTGTGCAGGTCATTGATGAGGCTAGTATGTACTCGGTTGTCTGCTGCATCTGAAGCTCCATGCAAATGGCCACTCTTTCCATGAATGTAGACATGAGCCTGGGACATTATTATACTCATGCTAGAGATGGACTCCTGCAATCTCTCTTCAATGCTGCGTAGTGCCTCTGGAAATGCTGACAGAACTTCACACATTTCCTGCTGCTGCTCCAGAAGCGTTCTCTTCATTGAGGACCCCCGAGACTCAGCATCTGCGCCCAGCTGAGAAGAGCTTGGAGAGTACTGTGCCCTCTGGGGACTCTCCACTGTTGTTCTTGCCTCCACCTCTTCCTTCTGCTCACTTGCGGTGTGTGCTTTGCCATGTGGCACCCTAACTACCTATCTTGGCCCATTGCTGTGTGTGCTTCTGAGCTGGGTAGACTGTGCACATGAGTCATGTGAAGGTGCTTCCTCAGAGTCCATGACCTCTTCTGAGGTGTTTTCCTCCTCCTCAAACACCAGCTCCCAAGGGATACTTGTAGGACCTGTGGGAGATGAAAGACATGAATTTGAACTGATAAGGTGAGAGGGCTCGAACGCATCATTGTGGACATCATCACATCAAGACAACTTGAGTGAGTTTGTCTGCCATGTGACTGTTATATCTAATTCTGTCACCATGTAGCCGGGAGAACCCCATCTGTCCATTGCCAAAGGCCAGGCATTCGGAGACCTGGCTTATCTTTAGCACATCCTCCTCCGCAGGTGTCAATATAGCGATGATTGGAGGGCCATCTGCGGTTCTCTGCCCCTCCGTGGTGTTCTGTCCTCATTTCTCCTGCAAGGAGAAAAAGAAGAGACTAATGAGTGCGAGAAGTGGAATGTTTTAAGATGGAAAGGCAGCGTCATTTATGGAGCGTCATTGTGAGGATGGGTCTGATAATGTACTAAGAAAAGGGTGAGTGTCAGTTGCGGCTGATCAGATGGGGATGTGAGGAGGTACCTGGACATAGAGGAATGAGTGTAGTTCAAGGTTCGTTGATCTGAGGAAAGATGTGCAGGAGAAAGCTGAGGAAGGCAGAATGAGGGGGTTTGTACTTGAAGGTGCCATACCACTCACCTTACATGTCCTGATCAGGTCATTAAACCTCTTGTGGCATTGTAAGGTACGAGACTCAGGTTACTGACCTTAGAATATAGAACATAGAACAGTACAGCACAGCACAGGCCCTTCAGCCCACGATGTTGTGCCGAACCTTTAACCTACTCTAAGATCAAACTAACTACCTACCCTTCATTCTACTATCATCCATGTACTTATCCAAGAGTCGCTTAAATGCCCCTAAGGTATCTGCTTCTACTACCACCACTGGCAGCGCATTCCACACACCCACCACTCTCTGTGTAAAGAACCTAGCTCTGACATCTCCCCGAAACCTTCCTCCAATCACCTTAAAATTATGCCCCCTGTTGATAGCCTTTTCCACCCTGGGAAAAAGTCTCTGACTATCCACTCTATCTATGCCTCTTATCATCTTGTACCCCTCTATCAAGTCACCTCTCATCCTTCTTCGTTCCAATGAGAAAAGCCCTAGCTCCCTCAATCTCTAAAGCTTCCACATCCTTCCTATAATGAGGCAACCAGAACTGAACACAATATTCCAAGTGTGGTCTAACCAGGGCTTAATAGAGCTGCAGCATAACCTCACGGCTCTTAAACTCAATCCCCCTGTTAATGAAAGCCAACACACCATACGCCTTCTTAACAACCCTATCAACTTGGGTGGCAACTTTGAGCGATCTATGGACATGGACCCCAAGATCCCTCTGTTCCTCCACACTGCCAAGAATCCTGTCTTTCAGCCTGTATTCCGCATTCAACTTCGACCTTCCAAAATGAATCACTTCACACTTTTCCAGGTTGAACTCCATCTGCCACTTCTCAGCCCAGCTCTGCATCCTGTCAATGTCCTGTTGCAACCGACAACAGCCTTCCACACTATCCACAACTCCAGCAACCTTCGTGTCATCGGCAAACTTGCTAACCCAGCCTTCCACTTCCTCATCCAAGTCATTTATAAAAATCACAAAGAGCAGAGGTCCCAGAACAGATCCCTACAGAACACCACTGGTCACCGAGCTCCAGGCTGAATACTTTCCATCCACTACCACCCTCTGACTTCTATGGGCCAGCCAATTTTGTATCCAGACAGCCAACTTTCCCTGAATCCCATGCCTCCTTACTTTCTGAATGAGCCTACCATAGGGAACCTTATCAAATGCCTTGCGAAAATCCATATACACCACATTCACTGCTCTTCCTTCATCAATGTGTTTTGTCACATCTTCAAAGAATTCAATAAGGCTTGTAAGGCATGACCTGCCCCTCACAAAGCCATGCTGACTGTCTCTAATCAAACCATGCTTTTCCAAATAATCATAAATCCTGTCTCTCAGAATCCTCTCCAATAACTTGCCCACTACCGACGTAAGACTGACTGGTCTATAATTCCCAGGGTTATCCCTATTCCCTTTCTTGAACAAGGGAACAACATTTGCCACCCTCCAATCATCCGGTACTACTCCAGTGGACAGTGAGGACACAAAGATCATCGCCAAAGGCGCAGCAATCTCTTCCCTCACTTCCCGTAATATCCTTGGGTATATCCCGTCTGGCCCCGGGAACTTATCTGTCCTCATATCATTCAAAATTTCCAGCACATCCTCCCTCTTAACCTCAACCTGTTCGAGCATATCAGCCTGTTCCACGCTGTCCTCACAAACGACCAGGTCCCTCTCACTAGTGAATACTGAAGCAAAGTATTCATTTAGGACCTCCCCTACCTCCTCCGACTCCAGGCACAAGTTCCCTCCACTATCCCTGATCGGCCCTACCCTCACTCTGGCCATCCTCTTGTTCCTCACATAAGTGTAGAACGCCTTGGGATTTTCCTTAATCCTACCCGCCAAGACTTTTTCATGTCCCCTTCTAGCTCTCCTAAGTCCATTCTTCAGTTCCTTCCTGGCTACCTTGTAACCCTCTAGAGCCCTGTCTGATCCTTGCTTCCTCAACCTTAAGTAAGCTTCCTTCTTCCTCTTGACTAGCTGTTCCACATCTCTTGTCATCCAAGGTTCCTTCACCCTACCATCCCTTCCCTGCCTCATCGGGACAAACCTATCCAGCAGTCGCAGCAAGTGCTCCCTAAACAACCTCCACATTTCTGTCGTGCATTTCCCTGAGAACATCTGTTCCCAATTTATGCTCCCCAGTTCCTGCCTAATAGCATTGTAATTCCCCCTCCCCCAATTAAATATTTTCCCATCCCGTCTGCTCCTGTCCCTCTCCATGACTATAGTAAAGGTCAGGGAGTTGTGATCACTATCACCGAAATGCTCTCCCACCGAGAGATCTGCCACCTGGCATGGTTCGTTGCCAAGCACCAAGTCCAACATAGTCTCCCCTCTAGTCGGCCTATCTACATATTGAGTCAGGAAACCTTCCTGGACACACCTGACAAAAACTGCTCCATCCAAACTATTTGCACTAAGGAGGTTCCAATCAATATTAGGGAAGTTGAAGTCACCCATGACAACAACCCTGTTACTTCTGCACCTTTCCAAAATCTGCCTCCCAATCTGTTCCTCCATGTCTCTGTTGCTATTGGGGGGTCTATAGAAAACTCCCAACAAAGTGACTGCTCCTTTCCTGTTTCTGACTTCCACCCATAATGACTCAGTAGACAAACCCTCCTCGACGACCTCCCTTTCTGCAGCTGTGATACTATCCCTGATTAGCAATGCCACTCCCCCACCTCTTTTACCTCCCTCCCTATTCCTTTTGAAACATCTGAATCCCGGAACATCCAACATCCATTTCTGCCCCTGTGATATCCACGTCTCCGTAATGGCCACAACGTCGAAGCTCCAAGTACTGATCCATGCTCTAAGTTCATCACCCTTATTCCTGACACTTCTTGCATTAAAATAGACACACTTCAACCCATCATACTGGCTGCAACTTTGCCCTGTCAACTGTCTAACCTTCCTCACAGACTCTCTGCACTCTGTATCTGCCTGTTCAACAGCTACCCCATCCACTGATCCGTGGCTCCGGTTCCCACCCCCTGCCAAACTAGTTTAAACCCTCCCGAAGAGCTCTAGCAAACCTCCCGCCCAGGATATTGGTGCCCCTCCAGTTCAGATGCAACCTGTCCTTCTTGTACAGGTCCCACCTTCCCCAGAAGGTATCCCAATGATCCACATATCTGAATCCCTCCCTCCTACACCTTCTTGGTAACCTCCAGTCACACTTGCTTGTTCTCTGCAGCAGGCTTCTTCCTCCCATCTGCAGAGAAAAGATTCTCCCTGCAGGCTCTCAAAGCCCATAGCATAATGTCCAGGGACGCATCTGAGAACTGTAGTGCAGTCTTTGCAAATTGACTCTCCCTCTCTCAAGTTTCTGACTGAGTTTTGAAAGTTCTGCAATGCTCCCATTGTGACCTTTGCAGGGTTCTTTTAAATGGTGGAACTGAAACAGACTGCTGGGAATCGTGATCATGCTCACCATTCTAAATGGTCAGGAAATTTGGAAGTCAGATGTAAATACTGTGGCTGAGTTAAAAAGCTATTGACAAATGCACTGCTGAAACATCCAGGTTCCTGACACACTGCTGGCCTCCCCTGCTGCAAGTGGGTCTGACACTTAAAATTCAGTCTTATATTTCAAAGTTAAAAGCTCATATATTTTGATCGATCTCCAGTTTTTATTTTACCCATGTGCACCATATTATGTCATTAATTGTCATATGTTGCATTTAGGCAATAACTAAATGAAGACATGTAGTTATCATAACTTTCAAGGCACCAGAGATGGCTTTGGATCAAACAATGGACCCTGGTGCACTAAAACTTAGATGAACATAGACCATTGAGTTCATTATTTCCAGTAAATAATTCTATATTTTGTGTTCACAATTTTAAATGCATTTTCAGTTGCTTTCCGAGACTCTATTAACTTCACAGTAGCAGTTTTGATTAGGTGCTGAGAGATGAGCAAAACCATTTATTGGAGATTTAAAATGCTGCTCATGCAATCCTTATAATCTAATAGATAGTACTACAATTTTAATAGCTTTCGAGTATGGCCGGAAATGTCTTCACACAATGTGCATAAATATGTAGTTTTCTACTTTATACTCAAACCAATGTTTTAGTGCACTTCAAATATTTTTTTCCAAGTTGTTATATTTTTGCATTAATTTCTAAATTAGATCTGACTCCGTGTAATTTATCTCACCTGCAGAAAGCTGCTGTCAATTGAGATGGGTGCAATGATACAAAGTTAAGTTACGTGATTTATTTAATTCAGTGTCTAAACTGTGTCTAAACAATGCCTGAACTGTTTTTGTCCCAATCACTAATCTATTTACCAGAAATGCTTTGTTAATCTATTAATCAAGGCATTTATGAAACTCAAGTTGAACATATTTGAATAAACTATTTGGTCATTAATTTGTGTATTGCAAATGCAATTTATTTCATTTATTCAGTTGTAAAAGATTAAGATCCTTTTATTATATGATATAGAGATGATTGGCATCCTTCCATCTGCAAGAAATGATGGGAATGAAACTTCAGAACCTTTGTGAAGTCAAATGCAATCATCGGTTGCGCTTCTTTTGATGGCCGAACAAGCCGATTCTGGAAAGGCAAAGTCTGCCACAAGTGTCACACATAAAGTTGTCCTTTACCAGTGGTGAGAGATGATTTCTGCTGATGCCTTGTTTGCAAGCCTGCTTTGGAGCTTCTGAAACCGCAAGTCGTCATGGTGACAAGTTCCTGCCTACAGTTGGTGTCACCATTCACATTGAGCATCAGCTAGAGTTTCCCACTCGTCATGATTGATGTTGAGGGCTTTCATGTCTCCTTTGACAGTATCCTTGAATCGGAGCTTTGGGTGTCCTGCTGGTCTCTTGGCATGGGCTACCTCCCCGTATAAGCATATCCTTGGGGATGCAGCCATCTTCCATCCTGCGTACATGCCCAAGCCAGCAAAGTCGTCTTTGCTTGATTAGTGCTAGCATGCTTGGCAAGGTTGTCCTAGAAAGCACTGCTTCACTAGTGAATTTGTCTTTCCACGTGATGCCGAGGATGCATTGTAGACACCGGAGATGGAAGCTATTGAGCCTTTTTTCTTGGTAGGTATAAGTTGTTTCGCTGCCATACAGTAATGTGCTGAGGATACAGGCTTTGTAGATAAGCATCTTGGTACTGCGGGTCAATTTGTTGTTTTTCCATACCGTTTTGTTAATCAGCCAAAGTTGGTGGCTGCCTTTCCAATGCGTGTGCTGAGCTCTTCATCAAGAGACAGGTTATCTGTCACCGTAGATCCAAGGTAGCAGAATTTGCTGATTGCTTCCAGTGGTGTGTTGTTGAGCCTAATCACAGGTGGAGACACAACACCCTGTCCCATAACTGCCGTTTTCTTGACACTGATGGTGAAGGAGGAAATAACACAGGCATGGAATAGACAATCTATGAGCCTTTGGAGCTGGTCTTCTGTCAGGGCAACTAGTGCAATATCATCAGCATACAGAAGTTCTCTGATCAGGACATGCCGCACTTTTGTCTTGGCTTTCAGTCTTAATAAGTTGAGGAGTTTCCCGTCTGATCGTGTGTGGAGATACCCTCCTTCCATGCTGGCAGAGAAAGCATAGGTCAGGAGGAGAGAGAAAAAGATATAACACAGAGTAGGGGCTAAGACGCAGCTCTGTTTCACCCCATTTTTCATCTCAAAACTGGTCAGAGGTGGAGCTGTCAAACCGAATGGTGCCATGCATGTGATCATGGAAGGACCGCATGAGATGGCGAAACTTGGGAGGACAGCCAATTTTGTCTCGTATCCAGTAGAGGCCTGCCCTGTTCACAGTGTCTAATGCTTTTGTGAGATCCACAAAAGCAAAGTAGAGTGGTGTTTGTTGCTCTCTGCACTTCTCTTGAAGCTAAAGTAGGGCGAAGATCATGTCTACTGTGGATCTGCCTGCTCTGAAGACACATTCTGCCTCTGGGTATATTCTGTTGACTAGTTGATTGTGCCTCATTAGAATGACTCTGCCAAAGGCCTTCCCAGTGACACTGAGGAGATTCCCTCGTTGTTGCAATATCCTCGATCACCTTTGTTCTTGTATAATGTGATGATATTTGCATCATGCATATCCTGTGGGACAGAGCCTACTTTCCAGCAGAGGAGGAAGAGGTCATGGAGGTATGGCAGCAGGTGGGCCTTTCCACTCTTGAATAGCTCAGCAGATATATTATCCTTTCCAGGTGCTTTCTTTGCTGCTAGGAGTCAAGGGCCTTCTCAAGCTCAAATAATGAGCGTTCTACATCAAGCTCATACATGACAAGTAGCAGCAGAATATCATCAGGCACAGGCAGAGAGATATCCATCTGACGTGTGTATAGCTTGGAGTAGTGCTCTAGCCAGGTATAGCGATATCTGAATAATATGTGATGTTACAAATAGGCAATTTTGCTGCAGTGCTTTTAAAAAAGAGATCATATGGAGTTCTGATGAAAGGTCATCGACCTGAAACGCTGAGCTCAATTTTACAAGCCCCTCGACGTGTGGGTCACGGCGGCGGGGAGGGGGCCAGTAAAATTCTGCGGTGAGAGGCCCGCCTTGACTCACAACGTTGAGAAGGGCCTGCCACATATTACTGGTGGTGGGAGGACCTTGGTGCGGCCCACCCTACCGCCAAGCAGCAGGGCCTTCATCTAAATATTTAAATTAACCTTAAACAGGTGTTAATGAACTTATTTTGCTTTTATTTTAGTGTATAATTTACTGCCACTTCTCTTCCAGGAATGCCTACCTTGAAGAAGTTCTGCTCTTCTCTCCGACGGGATTTTCGTTTGTCTCTTTTACCTTGTTCACCTTCATTGCTTTCTCAATCTTCAGTCCTGTAACGGTAACACCTTACCTGTACTAATGCTTTGTCTTTCAACACACCATTAACATATTGTTTGCCTTTGCTCTATGACCTTTTGGTCAGCTATGTGGTCTTGTCCAATCTACACCTTCTCCTTTGTTATCTCTTGCCCCACCCCCACCTCACTTGCTTATAACCTGTGACATTTCTAATATTTGTCAGTTCCGAAGAAGGGTCACTGACCCGAAACGTTAACTCTGCTTCTCTTTCCACTGATGCTGCCAGACCTGCTGAGTGGTTCCAGCATTTCTTGTTTTTATTTCAGATTTCCAGCATCCACAGTATTTTGCTTTTATTTTAATGAACTTATCTGCTGGCGGCGGTTGTCCCACGCCGATTTTGCGGCCGCCAATCGCACCTCACGCGTCTTCGGAACTCTGTACGGAGTTCCAAGGTGACAACCTGGAGGGGAGGGGGGAGGAATAAAATTTTCAGGCGGGAGGGGCGGGGGTGCGGGGTAAACAATTTTTATTGGCTGTGGGGATGGTAGGAGGGGGTTGAAGGGCAAATGTGAGAAGGTTGGCGGGGAAAGTTCAGGTCGGGCATAAACTAAGTTCTGGTAATATAGGGCAATGCAAAGACCATTGGGGTGGTTTGAGGAAGGGCTTCCATCACATAAGTATTTAATAAAAATTAATACTAATACACCTTTAAAAGTTTAAATCGTTGCTAAGGGGTTAAAGCCCTTTAAAAATGGCACTGGCGCCTGCGCGGTGGTGCAGGACGCCATTGCTGGGGACACAGCGGCCGCCCCCTCTACGTCATCGGGGGTGGCTGCTCCACCCCCTCTATTTAAATCAGCCCCGCTCATAATATCGCGGGGGCTATGTGGCGGCACTTCCATGTCGGAAGGCTGCTGAGTTCAAGGCACGCCACCGCAGAGCACAGCATGCTAATAAAATCCAGCCGGTTAACTCTGCTTTTCTCTCCACAGATGCTGCCAGATCTGAGTATTTCCAGCACCTTCTGTTTTAATTTCAGATGGAGTGCATTGTTTGAGGGTTTAAAGTAAGATGTCCTGTGTTCTTCTGAGAAAATTAGTGATAATGTAAATGCAAATTAATGCAAGGAGCTAGTCTAATTTCTTAACCTAATTTTATTTGTCTGATAATCTATAAATGGCATCAGGCTGCGCAGATGAAAAAATGGCTCTGCTTCTATAGGATGTTTTGTGTGTCAGTTGCAAGGAGCTGTTTGTAGTTTGAAGTGCATACTGTTTATAATTCTGAATGCGATCTGATCAAGTTTTACCTGATCACTCAACTTCATTGTTGATTGCATTTCTGGTTGTAATCTCAACAGGTTTAGCTGTGAAACTGAATTCATAGGAAAATATGTGAATAGCAGTAGGAATCTTACTGTAGTTCTGAAATTCTTCCTTGAATGTTGGATTAGATGAGGAAGAACAGTGTCAATTATGTCATGTTTGCATACATCATATCTGACAAAACTGAAACTGCAAGGAATAAAAGAGGATAATGTCAAGCAGAATTTGACCATTCACAGCCAATGTTGTTTTTAAAAGAATTTCTCAGGTGTTTAATGTAATTAAAGTTTAATCAACCCCTTAACAAAATTGATTATTGTTATGCTTAAACTTATGCTTGTTAGCATCTTGAATTTATTCTGTCCATTTTAATTATATAGGGTGCAAAATTCATATCTGAAGCACCCACTTTTTGGATGGTTCAAAGTGGCGACTGTAGCTCACGCGCAAACTTCTGGTGCAAGTCACGCCATCCCTCATATTGGTGAGGACGTTAGCACGCAAGCAAGGAATGTCTGCCGGAAGTATGCGGAGTAGGCAGATCATGAAGTCAATCTTGTGTAACATTGATTTGATGCCACTATGGAGCTCAAAGCGCCACCTAATGCTCTGTATTCAGCTCACATAGATGAACATGCATTCAGCAGCAGGAAGGAACCCCACCAGTGCTATTTAAAGAGAATATCAATTGCATTCAGGTTCATTGTTGAGTGATTTCTACAAACAGTTACTATGATTGGACAGATGATTGGTGCTTTCTAGAGTTCTTTAAGGTGTTCACAGAATCACAGAATCGTTACAGCGCAGAAGGAGGCCATTTGGCCCATTGTGTCCATACCAGCTGTCTGAAAGAGCAACTCCCTCAGTTCCATTCCCCTGCCTCATCCCCATAACTCTGCACATTCTTCCTTTTCATATAACTGTCCAATTCCCTTTCGAATGCTTCAATTGAACCTGCTTCCACCATGTTCTCAGGCAGCACATTCCACATCTTAACCACTTGCTGCGTGAAAAAGTATTTCCTCATGTCACTTTGCTTCTCTTACCAAATACTTCAAATGTCTGCCCTCTCATTCTCGATTCTTTCACGAGTGGGAACAGTTTCTCACTGTCTACTCTGTCCTGACCCCTCATGATTTTGAATACCTCTATCAAATCACCTCTCAGCCTTCTCTTCTCCAAGAAAAACAGTCCTAACTTCTCCAATCTATCTTCAGAACTGAAATTCCTCATCCCTGGAACCATTCTCGTGAATCCTATCTGTCCTCTCTCCAATGCCCACACGTTTTTCCTAAAATGCAGTGCCCAGAATTGCACGCAATACTCCAGCTGAGGCCGAACTAGTGTCTTATACAAGTTCAACATAACTTCCTTGCTCTTGTACTCAATGCTCCTATTAATAAAGCCCAGGATACTGTATGCTTTATTAACCACTCTCTCAATCTATCTTGCTGCCTTCAATGACTTATGCACATGTACCCCTAGGTCCCTCTGCTCCTGCACCCCCTTCAGAATTGTACCCTTTATTCCATATTGTCTCTCCATGTTCTTTCTACCAAAATGAATCACTTCACATTTCTCTGCATTGAACTTCATCTGCCATCTGTCTGCCCATTCCACCAACTTGTCTATGTCCTTTTGAAGTTCTACACTATCCTCCTCACAGTTCACAATGCTTCCAAATTTTGTATCATCTGCAAACTTTGAAATTGTGCCTGTACACCAAGGTCTTGGTCATTAATATATATCAGGAAAAGCAAGGGTCCCAACACTGAACCCCAGGGAACTCCACTACAAACCTTCCTCCAGCCCGAGAAACATCCATCAACCACTACACTTTGTTTCCTGTCACTCAACCAATTTCCTATCCATGTTGCTACCGTTCAAGTCTACTGGGAGTGATGTGGCAGGTGCTGAAGGACTTTGTCCTGACTTCAAGGCTTCCACGCAAACCAGTTGCTCCCAGACATGGGGTACAGTAGTGGGTATTCACTTTGACATACAACATGCATGGAGAATGAGCAGAAATAGAACAAGGCACGCTGCTAGAGGAGGGAGGAAGAGCAGGAAGGAGGGAAGGGCTTTCAGCAGCAGCAATATCTGCCCAGCGTGTTCATGGGGCAATTTTTCTACCTGAGCCTCAGCAAGGAACAGTCTGTGAAACATGTGCAATTCAGTCAGGATGTCCTCTCTAACATCAGCCATCTGCTGCAGCTACAACTGCAACCTCAGCAGAGTAAGGACTGTATTGCCAATGGCCAGAAACTTTTATGCATGGGCTCCTTTCAGACTCAAACTGGAGGTATTTGCAACATCTCTGCTTGTTGCATAAGGGAGGTCATTGAGGCTATCTATTCAAATAAAGTTGACTATATTTCATTCTCTCTTGCCTAAGGACAGCGGGTGGAACAAGCACATGGTCTCATGAAGATTGCAAACTTCCCCATGGTGCAGGGTGTCAATGATGGCATGCACACCGCTTTGCAAGATGGAGCTGGAGAGTATGGATTGAAAGAGTACCACTGGCAATATAGGAGAAGGACGTACATTTTGGGAGATAATCTCCCCTCCCCACACCCCCCAAACAATTAACAGGCCCCATGAACACCTTAGTGAAGAACTCTGTGTTGGAAGGATGTGCTTTAACAAAGAGTCAATAACAAAGATGTGTGCCCTACTACATAAAGACCAAGGTCATCTGTCTCTAAATTTCTGCCTGTGGCTGTGAAGATCACAACTACAGTCAAGTTTTATAGTACAGTATAATTTTAAGGAATTTGGAGAAAAATGGTCATTTTAACTAGATACAAGAAATCTGGAGAAACAATGTAAATATTGTTTACACCATTTCACTAGTCTTTCCATGGATTGTCCACTGAAGTTATGGTAAATGATCAGGAGAAACTGTACAGAAATTCTATCCCTTAATTTCCAAGCACCGCCAGTTCATTGCTCCTAGTTTACATGGAATTTATGTTAATGAACTACCAAAGCATATCCAACTGAGCTGACCATTAAAAGCAAAACCTTAATTTCATCACTAGTTACTGTTAGTAAAAGCATACTCTTTTGTAATAGACATCCATAAGTGTAAAAAAAAAGTAGCAAAGAATTACCTTCTTGAAAAATATGTGTACAAATTGTTTTTTCTGTACCACAGGACAGTTGTGCTATACTACCTTAATTTTGTCCAATGTGGTGGACATGAATTTCTCTGATTTTTGAAAAGTTATACAATAATATTAAATAATATAAACAAACAAAATGCTCAGACTTACGTAAATGGCCAACGTAAAGAAAAATAATAGCACAATTGCCTAAAGAAAATGTAATATGGAGTACATATATTGTGCTGGAAATGATTGCCCTACTTGCACCATTACATTATCATTTAATTCAATGGGGTGGACCTTGACTTTCCATTGACCCAAATAGAAATAAAAATTGATAGAGATGTACAACTGCCAGGCTGTCAATTTGCAATCGCTTGTTTTGCACTATCGCTCCAAGTCTAGATCTACTTTAATTCCTAGTGATTAATTGGTTTGAAACTGAAATCCGGGTAACATAAACATTTAACTGTATGTGTAAAATTCAGGATTATTTGGAAAAGTTAAATTGTGGCTAATTAACAATTCTGGAAACAGGATGTAATTTAAATGAGACTTTAATGTTGATTCTGTTAAAAACATTGTTGTTAATTATAATTCTCAGGGAGGAGCACAAACTATTAAGAAACAAGAAAGTGGCCATTGAAGACTACCTTTGAATGAACTCATAATCAATTTTCCAAAAACAAGAGGGTTACTGTTGACGTGAACACGTGCTATACTGAATGATGATTTTTTTTCTAATCCATCCGTTGTAAACCGTAATTAAACTTGAAAAAGAAAGCAGGCGACAAAGAACATTAGTTAAACATTAAAAAGAAACAGCAGACAAAAAAATCTGATAAAAGGATCACTGCTAGCAGCTAATATTGCCACTGCAATTTGCATCTAAATACCTTACAGACCAATCTATTGAGCTGGAGACATAAGTCTGGAAAAATCCCCCACCAGAACAATGGCTTGCCAATTTTGAATGAGCTACCTGATCTTGCCTTCATTAACAAGATATTCAAAGCCATCTTGGAACATTAACACTGGTGCACACGAAACCCTCAAAGCGTAAACAATGAAACAATGGGACTCGGAGGGTCTGGAATTCTTTGACTTGATCTAATTAGTGCAAAAGAGAGAATACACAGGGCCATCATGTGACAGACCCTCCATATGGATGAAAACTTACAGTTTCTTCTGTCTACAGCAGACAAGCACCTGAGTGTGACCAGTGCAGGGCCCAAGTGGTTTCTCTCTCTCTCTGTCTCTTTCTTCAGGCCACGCTGTAAGTTCGAACCCTGCATGCTGGCTGTAAAACATCCAAGTCTATCATTGCTGCAGACAGAGATCCTAGGAAGAAATTAATCTGCATCATTGTCTCCAAGAAATTCCTGAACCAGTTGGCCATCTCTATCAGGCAGGAACTTTAGGATCACAAAGTCATCCAGAAGACAACTGAATTGCTGAATCCCACAGATCGCACATTGTTTTTAATTGTTCTGGACTCTAATCCAAACAATATATCCTTTTTCACTTTGTAATCTATTTGTGTGTGTGATTCTCGTGTGTGTGTATGTGTGCATGAAAGTTGGAGCATAGTTTATTATTTTACTTAGATTTGGTTTTGATTTTAAGTACAATAAACTGACCACTTCCTTGTTTAAGCTCAAGAAAACCTGTCCGATTGGTTCTTTTATGATCATAGCACATAAAGGGTTAAACACTCACTGAATTGGTAAACACATTCACTGTTAAAAAGAAATAAACCCTGTTGCAGTCAAATAAGGAGAGGGACAAGAGTGGAGACTTTAGACTCCTCCTCACCTGATCGTAACACAGTTCTTAGCAGGAAATGGTGAATACAAGTCAGACTTCTGAAAACAAGCTCTGGAATAAACATTATCGTGGTTTTATAGGGGACTGGTTTAAGTATTAAAGCGCAGTGTTGATACATATAATTAATTGAGATGAAGCTATATAGATTCAAGTTTATGGGAAGTTAATGCAAAGAAGTATTGAGATCTCTCAACACCACTAATTGATCTGCAAGTAATTTGCTCCATCTGTGCTGATCAACCATTTGATGACAGTATGTGGAAGGTCATGCTTTTTGATGTGAATGTTCAAACTTATAGCAGTGATCCACTGGTTGTAGCAAGACAGGTACATGCTAATGGACAAGAACTTAATTTAGCAAAGTTATTGAATTAATTCAGATAATTAAATCAAATACGTTTCTTCTAGACAGGCTACCAAATAATTGCAATGATTGTTCTTCTTAGAAAATCTTTCACAGCACCCACAAAGGGATGGTATCTATGTTCATTTAAAGAGCCCCAAAGCCATGAAGTATTAATCAGCATGGCTGTAGAAATAATTCATCATGCCTCCCAAACCTAGTGGAAATCTTCGACAAGAAAACTGAATAGGTGGATGAAGGCGATTCATTGGATATAATTGACAAAATTTTCATAAGGGATTTGATCGAATTCAACAAGATCATGGATCATGAAATTCATACCAAATTAGCTAACTGAGATTAAAATTGGTTTAACAATAGAAAACAGAAAATGGTGATAATGCCCCATTTGAGGAGTAGTGTAATCCTCCAGATGTTTCTTCTATGATCTCTGTTTTCATATTATTCAACTATAGGGAGAAAGGAGTCTTTGCCAAAATATTATCTATCATGAAATTAAGTTACGTGCCAGATGCCATGAAAGTGAAATTAACAGTATTCAAACAAAACTGAACCAAGTAAGTAAACTAAAGAAAGAAAGAATTTGTATTTACACAGTGCCTTCCACAACTTCAGGACATGCTAAATTGATTTACAGCCAGTAAAGTGTACTGTTGTGTAGTCAGTGTTGTAACATTCAATCCTCAATGGACTTTTGATTACCAGACATTGAAGGTGGAGGAGCTCACATTCCAGGTTAACTGCTAAGATGGCCAAATACACAAAAGATGTGGTCAGACCAGTTTAGTCACATGGCTAACTGGCTGTTGGAATTTTTTGAATTTGAACTTGCCACAGAGTTTTAAACTGGCCGAAAACTGTTGCTCCTGGACTGAAATTACCTCTCATGGCTGGCTTGCTGCAGCCTCTCCTGCCTGCTCTCATATCTGTCTCACCAGCTTCATAATCCATTGAAGATATATGAACCCCAAGAGAGAAAAGTCTCCTACAGTGAACAAGATTTAAGAAGAATACTGGGCCTCAAGATTTACCTACAAGCAAGGACTACAGTGAGCTCGAAGCACAGTAACAAAAACCCCTCTTCAGAGATTGCTTCAAACCTCTCTATTTTTCTTCTGCTCTTTTCTGTCTCTATTTGCCTGTGCTTATCGTGTATGCATGCAAGCACTGGGTGCGGCGTGTATTCATAGGCATTAACCAAATTAGAGTTTAAGTTTTAATAAATTTCACTTTTCTTCTTTAAACCTAAGAAAGCCTGTTTGTGCTGATTTCTTTGCCTTATAATTGGGAAGTGGTGAACAAGGATTCACCAAGGGGGAGCTCAAAACATTGTGTGTTTAAAATTAAATCCTGTTACAGTAAGACCAGGTGAAGGCTGAAAGGGACCCCTAGACACCTTTCTCACCATTGTAACAATTGTTTTGAGTTGGGGTTGAACTGTATAAAAAGGGAGAGAACATCCAAGGAGAAAGAGAGAACTTCCAAGGAGAGAAGAGAATTCACAAGGAAGAAGACCACAACCCAGCGTTCCAGAACCTCTCAGATGAGATGTCCACAGTGTCAACTAAACTCATCTCATTTTGAAGAAAAGCCTGCTAAATTAATTCTCAATGCCGCCCGAAAAGAACTGTTCTAAAAGATCCCAGTGACCCATGGTGTGTACTCAGAGGCCAGACTGTATGCCAGTTTTGGAAGCCAGTATGTAAACAGGCTTATGATTTTGATAAACTTAGTACACAGCAGAAATCTTCCCCACAGACTGAAAAATGTTCTCTTCCCCACCCCCTCTCCCCCCCCACCCCAGCAAGCTGTTCTAGTACAGCTACAACACTGGTATCTATTCAACAATGTGGAAAGTTGCCCAGCTCTGTCCTGTCCACAAAAAGCAAGACAAATCCAATCTAGCCAATTACCGCCCCATCAGTCTAGTCGATCATTAGCGAAGTGATGGAAGGTGTCGTCGACAGTGCTATTAAACACTACTTGAACAGCAACAACCTGATCATTGACGCTCAGTTTGGGTTCCACCAGTGCCACTTGGCTCCTGACCTCATAAAGCCTTGGTCCAAACATGGACAAAAGAACTGAACTTAAGAGGTGAGGTGAGAGGGATTGCCCTTGAAATCAATGCAGCATTTGACTTTGTGTGACATCAAGGAGACCTAACCAAATTGAAGTCAATGGAAATTGGGGGAAAATTCTCCACTGATTGGAGTCATACCTAGCACAAAGGAGGATGGTGTTTTTCGCTGAACTTAAGAAGGGACAACCCTAACAGAGGATCACCTTAAGAGCTGTAAGTGAAGATCAAAAGATGTGATGTCACATCACACATGACCAGGGAGCTGTGAGTGGAGCCGGGCAGAGTGAGCGGTGTTCAGATCTAGCTTGTACAGTAACTATTTGTGTATATATGTTCCTGTTCAGTTATAATAAAACCCATGTTTATTTTGGGTATTACTTGAAGTCCTGTGAGCCTTACAACAGATCACATAAAAAGGGATAAGTAATATTGTATGTCGGCAGCAGTAGGATCTATTTATTTTTTCTGAAGACCACGAAACCTCGCATCATGGCAACTTTTGATCTTTCTTGAAGAATACATCAAGTGAGAGAACAAGGATCAGCAAGCTACCTACCTGAGTTGTCAAAGATCCAGCAGGAGAGCAGCTAGCAAGAGACCCCATGATTTTGCAGTGAGCTAGGACACAGACAGGACTATGGGAGATTGTAACTCTGTGAGTACAGCAGGCAATTTGCCAGGAGATCAGAGCTATCAACCATCGGGCAGTGGGTTGTAAATTTTTTAAATCAGTAGCTGACGCCATTACTGTTTTAGCTTTCCCATTCTTTTGGATTCATGGGAGGGGCTTAAGCCCAAAAGAGCAGGAAGAACTCAAGAGCACCATGGGAGGTCCAGCACGAAGTAAAGCCTGGTTGTAGCAGCTACCAGTACTGCAAGCTCTAGCCCTCATAAAAGAAACTGCTCTTTTTTTTTAAAAAGGCAGTTCACAGTTCTAAAAAACCTTGAACTGGCTGTGTCAATAAAGAGCCTGTCTGTGCAAGCAACAAAAGCTATAGTTAATCATTTTTAAAAGGGGCAGTACTGAATCTGTCTTAAAAGGGGAACAAAAGGAGTGTGCCTGCAAAAAATATGACCTGTAAAAGTCCTATTTTTATAAAAATTGGGATCATTAAGACAATAGCTTATAGATATCCAGTTATGGACTGGAAAGTGTCAGACATAGCATCTGCAATTAAACTATGCCAACAGCAAATGGAGTTGTTTTTTTCCTGGACCAGGATGTGAGTGAACCAAAGGAACAAGCTACCAAAATTAAGCTCACACTGGGCAATGAGGGTCTGAAATGGCTCAGTATCTCAGGATTGTCAGTTGAGGATCTGAAGGATCCTAGCAACATTTGGACATTTCTAGAGCAGCAACTTGAGGTTAAGCTAAATTTCTGAGTACATAGGCTTGAGCTATGGCAGACCAACAAAGGCAAGATGAGTCCGTTGACAGTTTATTTCAAGGTGCTGAGACAGAGCTCAATATTGTGACTTTGTAGATATTGAATTTTCAGAATGAGCCATAGAGCTAGTAATTACGTCTACCCCACTTGAGGCCTTTCAAAAAGACTTGCTAGAAACGAAGAAAAGGCACACCATAGATGCACTGCTCAATGATGGAAGGAAATTTGAAGCCATCATTGCTGGGCGCCAAAAGTTACAAGTGTTTGGGGGTAGCTGCAACAGATGGTATGGTAACCAAGGCTCAGAAGTCTGCTAAGCCTTGTGGAAAATGTAGCCTGACTCACCCAATTCTCAGTTGTCTGGCATACCAGGACCTGTGAAAAGCTTGCGGCATGCGAGGACATTGGGTAAGGCAGTGCAGAAGGCCCAGTTTAGATACTACAAATGGTGGAAGGTCACATACAGAGAGAATGTCAGCAAGGAAGGATGGCAAATGCAACAGGAGGTATGCCCAAGAAGGTCAGCCGAGAGACAGATTGCAAAGAGGGCACAGATGAAGCATATATTTATGCGAAGAGTGAACAAGCATTTCATATAGTCAATGTGGATCAATATGTGAATGCTATTATGCAATCTGAGGCATTCACCATGATCGAGATCGTATGTCCGCAAAAGGGTGGCAGGCATAAGCTCAGAATAAAAATCAACACCGGAACATGTACAAATATTCTGCCCATCTGTTGTTATGACAGTGCTTCTGTATTTTTAAAGTTTTTTTGAGGACTCATGTCCATAATTCTAAAATACATTGTTTTAGTTGGGAAAACTGAAAAAGATTCCATGGATTTTTTTTGACTGAGATCATCAGCAGGTCTTTTGGACTTGGTTTGTAAACAATCCTTCCTGGAAGTCACCTGTCTCTAGATAAATATCCAGCAGGGGCTTTTTGACTTGGGGGAGATGTTTAAAGAGAAGCGACAGGTTAAGATTTATAGGGGTCAGGAGGCTTGACTCTGGAGATTGTTTTTGGTTTTGGGACAGTCAATTGGGGTTTGGACATTGTTTTAAAAGGATTTAAAAATCAACCTGCCAAGGACAAATTCCCACCTCAACCTTTTCAATCTCTTGGAAAAGCCTGCTGGCTTTTCCACCTCTTTGGGAAGCTCTTATAAGCGAGTGTAAGAAATAGAGAAATTGATGATGCATTCTTCCTGAAAGCCCTGCCAGAATCCCCTGTTGCCGATTTCTCCTGGAAAACCTGCCAAACTGATCTTCAATGGCACCTGAAAAGAACTGTTCTAGAAAGAGTCCTTTGCCAGCCGTCTATGCGTATTTTTGGAATGCCAAACCAAAAAGGGACAACTGGCATATTTCCATCTCTTCTCTTTTTTCTTCAAGAATTAGCAAGTATTTAGCCAAAGTATCCATTTTTGTCTTTTCTTTTGTAACAGAGCTCTAAAGAGAAAATTTATTTATTTTTTGGTTAACCAGTGTGTGTGTGCGTGTGAGTATGTGTGTGTGTGTGTGAAGGGCAAAGGTAAAAGGGAACTTTCATATTTCACTCTGTGGGTTAATGCTTTGCTTTGTTACTGGTTAACTCTTGTTTTATAATAAAATGATAATTTAGTTGTTTATTTAAGAAACATGATTGGTGCATTTTATTCTGGGATAAAGAGTAGAGATTGACTGTATCGATAACTGGGTAAGCATTTAAATATATGTTGTGACTTGCGGAGAAGTGTAACTAACAAAAACAGTGCACTCCTCCCACCTCAGTCATAACACCGCATACTGAATGACATGTATTTAAAGAAATGGGAAGTGCATTGAAATGATAACCTTGCAGTGCAGCTATGGGAGCTCCGAATGACTACCACAAACATTTTACACTGTAAACACAACTGGACCAGCTTTCGCAGGACTCCCAGTATACCAAAATTTATGAATCATCGCAATACGTGAGGTCAGCACCGCACCGTAAGGTTGCACACAGAGTGCAATGAGTCAGTTAGAGACTTTACCCAGATAGGTTTGATGCAATCAACAATTTCAAGGGAGGATGCAGTTCTTGCAATCGATGCACCAAGAAAGTGCAGCATGCACATTCAAGAGAAGCTTAAAGTGGAGCTGGATGAGATAGTCATCCATCGAGTGCACCAGCATTCCGATTGGTGCAGCTCTATTACCTGCATGCTGAAGAAAGGCAGCAATCTCAGGATTTGCTTAGACTCGTGACAACTAAGTTTAGCCCTTAAGAGATGCCTGCACAAATCCTGACCCTGGAGGAGCTGAATCCTAACTTAACTGGTGCTAAGATTTTTCAAAACTCGACGTGAAACCTGTCCACTTAGCCAAGCAATCCCAGCTACTCACAACGTTTTGAATGCCATTCGGGAGATACAGACCAGAATTTTGCCTTATGAAAACGGGCGTCCTCCGAGGCGGCGGAGGCGTAAAATGGTGGGCGATGATATCGGGTCAGGTCCCCGACGTCATGACGCCCAATGCCATTTTACGCTGGTCAGATGGCAGGCGAGATCAAGGTGCCGCTCGCTGTCCATTTTGCGTCAATTAAGGGCCAAGTGAGGTCATTAAAAAAACAATTGACAGCTATTTTACGTTGGCTGTCAAATTTTAAAGCAGTAAAACGAGGCAAAGGGGGTGTTGGGAACCCGGCAGCTTTAAAAGTGCGGCAGGCAGTGTCTGTATGAAGGAGTTGGAGATACTGTTTGCTTCATTATTCATTATTCATTGATATTTCTTTGCGACTTTTAAGTTTGAGGTTGTTTCTGCTGGTTCAGCAGGGATCATCTGAGTGTTAGCTACTCCTGGTCGGGCCACAGCAGTATTGATTTATTGGGTGTAGGGGAGGGGGTTGTGTGTGCCTGTCCTTACAGCAGGCTGGTAATAACTGTTCTAATTACATCTCTGGAAAAGAGCAATGGGAATTGTCCACTCTGGAGGCGGCTCATCTAATGAGGAAGACTATGCCCCAAGGAGGGACAGGAGGACAACTGGCCAGGGGCACCAGCAACCTCCTGGCCCAGTGCAACCTCATAATGGGGGAGGGGGAGATAGTGACAGAGTGGCCTGGGTGTAACCACCTGGCAGGAGACAAGCCTACCCAGTAGGCAGGTTCTACTGCCCGCGTCTGAACTTTCTACAAATGTCAGAGCGCCAGAGCCGAAGAAGACTGCGACTGTCACGGGAGACTGTCACATCTCTGTGTGAGATGCTGGCAGCGGAGGTCGCTTCCAACTGCATGGCTGGCCATCCAATGCCAATCGAACTGAAGCTAACAGTCACACTAAATTTCTATGCATCAGGCTCGTTCCAGACTTTATTTAGAGTCTCCTAATCATCAGCGCAACACGCATTAAGGCGGTGACTGATGCCATACACAAGCATGCCAGCCAGTTTATCAAGTTCAAGATGGACGCCATCCGTCAGGCCGAGAGAGCCAGAGGCTTCAGCACCATTGCTGGGTTTCCCATGGTCCAAGGCATAATAGACCGCACTCATGTCGCCATCAAATCACCTACAGGTCAGTCAGGGCATTCATTAATCGAAAGGGGTTCCACTCAATGAATGTTCAACTTGCCTATGACCACCGTAAGGGTATATTGCAGGTGTGTGATCATTACGCTGGAAGCAGTCACGATGCATTCATTCTCCGGAACTCCCAGGTGCCAGCACTATTCAGCCCCCCTGAGTGCCTGCAAGGATGGATACTTGGTGACAGGGGTTATCCACTGAAGACATGGCTGATGACAACAGTGAGGAACCCAAGGAATGAGGCAAAGAAACATTACAATGAGAGCCATGCGACGACCAGAGTGACCATAGAACAGACTCTCGGTCTTCTCAAAATGCGATTTAGGTGTTTCGATTGCTCAGGTTGAGCCCTCCAGTACTCGCCAGCAAGGGTATCTAGAAATATTGTCGTCTGCTGCACCTTACATAGCTTGGTGATGGAGAGGGGAGAGGCCCTGAAGGATGATCAAGTTCAGCTTGAGGCATCGTCAGATGAGGATGGTGATACGGATGAGGAAGAGGGGCCGCAGCCACCTGAACGGCAGGGGGAGGGAGCTGGAGGTTGGAGTTTAGCCCAAGGGGGACCCGGGAGGCTCTAATACTCAGGCGTTTCTCCTGAACAGACACCAGACATTCACATGGCAGTCTGAGATGAGGCATTAACAGGAGCTGGAAGCGCAGAGACACTCATCTTCAGCGGGAAATCTCAGCTGATACAGGCCACCTTTCCATCAAACACCCCACAGCCCTAATGTGTCACCCTCCCCAAATATCCTTCTCATGCAGAACAAACAGATTGCCTAAAACATCAACATTGACTTGTGACATGAAAATGCCAAGTGAAAAATTTAATAAATTTTAGTAGGTTTATACATCAAATAAATATTTACAAATTGAACCAGTGACCTTGGAGTGCTGTTAGTGTGATCTTTTGAAGTGTTTGCGAGTGCTCACGAATGTGGCCAATCCCTCACCACCAGCCACAACAGGGGCAGGTTGCTGATCAGGCTGCCACGTTGCTTTGGATGACTTTGGCAGGCATACGTGCGGGCCACGGCATGTCAAGATGACCTTGAGGACTCTCAGGATCACCCTCTGACACCCTGGGATTATGTGGTGCTGATGTCACTGGCAGAGGGGACAAGGAGCTGCAGGATGCATCAGGAGCGCCCTGAGAACAGCCTCCATATGCATTCTGCTGCTGCCCTGTGCCCTCTCGAGACTCAATTGGTCCTCACTGCTAACCTCAGAGAGATGAGCAGCTTCCAAATGTCGCCTGGGCATCAGGCACTGGTCCACTAATGCAGTGGTCCATCGAGCCCACTCTCTCTGTGAGGTTATGCATGGCCTTCAGGATGGGGCCCTCCAACACAGCTGCCAATCTGTCAGTGGAGGAAGCCTGATGGGCAGATGACAGGCACTGTGCGGTACTCATGGCTTGGATGAAGATCTCAAAAGTCCAAGCCATGGCATGCATTGTCTTTGGTTCCTCCGCCAGATCGTCACGCACTGCATGCTGCACTTGCAGTATCTCCTGCTGAATGGATGGCAGCAGAGGCTCGTCATGAGCTTGTGGCTCTGCACTGGCCTGGCCTCACACAGTCCTCTGAGTGTTAGGGGCATCGGCAGGTAATCCCTCTGGCAGCTGGTCTGGTTGTTGTGTGGTGCTGACACCAGGTTGTGACCACGAATCCGAGGAGGCACGCATGCCAATGGGGGTGAATGTCTCTGAGCTGGTGCTTGTTGCGGGGAGACGATGTGACGCTGCATCCTTTGAGGTCCACTCCTCCTCGTCGGAGGTGGACAGATGAGCCCCGGAGACGCTGCCTGGCCGCTGCTGTGTTTCACTTGCAGGGAAAAGCAGAATGATCAATTGTGATCAGCACTTCTGACTGGAGGACATGTCATAAACTGCAATGTGGGCACATGCGCATGATTTTAGGTTTGTGAACAACCTTCATTGCTTGAAACAATCGCTGCCCCTTGACCACACTTTGAGGAACTAACCCTCCTGGGCAGGTGCACTGGTCTTGCCATTAGCTATATCACGTCCCCCATCCTCCCCTGCTAGTGTCAATGCATCCTCCTCCAATCTGGTCAAAAAGGCAAGGTTGGCCACTCCACCATCGGCCCAGGCCTTCTCACGGGCATTATGTGCCTTCTTCTCCTGTGAAGACACAAGGCAATTAGTTAAGACCCTTGAATTGAAAGGTCGCCCCTCATCCCTTGGGCTGAACACTGCATCTCAAACCAATGCCAGTGAAGTACACAGATGGCACACGTCTGAACCGTTGTGCGTCTCAGATGTGCCCATTATACCGCCCAAGGCACGGCTGCAGCCAATCACTGAAACTGGTCGGCTTCGACCTTGCAGCATCAGCACCCATTGACCCTCCCGTGTCACATAGAAGCTGCGATGACTGCAGAATGCCCTGGCAGAGCGCAGAAGATCATTGACCCGCTTGCGGCACTGGAGCCATTTCCTCTTAACTACTCTGCGGCTGCTCACCTTCTTTGCTACCTCCAGCCATGCCTTCTTAGTGACCTGGGGAGGCCGCCTCCTTCCATCTGATGGGAAGAGGACTTCCCTCCTTGCCTCAGCTGACTGGAGGACATGCAAGGAATCCTCTGAAAACTGGGCGGCCATGCGGCTGCATCTCCCTTCCATTGCCACTAACAGGTTCTGGTGGGTTTCTGTTTTATTTCAAATTGTTGAATGGGTGGGCACTTTAATTCTTCCTCCATACCTTTCACCCTCAGGCTGCTGTCTTTCCTTTTGCGATATGCTGCTGCTACGAACAAGATGTTTGCTGCAGGTAAGCCTCTCAGAGCCACAGAGTTTGCTGAAAGCCCTTTTAAATGGCTTTCAGCACCCTATTCCGGCTCTAGCCCCGCCCTCCCAACGCTAAACCTCCCGCCCGCATGCACCCTTTTCATACAGAAATATGCTGCTGTGCGCTAATTGGCTGCTTCATGCATGATAGCGGTGGCAGCTAGGCCCGGAACGGGTGCGAGTTCTGTACTCGCTTCCACCTCCCTGAGCTTGGAGCAGCCAACAATGGCAAAATTCTGGCTACTGTTTCAAACGGTTACCGTTTGGTCTGTGCATCAGCCAGGATATTTTCCAACAATACATGGACAGGATAACGGAAAATCTCCTAGGCTGTATCTGTATAGCTGACAATATTGCAGTGATGGGGCAGAACAGGGCAGAGCTTGACTGAAACCTGCACTTGCTAATGCTGGTTGCATGTCATGAGGGCCTTGTGTTTAATAGCAAGAAGTACCAGGTCAACCTTGGGCACATCAACTTCTTTGGGTCAATATGTCCCACCAGAGGAATACTTCCAGACCCAGAGAAGATGAAAAATGTCAGAGCCATGCCCGAGAAGACCTACAACAGTGCCTCGGGCTGTTCAACCTTTTAGCCCTGTACATCCCCAATTTCACTGAGTGATCAGCACCACTTAGGGAATTGTTGCTTAAGGATGCCCCTTACATGTAGCAGGAATTCCACCAGCAAATGTTTGAGTCTTCAAAGTTAGCTCTGTCAGGTCAAGACAACGTGCTACAAATTATGACCCAACCAAGTTCATACCAACACTTGAGGACGACACGTCCCAGAAGGGATTAGGTGCCTGCATCATGCAGGAAGGGAAGTCAATTGCCTTTTCGTCAAAGAGTTTGCTGCAAACCAAATCCAATTATTCTAACATCGAATGCAAAAGCTTTAGCTCTGGTTTTTGGTATCGTTAGGTTTCCCACCTACTTGTTCAGAAAATATTTAACAGTGGAGACTGACCACTAGCTACTTGAAACCATACAGTGCAAACCGCACATGAGTGTTCCTCTGTTGCACGGCAGGTACACAGGACCAGAATTGGCTTGATAGCAGGTAGGGCAGAAGGTCAGAGACCTCAATCATGTGTCAGGAACTTGGCATCCTGCTGAGGTTGCTAGGATATGCAATCAGCTCAGATTGTATGAAGTCCAGAACCCAATGGTGTGCTTCTTAGACGGAACTGAAGTCAGCTCAGAGATGTATGACAACACTACACGTGACAACTCTGTGGCATTGTGGACACATTAAAAGACAAAGTCTGGAGACGATCGCATGGAGGCTACAAGCACTGACAAAGAACATGCTAACCAGAATTCTGAGTCACCAGAATCTCAAGGAAGTCATCAAGATGAGCTCAACTCTGGGAAGAGAGTCATGACAACTAGATCCGGATGAATAAGCAAACATCCTCTGCGTTTTAGAGAATGTTATTGAGTCATAGAGTTATACAGCACAGAAACAGGCCATTCGGCCCATCGTGTCTGTGCCGGCCTTCAAGCACCAATCTATTCTAATCCCATTTTCCAGCACTTGGCCCATAGCCTTGCATGCTATGGCGTTTCAAGTGCTCATCTAAATACTTCTTGAATGTTGTGAGGGTTACTGCCTCTACTACCCCTTTTCAGGCAGTGTGTTCCAGATTCCAACCACCCTCTGGGTGAAAATTTCTTTCCTCAAATCCCCTCTACATCTCCTGCCCCTTACCTTAAATCAATGCCTCATACTTATTGACACCTCTGATAAGGGAAAAAGTTTCTTCCTATCTATCCTATCAATGCGCCTCATAATTTTGTATACCTCAATCATGTTCCCCCCTCAGCCTTTTCTGCTCTAAGGAAAACAACCCTAGCTTATGCATTCTCACTTCATAGCTGAAATGCTCCAGCCCAGGCAACATCCTGGTGAATCTCCTCTGCACCCTCTCCAGTGCAATCACATTCTTCCTATAGTGTGGTGACCAGAACTGTACACAATACTCCAGCTGTGGCCTAACTAGTGTTTTATACAGCTCCATCATAATCTCCCTGCTCTTATGCTCTCTGCCTCGGCTAATAAAAGCAAGTATCCCATTAGCCTTCCTAACCACCTTATCTACCTGTGCTGCTGCTTTCAGTGATCTATGGACAAATACACCAAGGTCCCTCTGAACTTCTGTACTTCTGAGGGTCCTACCATCCATTGAATATTCCCGTGCCTTGTTAGCCCTCCCAAAATGCATCACCTCACACTTCTCAGGATTAAATTCCATTTGCCACTGCTCTACCCATCTTACCAGCCCATCTATATCGTCCTGTAATCTAAGGCTTTCCTCCTCACTATTTACAACACCACCAATTTTCGTGTCATCTGCGAACTTACTGATCATACCTCCTATATTCACTTCTAAATCATTAATGTACACTACAAACAGCAAGGGTCCCCAGCACCGAACCCTGTGGTACACCACTGGTCACAGGCTTCCACTCGCAAAAATAACAATCGACCATCACCCTCTGCCTCCTGCCACTAAGCCAATTTTGGATCCAATTTGCCAAATTGCCCTGGATCCCATGGCATGGCCTCTTACCTTCTTAACCATTCTCTCATGCAGGACCTTATCAAAAGCCTTACTGAAGTTTATCTGCACATCTAGTCACCTCCTCGAAAAATTCAATCAAGTTTGTTAGACACAATCTCCCCCTGACAAAGTCATGCTGACTATCCCTGATTAATCCCTGCCTCTCCAAGTGGAGATTAATCCTGTCCCTCAGAATTTTTTCCAATAGTTTCCCTACCACTGATGTTAGACTCACTGGCCTATAATTACCTGGTTTATCCCTACTACCCTTCTTGAATAATGATATCACACTCACTGTCCTCCAGTCCTCTGGTACTTCTCCTGTGGCCAGAGAGGATTTGAAAATTTGTGTCAGAGCCCCTGTTACCTCCTCCTTTGCCTCACATAACAGCCTGAGATCCATCTCATCTGGGCCTGGGGATTTATCCGCTTTTAAGCCCACTAAAACAGCTAATACTTCCTCCCTTTCAATGCTAATTTGTTCAAGTAATTCACAGTCCCCCTCCCTGATCTCTACACCTACATTATCCTTCTCCATAGTGAACACAGATGAAAAGTAATCATTTAAAACCTCAGCTACGTCTTCCGGCTCCACACACAGATTGCCACTTTGGCCCTTAATGGGCCCTACTCTTTCCCTGGTTATCCTCTTGCCCGTAATATGCTTATAAAATGCCTTGGGATTTTCCTTTATCTTGCCTGCCAGTGTTTTTTCATGTCCCCTCTTCGCTCTCCTAATTACTTTTTAAAGTACCCCTCCTGCACTTTCTATACCCCTCTAGGGCCTCCACTGTTCTCAGCGCTCTGAATCTGCCATAAGCCACCTTTTTTCTCCTTATCCAATCCTCTATATCCCTTGACATCCAGGGTTCCCTGGACTTGTTGGCCCTATCCTTCACCTTTATGGGAATATGTTGGCCCTGAACTCTCACTATTTCCTTTTTGAATGACTCCCACTGGTCTGATGTAGACTTTCCTACAAGTAGCCACTCCCAGTCCACTTTGGCCAGATCTTGTTTTATCATATTGAAATCGGCCTTCCCCCAATTCAGTACTTTTATTTCCATTCCATCATTGTCCTTTTCCATGACTATCTTAAAACTTACAGAGTTATGGTCACTATCCCCGAAATGGTCCCCCACTGACACTTCTACCACTTGTCCAGCTTCATTCCCTAGGATTAGGCCCAGTATCGCCCCTTCTGTTGTAGGACTTTCTACGTGCTGGTTCAAAAAGCTCTCCTGGAGGCACTTTAGGAATTCTGCCCCCTTTAAGCCTTTTGCACTAAGACTATCCCAGTTGATGTTGGGGAATTTGAAATCCCTTACTATTATGACTATATTATTTTTAAACTTCTCTGAGATTTGCCTACATATCTGCTCCTCTATCTCTCCCTGACTGTTTGGAGGCCTGTAGTACACTCCCAGCCAAGTGATTGCCCCCTTTTTGTTTTTAAGGTCGACCCATATGACCTCATTTGAGGAACCTTCTAAGATATCATCCCTCCTTACTGCAGTAATTGACTCCTTGATCAACAGTGTAATGCCAATTCCTCTTTTACACTCTCCCCCGTCACACCTGAAGATTCTATACCCTGGAATATTGAGCTGCCAGTCCTGCCCTTCCCTCAACCATGTCTCTGTGATAGCACAAATGTCATATTCCCATGTGTTAATCAATGCCCTCAATTCATCTGCCTTACTAGCAAGACTCCTTGCATTAAAATAGATGTAATCCAGCCTTGCATTATTCTCTTGTGCCTTAACAGGTCTATATTTTCTCTGCCTTCCAGACGGACTTAGCTTCTCTTCTATATTTGACTGTGCATCACCCTTTACTGTACCTCCACTCTGTATCCCATCACCCTGCCAAATTAGTTTAAAGCCCACCTCCTAACAGCACTAGCAAACCTCCCAGCAAGGATGTTGGTCCCGTTCCGTCCATTTTGTAGAGGTCCCACCTTCACCAGAAACAGACCCAGTGATCCAGGAAACTATAGCCCTCCCTCCTGCACCATCTCTTCAGCCACGCCTTCATCTGTTCTGTCCTCCTATTCCTATACTCACTAGCATGTGGCACTGGGAGTAACCCAGAGATTACAGCCTTTGAGGTCCTCCTTTTTAATCTGCTACCTAGCTCCCTAAATTCTTATTTCAGGACCTCATCCCTCTTTCTACCTATGTCTTTGGTACCAGTGTGAACCACGACTTCTGACTGTTCACCCTCCCCCTTCAGAATGTCCTGCAGCCGCTCCGTGACATCCTTGACCCTAGCACCAGGGAGGCAACATACCATCCGGGAGTCATGTTTGTGGTCACAGAAAGGCCTATCTATACCCTTTATGATAGAATCACCTATCATTATAGCTCTCCCATTCTTTTGCCTCCCCTCTTCTGCAGCTGAGACACCCATGGTGCCACAGACTTAGCTCTTGCTGCATTCCCCTGAGAAGCTATCTCCCCCAACAGTATTCAAAGTGAAAAATCTGTTAAAGAGGCTTACCTGCAAATAATGTTTTGTTTAATCATGTATAGTTTGTCTGAACCACAACATCATTGTTTATTGTGCATATGTTTTTATCTTTGGAAAAAAAGGGGGATGTTGGGGGACTACCTTAAGAACTGTAAGTGAAGATCATCAGAGGAAATGATGTTGTGTCACACATGACCAGGGAGTTGTGGGTGGAGCCCACCAGAGTGAGAGGTATTCAAATCTAGCTTGTGCAGTAACTATTTGTGTATATATATTCCAGTTCAGTTATAATAAAACTCATGTTTATTTTGGACATTACTTGTATTCCTGTGAGCCTTACAACAGCTCACATACCAAACGAACAAGTAATATTACAGATGGTTATGGTTATTGGAGGCCAATTATCTCAACCCCAAGACATTGCTGCAGGAGTTCCTCAGTGTAGTGTCCTAGGCTCAACCATCTTCAGCTGCTTCATCAATGACCTTTCCTCCAATTTAAGGTCAGAAGTGGGGATATTCACTGATGATTGATACTGAACATCATATTTTTGCAACTTATCAGACCCTGAAGCAGTCTGTATCCATATGCAGCAAGACCTGGACAACATTCAGGCTTGGATTAATAAGTGGCAAGTAACATTTGCGCCATACAAGTGCCAAGCAATAACCACTTCCAACAAGAGAGAATCTAACCATCTCCTCTTCACATTCAACAGCATTACTATCGCTGAATTCCTCACTATCAACACCTTGGGAGATACAATTGACCAGAAACTGAACTGGAGCAGCGACACAAATACAATAATTTATAAATAAATACATCAATAACAGATCAGAGGCTGGGAATTCTGCAGCGAGTAACCCACCTCCTAACTTTGCAAAGCCTGTCCACCATCTACAATGTACAAGCCAGGAATGTGATGGAATACTCTCTACTTGCCAAGATCAGTGCAGCTCAACAACAATCAAGAAGCTTGACACCATCCAGGAAAAAGCAGCCTGCTTGATTGGCACCCCCATTAGAGTCATAGTCATAGAGTTATACAGCGCAGAAAGAGGACCTTCGGCCCATCATATCTATGCCAGCCATCAAGCACCTATCTATTCTAATCCCATTTTCCAGCACTTGGACCGTAGCCATGTAAGCTATGGCATTTCAAGTGCTCATCTAAATACTTCTTAAATGTTGTGAGGGTTCTTGCCTCTACCAACTCTTCAGGCAGTGCATTCCAGTTTCCAACCACCCTCTGAGTGAAAATATTTTTCCTCGAATCCCCTCTAAACCTCCTGCCCCTTACCTTAAATCTATGACCCCTGGTTATTGATCCCTCTGCAAAGGGAAAAAGTTTCTTCCTATCTATCCTATCAATGCCCCTCATAATTTTGTACACCTCAATCATGTCCCCCTTTAGCCTTCTCTGCTCTGAGGAAAACAACCCCAGCCTATCCAATCTCACTTCATATCTGAAATGCTCCAGCCCAGGCAACATCCTGGTGAATTTCCTCTGCACCCTCTGCAGTGCAATCACATCCTTCTATAGTGTGGTGACCAGAACTGGACACACTACTCCAGCTGTGGCCTAACGAGTGTTTTAT